>NW_006776528.1:653961-659574 GCF_000442215.2 Lipotes vexillifer | reverse complement strand
GTTGCGGAGCACAGGCTCCGGACGCGCAGGCTCAGCGGCCATGGCTCACGGGCCCAGCCGCTCCGCGGCATGTGGGATCCTCCTGGACAGGGGCAGGAACCCACGTCCCCTGCATCGGCAGGCGGACTCTCAACCACTGCGCCACCAGGGCAGCCCCCAGCTCCCAGTTTTGAAGCTACTTCTCACAGAACTTGGAGGAAGGCTCTTTAACTGGCGCTCAGAGGCTCCAGTTTGGGGGTCCTGTCTTGGCTCTCCTGCCCTGCCCCGCAGGACTGGGCTGTACAGTCCTGGGCTCCAGCAGGGGCGCTGCCTTCACTGGAGAATCGCCGCGTTTGGGCTTCGGGTGGCGGAGACGAGGCACTTTGGCGTCCACACCAGCCCTCTCCGTAGAGGAGTTGGGTTCTAGAGAAACGTAGCCTTTTCCTTTTCTGTTACAAGATAATGGCTATGTCATAAAGAGAAAATTGACCCTAAGAGTGTATTCACTCAATTCAGTTTTGTCGGGGAAACCACACGATTTGGAGCATGGGCTTGGGCTCTGTAGAAGTGCTCCATCGCTGTCTCCTGAATCACCCTTGTGTGTCGCCATTTCTGTTTTATTGTCATGGCCCATCTACCCCAGTGCGGATCACCCTCTTTCTGTTCCGTTCCACTCATTCCCCGGTATCCAGCTCAACACGCTTCTCTGTAAAGGCTTTTTTAGGTCTCTAGCCTGTAGCGATCTCTTCCTTTCTGAATTCCTGTCCATCAGGAAGAATGTAAGCTACACCAAGGTTTGAATCTCAGCTCCACTGTAGGACTTGTCCAAGTCAATCTCCTTACCTATAAAAAAGTAGAAAAACATATAATTTTGTAGGATTGTTTTGCAAACCAGTGACTATATATAGCGTTCCTATCAAAGTTATCTATATGAGTGCTAACAAAAATTACACTAATCGATATAGTAAAATTAAAATTAATTACATAAGTGCTTAGCAGAGGGCCTGGTATAATAACAAGCTCTCAGTGCTGGGTTTTAGAGATTTACTGTCACTACTAACTGTTGATGCTGCTGCTAACACTCCTATTACTACTTTACTACAATTCATTTAATCCTCAATTAATCAGAGGCAAATTGAAAATGAACCTTATCAAGCGTAGGCTTTTGGACTCCTCCATTACAAGGAGGCCCCTTCCAAGGCCCCAGGTTTCATCCTAGCAGTGTCCTCAGATTTGCAGAACTTAGACGCCTTATAGCTACAATCAGGTAAGACTGTTCTCATCTTCCCCTCAGCTGCCTTTGTGGCCTTGCACTGGCCCAGCACAGGGAGTTGAGTGTCTGTTCTTAGTTGTGGTTTGGGACAGGGGCAGGGGGTTCACTAGACATTTTAGATGGGGGCCGACACGTATTTCTATTCAAGCAAATTACAACCCGGACAGATGAGAAACCAGGGCCTACTTGGTATGTTTCTTAATTGTTATTTTAAATAATTTCGAGTCAGAAGACCTGGTTTCTACTTTGGCCTCTGATACTTTCAAGTTTTGAGGCTGTAATTGTCTCCTAATATATCCGAGCCCTCTTCTCTTTATCTATAGATAAATACCCACTTTACAGGACTCGTAGGTGCATCAGGTGAGACTGTACGTGAAAGTGGTCCTGTACATTATAAAATGCTATGCGGATGTAAACACTGTCATTCTTGGCTTTATTCCCCTTGGGTTCTAGAATTTTATTAGTCCTCTGGTTCTCTTTTTTTTTTTTTTATTTTTAGAGTATAGTTGATTAACAATGTTGTGTTAGTTTCTGCTGTACAGCAAAGTGAATCAGTTATGCATACACATATATCCGTTCTGTTTTAGATTCTTTTCTCATATAGGCCATTGCACAGTATTGAGTAGAGCTCCCTGTGCTCTACGGCAGGTCCTTATGAGTTATATCTATTTTATATATAGTCCTCTGGTTGTTTAGGTTACAAACCTAATTTAGAGGAACTTTCTCATATTAAAAGCTTCCCTGATGCCTTATTTTGATGAGATAGCAAGTTTTTACATTTATTTTTTCTGTGTAGGAAAGACATTTCATCTAAAGTACATATTGGTGTCCTGATTTTTTCTTAGAAAAACAAAAATCCAGTCTTAAGTTTCAAGAGTAAAGAAGAAGAAATTATCTGAAATTCTTGGATTTTAAAAGTGGTTCAGTGATATTTGTAGCAAAGATTAGACCTCTTTTGCTTGGGGACATTTTCAGGCCTTCACTAGCAAACTCTGAATAATAAAAAGTTTCAGTGGAAATGCCAGCATATCTTTAAGTAGAGGAACTGCCAATATAAATCAGTGTGTTTACATTAAAAATAAGCATCTTTTTAGATAAATAGCTATGAAGAATGGATGAGTTCAGGACAAGAAAATGTCACGTGAGTATACAGGCCTCAGTATCCACAGGAATCCCGTGTCCTGGGACCAGGGTGCCACATGATGGTGGGCGCCCTCAGCTGCGGGCGTGTGCAAAGAAAGTAGGGGAGAGAATGCAGGAAAGCCCTCAGGAACTCAGCAAGTCATTGCCTCTGTTTAGACCCAAGAGGCATGTAGTTTCCAAAAAGTGCTAAAACAGAGCATGCATTAGGCGCGGAGTCTGGCCTCCCAGCTCTCCTGGGTTACGTTCATGCTCAGTTCAGGGCGTCAGCTGAAGAGCCGAGTCCTGCAATCTGCCTTGTTCCAGACCCGCGAGGTAAGATACTTAAAACCATTCCCTCTTCCTACGAGGGATGTTGGTGTTGGACTTCTATGGAGGAGGGAACCGTCTTACAGGCCTGATTTCTCACTACCTGTCTGGTTACAGGAGACCTGAGTTCACTCTGGTTTACACTTGGTCTCAGCAAGTCCTTCAATCCTCTTTGTTAGCTTTATACCCAAAGAAGAAGTATTTACCCCTCAACTCAACAGACATGTAGGTTATAGAATTTTAGAGCTGAAAGAGACTGTGAGACATGGTTTCTCAGGCTTGGCGCTGTTGACGTTTTGGGCCGGTTAATCCTTTGTTATGGGGGCGCTGCCCTGTGTGTTGTGGATGTTTAGCAGCACCCCTGGCCTCTCAATGCCACTACTAGCACCCCCAGCTATGACACCCAGAGACGACTCCAGGTGATTCCGGGTGACCGGGTCTCTGCAGTGGAAACCCTCTGCTGTGAGAGGCCCAGAGACGCGCAGTGCCCAGCTTGGGTCATGACTCCCGCCTGAGTGGGAGTGTGGAGCTACACCCACTTCCCAGTTTCCCCTACATTAACACAGAGTGGAAATACCTCCTAAAAACTATCTGCAGTTGCTGCTCTGCATTTCAGGGCGTTTTTGCACGTTGGATGGAGTCCTGGCTGGTCACCTGCTACCTACCTCGTGTGTGGGAACAGGGCCCTTAGCGACACCTTCACCTTAGATTAATGACATTCTTAACTCACACTGCTGGGTCTCTTTCGGGCATCAGTGACAAACTCAGTGTCTGTTGCAGAGACACCTCCTGGCCTGGGCTGGCCTTGAGCGGGGAGAAGCCTGACTTGTGGTTGTGAGTCAGCTCTGCTGGCGGAGAAGGAAGCATTGTTAGGAACGCAGAATCCAAACTACAAAGAATTAAAAACAAGTTAAAACTGTATTTTACTTTAAATAATATTTGTTATATTTCTGACCAAAGAATGCTTACTTCAGGTTTGTTTCCTTGCCTGCTTTTTCTATTACAAGATA
The DNA here is from genome assembly GCF_000442215.2 of Lipotes vexillifer. Classification (NCBI taxonomy): domain Eukaryota; kingdom Metazoa; phylum Chordata; class Mammalia; order Artiodactyla; family Lipotidae; genus Lipotes; species Lipotes vexillifer. The sequence goes on along the minus strand of NW_006776528.1, from coordinate 655,863 downwards.
CCACTAAAAATCCCCCATACAAGATGCCACTTTAAAAATCCCCCTTACAAGATGCCACTTTAAAAATCCCCCATACAAGATGCCACTTAAAAATCCCCCATACAAGATGCCACTTAAAAATCCCCCATACAAGGTGCCACTTAAAAATCCCCCATACAAGATGCCACTTTAAAAATCCCCCTTACAAGATGCCACTTTAAAAATCCCCCATACAAGATGCCACTTAAAAATCCCCCATACAAGATGCCACTTAAAAATCCCCCATACAAGGTGCCACTTAAAAATCCCCCATACAAGATGCCACTTTAAAAATCCCCCATACAAGATGCCACTTTAAAAATCCCCCATACAAGATGCCACTTTAAAAATCCCTCATACAAGATGCCACTTAAAAATCCCCCATACAAGATGCCACTTTAAAAATCCCCCATGCAAGATACCACTTTAAAAATCCCCCATGCAAGATGCCACTTTAAAAATCCCCCATACAAGATGCCACTTTAAAAATCCCCCATACAAGATGCCACTTTAAAAATCCCCCAAATCGTGGAAAGTCATTTTAAGGTGTGGTCTTCAGGTGTTTTCATTTAAAACCTATTCTTGATTTTCCCCTTCTTGGTGCTGTAAGAGGGATACTGAGCTCTTGCCTTTATTAAGGGCCCTAGCCCTTGAGTTCGTGAACATTTCATGCTTCCGCAGTTGTGAGCACGGTTTCGTCTTTTCCGGTCATTTCCAGTCCGTGACAAACCTGTCCACTTTGTAGGGCGCACCGGAAACATCCCCCTTGAGCTTCGCCACTTAATTCCCCAAACCTCAGGGTCCCCCACCCCCACCCCCTGGGTCCAGTCCGTATTTATTGAGTGACTGCTGTATGCACAGGGCATCGCGATGAGGCGTGGCCAAGGCCGTGCCCCTCCCCGCCCGGGGAGGAGACAGCGCTGGCCGCTTCTTCCACGCCCTGTGGGCCTCTGCCTGCTTGCGAACGCACACGGAGGCTGCGGTGTAGGCTGCGCGGGCTGTTGTCTAAGGAGAGAGCCACAAAGTTCACCTTCGGAGAGGGAGGCTCAGCGCTTCCAAGCTAACGAAAGTCTTCCGTTGGAAAGAGGTCTGTTAGTGAAGCAAGCTAGTTCTTACAGAAAGCATAATAACCAAAGCCAGATAAAACCCATTAGAAGGTTCACGTGAGATATTCGGAATTTGCAAAATTAGCTTTAATGAGCCGGAAAGGGTGCGAACTGTTTCTTCCAGGGCAAGATCTGCTTTTCCCGGGCATGTAAAGCCAGAACCAGCGGTCCCTGAGCCGAAAGGCTCCCAGGCCCCGTTACCTGTGCGGTGGGTCCGTGTCACCTGTCACAGGTGGGAAGCCTTCCGTTGCATTCATCACCCCAGGGCACCGTTAGGGCCCTCAGCTGACGACTGGCTGTGAATTAGAACAATAGCACTGCCTTCTCTTGTGTTTTCAGGCCTGATTTTTATGGTCTTCCGAAGAGCCAGCGCTGGCCCCCTCCTCCGATATCCTGCAGAGTCTGCTGGGGGGCGGGGGCGGTTACAGCAGCACCACGGTTACAGCAGCACAGGCCTGGAGGGCGCCGAGGCCGCTCCTGGTCTAGATGTTCTTTTCCTCACCCCCGCCCTCTACGTGGTGGAGGGTCCCGTGTACGCGGTGAAACATGATGCAACCGGCCGGGTGAACTCGCCCCAAGCTTCTGCTTCCATTAGGAGAGGGCTTTGAGGTGACCCCCTGTCCCCCTTTTTAGTGCCTTTCTCTGGACCTTCCTTGGAATGACCACTTTTCTGATCCAGACGAGTTTCCAGCACTTAATTGCAAGGCCCCACGTTTCCGGAGGCATGGCTGCCCCCCCACCGCCCCTGCACCAGCCCCCCCCCCCCCCGCGCCCCGGG
>NW_006776528.1:636469-653947 GCF_000442215.2 Lipotes vexillifer | reverse complement strand
CACCCGCCCCCCCCCCCCCAGGGCCCAGGGTCCACCCATATAGCCTTTCCTGATGACGTGGGGGCGTCACGCAGGGGAAGCACAGTGCTTTTCAGGCCCAGATGACGAGGAAGATCCCTCAGGAAGCTGTACGCTGAACGGGGTGGGGGGTGGGGGTAGAAGGATGAAAAAACCTGTCATCAGGCTCCCGTTAGCTCTAAGACCACCTTGCGGTCCCGCTCTTCGTTTGTGTGTCCCAGCAGGAGGCGAGCTGGTACTCCTTGGCGGCAGCATGCGTGGTACTGCACGCGGCAGGACAGCAGCCCGGGCGAGAGCGCACGTGTGGGGCCGCGCCGACCCTCTCCCCGCGGGGCCTCTCCGCGGGCCCTCCTCTCTGTTTGGGGGGCGGTCATCACAGTGCTGCCTCACGGGGCTGCCCGGAGGACTGTGAGAGCCCAGGGAGAGCCTGCAGGGGCCGGTGCTTGGCACGCAGGCATGCTCCTGAGGACGTCGGTGTGCATGCGTGTGTGAGAGAGGGCGCGCAGCCCTGTATCTGTGTGGACATCTGTAATTCATGTCATGTACACACACGCACTGCATTCTTTTTTAGTGTATGGCTGTAGTCTTGACTTGGAACCTGCATGTCATTCCTGTTCCCGCGTGTACAGCTCATTTAAAATTGCTTTCCTGTGTTAAATGTTGCCACATGAGAGGGCTGCTTGTCACGTACAAGCTGTTTTCTGTTTTTAGAGACCTGCTGTCTTCCTTGGTTCTGAAACCGCCCTCGCCTTCATGTGATGAGGAGGCTGGGGAGAAGGGAAGAGAGGCTGGGCCCGGGTAGCCGAGCTGCTTGGCTCAGGGAATACGCTGGGCCTGAGTTATAACAGTGGGAGATTGGGCATGTGGGTATCCTGTTAATTTATGGATCTACAGAAACGAAAAAATGCAACACTTGTCTGCTGAGACAAATTATCTAAAAAGAACACAGATTCCTGCTTTATTATTTATCTGGAATGAGAACAACACATTTCTTTCGAAGCTCCAGTTTGCTTTTTCCATTTCATTTTGCAAATTATTTATTTATTTTTGAGAAATGAAAATCAAATACATTTAAGGTGCATGTATATGTGCCATGTAATTTTTTTTAATTGGAGTCTAGTTGTTTTACAATGTTGTGTTAGTTTCAGGTATATAGTACAGTGATTCAGTTATATATTTTTTCAGATATTTTTCCCTTACAGGTTATTATAAAACATTGAGTATAATTCCCCGTGCTATACAGTGGGACCTTGTTGTTTATTTTATATAGTTTGCTTTCTTAAAAATTTTATTTATTATTTTGCCTGCATTGGGTCTTCGTTGCTGCACGTGGTCTTTCTCTAGTTGCAGCGAGCGGGGGCTACTCTTTCACTGCAGTGCGTGGGCTTCTCATTGCAGTGGCTTCTCTTGTTGTGGAGCACAGGCTCTAGGCACGTGGGCTTCAGTAGTTGTGGCACTCGGGCTCAGTAGTTGTGGCTCATGGGCTCTAGAGTGCAGGCTCAGTAGTTGTGGCGCACGGGCTTTTTGTTGCTCCGCAGCACGTGGGATCTTCCCAGACCAGGGCTTGAACCCGTGTCCCCTGCATTGGCAGGTGGATTCTTAACCACTGTGCCACCAGGGAAGTCCTTATAGTTTGCTTTTAACTTGTGATTTTTAACCATTTCTGCACTTTCCCATTCTTTGCTTTATTCCTTGGTACATTGTAGGGTCCCATTTTAAAGTTCAAAGACAGGGCCCAAAACTTAATTCTGGCTGTGTGGGGAAGATTGTTACACGGTCTGAGAAAAATTAGGAGCTCCTTCCTTTTGAAAACTATGATTTTACTCACCCATAGTGTCATGTAGAAGGACAGAAATGAAGGTGCTTGAATTGTCGCTGGTGTCTTTCTGTAGCTGAGTTAAACAATGGATGTGTGGGGTGCAGGCAGGCGTGCAGCCCTGGCGTAGGAAAGGTGTAGTGAGGACAAAGCAGCATCTTCAGGCAGCCGTGTTAGTCCTGTATCCTTATGCCCTAAGCTCCTCAGAAAGGAAAAAGTTCGGGTACCTCTGTACCTGTGCCCAGTCTTGGGAGCGAGGGCTCTGGCTTAGAGCTGCTGCATCCTTATTCTGCAGGTCACCATGTCACAGAGCCACCCACCTGAACCTGTTTTTCAGTTTTGGAAACTTTTAGAAAACAGTGGAGATGTAATTGACATATAATAAACCACACGTATTTAGTGTAGTTTGATAAGTTTGGACTGTACCTGAACTCCTCTGACTTCTGCCACAGTCAGGATTTTGGTCCTGTCCACCGCTACCAAGTTTCCTAGTGCCCCTTCCTCTCTGCCCACCATCCCCAGCCCAGCCCATCCTGCCCTGGCCCCAGGCAACCACTGACTATTTTCTTTCACTGCACGCTGGTTTGGATTCCACAGAGCTTTGTGTAAATGGAATCATACCATAGGTACTCTTTCTCATCTGGCTTATTTCACTCAGGATAATTATTTTGAGATTCATCCATGTTGCAGCAGCATCAGTAATTCACTTCTTTTTACTGATGAATGGAAGTAACTGCACTTTGTTCATCTGTTCATTGTTTATGGTTGTTTGTGTTTCCAGTTTTCAGCTATTACAAATAAAGTTGCTGTGAATATTTGTGTACAAGTATTTCTTTGAACATCATTCTCTTTGGTGGGTATCTGGGAAGAGAATGATATATAGATAAATAAAATGAACCAAATGATAGGTATGTGTTTAAATTTTAAAGAAACTGCCAAACTCACTTCCAAAGTGATTGTGCCATTTTACACTCCCACCTGCAGTGGATGAGAAATCCAGTTTTTCGCATCCTTGTTGCGAAAAGACTTGACCTAGTCAGTCTTTTTAGTTTTAACCATCCTAATAGGTGTGTAGTGGTGTCTCATTACTTTAACTTACATTTCAATAATGGCTAAAGATGGGGAGCATCTTTTCTTGTGTTTCCTTTCCATGACGCCTCTGTCTCAGTTACCCTACTCTGCCGCTTTGGGGTGAGAGCAGTAAGTAGATGAATGGGTTGGGGCTATGTTCCAGTGAAACTTTATTTATCCAAATAAACAAACAACAGCAAGAGAAAACAGGGAGCAGGATGTATACGGCCTTTGCATCGTAGTTTGCTGACTCCTGACATACATGATCCTGATGTCTGCAAATAAAGATAGATTTACTTCTTTTCCTATCTGGATGCATTTTAAAATTCTTTTCATGCCTGATGGCACTGGCTAAACTGTCCAGTACAGTGTTGACTGGAAATGGTGAGAGCAGATATCCTTGTCCTGTTCCTGATCTTAGGGGGAAAGCAGTCTTTTATCATTAATCATAATCAATCTTAGCTGTAGATTTGTTGTGGACACTGTTTATCAAGATTAGGAAATTCTTGGGGCTTCCCTGGTGGCGCAGTGGTTGAGAGTCCGCCTTCCAATGCAGGGGACACGGGTTTGTGCCCCGGGTCCGGGAAGATCGCACACGCCACGGAGAGGCTAGGCCCGTGAGCCATGGCCACTGAGCCTGCACGTCCGGAGCCTGTGCTCCGCAACGGGAGAGGCCACAACAGTGAGAGGCCCGCGTACCATCCCCTCCTCGTCTCCTTGTAGCAGTTCTCTCAGGGTTACCTGAGATGCTGCCTCCCGGGCTTGAAATCTTAAAACTTCCAGCCTAATAAAACATAACTCTCCAAAAAAAAAAAAAAAAAAAAAAAAGATTAGGAAATTCTCTCAAGCTGGTTTGTTGATTCTTTTTTTTTTTTTTTTTCTGTTATCTATCTCAGGAAGTTCTTTTCTATTCCAAAAATTTTTATCAGGAATGGTAGATAATGGTTAGATGGTTAATGGACAATGGTTAGATTTTGTCAGATTATTTTTGGATTTATTGAGACTGTCATATAGTTTTTCTTTTTTAGTTTAATAGTATGATGAATTATATTAATTGGTTTTCAAATGTTTAGGCAAGCATCTATGTTCATGAGATATATTGGTCTGTATTTTCTTATAATGTGTCTAGTTTTGATATTGGGGTAATGCTGGCCTCATGGAATGAATAAGTTGGGAAATATTTCCTTTTCTTCACATTTCTGGAGCAGTTTGTTCAGAATTGGTATTATTTTTTCTTAAGATGTTTTGTAGAATTTACCAGTGAAGCTGTCTAGGCCTGGAGTTTGCTTTTGTGGGGAGATTTTTAACCTCTATAAATTATTCTTTTTAAAAAAAAAATTTATTTATTTTTGGCTGTGTTGGGTCTTTGTTGCTACGCACGGGCTTCCTCTAGTTGGCGGCGAGCGGGAGCTACTCTTCATTGTGGTGCGTGGGCTTCTCATTGTGGTGGCTTCTCTTTGTTGCGGGGCACGGGCTCTAGGCGCACAGGCTTCAGTAGTTGCGGCAGGCAGGCTCAGTAGTTGTGGCTCGTGGGCTCTAGAGCGCACGCTTAGTAGTTGTGGTGCGCAGGCTTAGTTGCTCCGCGGCATGTGGGATCTTCCCAGACCAGGGCTCAAACCCGTGTCTCCTGCATTGGCGGGTGGATTCTTAACCACTGCGCCACCAGGGAAGTCCCTAAGTTCTTTTTTTAAAAAATAGACATGTAGATATTCATCTCTTTATTAAAGAGTAAAGGAAAGTAAAAGTACTCATAAAGTAAAACTCTGAGTGCAAGTTACTCATTTCTTCTTGAGCGAGCTTTGGTGGTTTGCGTCATTCAAGGAATTTATTTACTCTGAGTTGTCAGATTTGTAAGCATAAACTTGCTCATGATGTTGTCTCAATGTTCTTGTAATGTCTGTGTAGTTGTAGTCACCCCTCTCAATTCTGACAGTGTTACTCTGCGTCTTCTATTTTTCCTGATCAGTCTAGGTAGAAGCTTATTAATTTTGTGATCTTTCCAAAGAGCCACCTTTTGGTTTTATTAGTTTTTCTCTATTTGTCTGTTTTCTCTCTTGTGACCTCTGCTTTGATCTCTGTTATTTACTTTATTCTGCTTATTTTGGATACAATTTGCGTCTCTCTTTCTGCTGTCATAATGTAGAAGCTGGGATTGTTGATTTGAGACCTTCTTTTCTAATATAGGCCTTTACTGGTATAAATTTCACTCTAATTACTGCTTTAGTGGCCTACCACAAATTCTTATGTCATGTTTTCATCTTCATTCAGTTTAAAATACTTTCTAATTTTCTTTTGATTTCTTCTTTGATCTATGGGTTATTGAAAATTATGTTATTCAGTCTACAAATATTAGGGATTTTTCAGATACTTTTCAGTAATTGATTTCTAGTTTAATTTTGTGGCTAGAGAACAGACTTTGTATACTTGAATTTTTAAAAATTTATTGTGGTTTGTTTTATCTCCCAGAATATGATCTACTTTGGTAAATATTCCATGTGCACTTGAGAAGAATGTGTATTTTACTGTCTTTGGGTAAAATGTCCTATAAATGTCAACTAAGTCACTTTGACAGTGCTTTTTAAAATCTTCTATATCCTTACTGATTTTCTTTCTACTTGTTCTCTTAATTACTGAGAGAAGTATGTATTGAAATGTACCCAATAATAACTGGATTTATATATCATATATTTTGTAGCTTTGTTATTAGGTGCATAATTGTTTAACATTGTTATGTCCTATTAACAAATTGAAGAATAAAAATCAGATGGTAATCTCAATATATGCAGAAAAAGCTTTTGACAACATTCAACATCCATTCATGATAAAAACTCTCAACACAGTGGGTATAGAGGGAACATACCTCAACTTAATAAAGGCCATATATGACAGGCCCACAACTAACATCATACTCAGTGGTGGAAAGGCAGAAGCATTTTCTCTAAGATCAAGAACAAGACAAGCATGCTGACTCTCACCACTTTTATTCAACATGGTATTGGAAATCCTAGCCACATCAGACAAGATAAAGAATCCAAACTGGCAAGGAAGAAGTAAAACTGTCACTGTTTGCAGATGACATGATACTATACATAGAAAGTCCTCAAGATGCCACCAAAAAACTACTAGAGCTCATCAGTGAATTCGGTAAAGTTGCAGGATACAAAATTAATATAGAGAAATCTGTTGTACTTCTGTATACAAACAGTAAGCAATCAGAAAGAGAAGTTAAGAAAAAAATCCCATTTACAATCTCATCAGAAAAGAATAAAATATCTAGGAATAAATCTATGGAGGTAAGTGACTAGTACTCAGAAAACTATAAGACACTGATTAAAGAAATTAAAGATGACACAAACAGATGGAAAGATATACCAAGTTCATGGATTGGAAGAATTAATGTTGTTAAAATGACTATACTACCCAAGACAGTCTCCAGATTCATTGCAATCCCTATCAAAATACCAGTGGCATTTTCCACAGAACTAGAACAAATAATCTTAAAACTTGTTTGGAAACACGAAAGGTCCCAAAGAGCCAAAACAGTCTTGAGAAAGAAGAACAAAGCTGGAGGTATCATGCTTCCTGATTTCAAACTATACTGCAAAGCTACAGTAATCAAGACAGTATGGTGCTGGCACAAAAACAGATGCACAGATCAATGGAACAGAATAGAGAGCCCAGAAATTAACCCACACATATATGGGCAATTAATCTATGACAAAGGAGGCCAGAATATACCTCATCAATAAATGGTGTTGGGAAAACTGGACAGCTACACACAACAGAATCAAACTGGACTACTTTCTCACCATATACAAAAATAAACTCAAGATGGATTAAAGACTTAAGACGGAAGCCATAAAACTTCTAGAAGAAAACATAGGCAGTACACTCTTTGACATCAGTCTTAGCAGTATTTGTTTTTTGATCTGTCTCTTGAGGCAAAGGAAACCAAAGCAAAAATAAACATATGGGACTACATCAAACTAAAAAGCTTTTGCACAGCGAAGCTTATCAACAAAGTGAAAAGGCCACCTAGTGAGTGGGAGAAGATATTTGCAAACGATATATCTGATAAAAGGTTACTATCCAAAATATAGAAAGCACTCATACAACTCAACATCAAAAAACCCCCAAACAACATGATTAAAAAATGGGCAGAGGAGCTGAACAGACATTTTCCCAAAGAAGACATACTAATGGTCAACATGAAAGGTGATCACCATCACTAGTCATCAGGAAAATGCAAACCAAAACCACAATGAGATGTCACCTCACAACTGTCAGAATGGCTGTTATCAAAAAGACAACAAATAACAATGTTGGTGAGGATGTGGAGAAAAGGGAGCCCTCATGCACTTTTAGTGGAATGTAAATTGGTGCAGCCACTGTGGAAAACAGTATGGAGATTCCTCAAAAAGTTAAGACTGGAACTACCATGTGATCAGCAATTTCACTCCTGGATATTTATTTGAAGAAAACAATAATACTAATTGGAAAAGGTATATGCACTTCTGTGTTCATTGCAGCACTGTTTACAGTAGCGAAGACATAGAAGCAACCTAAGTGCCCATCAACAGGTGAATGGGTAAAGAACTTGTGATATATATATATATATATATATATATATATACACACACACACACACACACATACATACACATACATACATACACATACACACATTGTGGAATATTACTTGGTTATAAAAAAAAAAGGAATTAAATCTTACCATTGGCAACAACATGCATGGGCCTAGAGGGTATTATGCTAAGTGAAATGAGTCAAAGAAAGACAAACATTGTATGATTTCACTTATGTTTGAAATCTAAAACACAAAACAAATGAAGAAACATAACAGAGACAAGGTCATAGATACAGAAAACAAATAGGTGGTTGCCAGTACAAATTTCCAGTTCTGAAACAAATGAGTCATGGGTATAAAATGTATAGTGTAGGGAATGTAGTTAATAACTATGTAGTATCTTTGTATGATGATGTAACTAGACTTATGGTGATCATTTTGAAATGTATAGAAATATCAAATCACTATGTTGTGTAACAGGAACTAACATAATGTTGTAGGTCAATTATACTTCAGTGAACAAACAAACTCATAGAAAAAGACATCAGATTTGTGGTTACCAGAGGTGGGGGCTAGGGGGAGGGGGAATTGGATGAAGGCAGACAAAAGGTACAGACTTCCAGTTATAAGATAAATAAGTCCTAGGGATGGAATGTACAACATGATAAATGTAATTAACACTCGTATGCAGTATATGAATGATGTCAAGAGAGTAAATCCTAAGAGCTCTCATCACATGAAAAAAAATTTTCCATTTCTTTAATTTTGTATATGTATGAGGTAATAGATGTTTGCTAAACTTACTGTGATAATCATTTCATGACGTATGTCAATCAAATTATTATGCTATACACCTTAAACATACAGTCCTATATGTCAAGAAGTCTCAAGAAGACTGGAAGAAAAATAAAAATAAATAAATAGTAATTATATCCTCTTGATGAATCGACCCCTTTAACATGAGTGACCTTTCTAAAAATCCCTGTTAATATTTTTTGCTCTAAAGTTTACTTTGTCTGATATTAATATAGGTACCCCACTTTTCTCTTGACTAGTGTTAGCATAGTATTAGGTGGGCCAAAAAGTGCCTTTGGTTTTTTTAAATAAAAATAAAAGACACATTTTTCATTTTCACCAAGAACTTTATTGAACAACATATTCACTGTTTTGTTCCACTGCCTTCTGCCATTTTTCAGGCAACTTCATAATTCCATCTTCCCAAAACTTTTTATCTTTTTGAGCAAAGAACTGTTCCAGGTGTCTTTTCAATTCCAGGGAATTGAAATTTTTTCCACTAAGAGAATTTTGTAAAGACCGAAATCAATGGAAATCCAAAGGTACAATGTCTGGTGAATATGGCAGGTGAATCAGAACTTCCCAGCCAAGCTGTAACAGTTTTTGCCTGGTCATTAAAGAAACATGCGGTCTTGCGTTATCCTGATGGAAGGTTATGCGTTTTCTTTTGTCTAATTCTGAACGCTTTTTGTGGAGTGCTGCTTTCAGTTGGTCTACCTGGGAGCAGTACTTGTTGGAATTAATGGTTTGGTTTTCCATCAGGAGCTCATAATAGAGGACTCCCTTTCCAGTCCCACCATATACACAACATCACCTTCTTTGGATGAAGACCGGCCTTTGGTGTGGTTGGTGGTGGTTCATTTCACTTGCCTCATGATCTCTTCTGTCCCACATTATTGTACGGTATCCACTTTTCATTGCTTGTCACAATTTGTTTTAAAAACGGAACGTTTTTGTTACATTTAGTAAGAGAATTGCATGTGGAAATATGGTCAAGAAGGTTTTTTTGGCTTAACTTATGTGGAACCCAAACATCAAAGTGATTCGCATAACCAAGCTGGTGCAAATGATTTTCAACGCTTAATTTGGATACTTTGAGTATGTTGGCTCTCTCCTCTGTGGTATGATGTTGATTGTTCTCAATTATTATTGTCTCGATTTGATTGCTGTCAACTTCAACTGGTCTACCCGACTGTGGAGCATTGTCCAGCGAGAAGTCTCAGCATGAGACTTATCAAATCACTTTTGACATGTTCGATCAGTCACAGAACCTTCTCCATATGCTGAACAAATCTTTTTGTGTGTTTCAGTTGCATTTTTACCTTTCTTGAAATTATAAAGCATGATATGCTGAAAATGTTGCTTTTTTTCTTCCATCTTCAGTATTAAAATGGCTACACAAAAGTTCACCAATTTTGATAAGTCTTTTTTAAAATGCATGCTGATATGATGGCTGTCACATACAATCTAACAAAATTGTTTCGAATGAAGTTAAAGACAACTAAGTGCTACTAGAGCCATCTTACAGAAAAAAATGAACGAAACTTTTGGCCCACCCAATATATTCTCTTATTTCTAATCTTTTTGTATTTTTATATTTAAAGATGTCTTGCATTTTAAAGAACTCTGACAATCTCTGCCTTTTAATTGGGATGTTTAGACCATTTACATTTAATGTGATTATTTTTATAATTAGGTTTACATCTGTTATTTTTCTGTTTGTTTTCTACATGTCTTATCTGTTCTTTGTTCCTCTTTTCCCACTTCTTTCAGATTATTATTTTATTTTATCTCCTTTGTTAGTTTCTTAGCTATTACTCATGAGCTTGACACATTTAAAGAGTAGTGGTTGGGTACTTTGTAGAATGTCCCTCAGTTTGAGTTTTTTTGATGTCTTCTCATGATTGGCCTTGGGTTATAGATTTTGAGGGGGTAGGTGGGAGAATTCCATAGAGCTGTAGTACCCTTCTTATCATCATATTACCATGACATTTCACTGATGATGTTGCCTTGATCTCTGGGTTTAGGTGGTGGCTTCTGGGTTTCTCCCCTGTGAAGTTACTGTTTTTCCTTTTTTGAACACTATTAGAGGTTCAGCCAGCCTACCTCAAGGGGAGGGCAGAGTATCAAATAATTTGTGGACATATGAGAAACCACCACAATAGCTAATAAATATTTGGTGGAATCAGATATTCTGAAGCTGTCCAAATATTCTGTTTCTCTTTAAAGGTTTTAAACTAAGTTTGGCAATCATCAGTGGATCTTGCCTGAAGCAGCTATTACTTTGTTGTTCTAATGGTGGTTTTCTGTTTCCCTCATTCATTCTACATTATTAATTGGGATTCTTCCATGAAGAAAGTTCTCTGTCTCCCTTCCGTTTGCTTATTCATTCACTTATTCATATCTTATGGACTCATGGGTATTTATTTTATTCTTTGTGTTATAACAGTCTATCATTTATTTTTTGCTCAGATCTTCCAGCTTTAGCCTTTGGAAGCTCTTTCAGTTGGGCTTTTGGTCCTTTGCTATTTTTGTTTGTTTTAACACTTCCTCACTTTCTGGCACTACAAGATGCTGCAGGCTTATCTTGTATTTTCCCTGCCCCAGCCTTTGAATTACCACTTTTCCAAGTAGCCCTAGTTCCCTTTACCAGAGAATGGTATTTAGAAATCAAGATCCGGGCACTGAGTGTGCTCTTTGTTATGTGTCAGTACTTCTAGGCTCTTGGTAGACAGGGCTAGGAGATGCATGTATTTATACTAACCCACGTATGCACACATGTCTGTACTTATTTCTCTATTTGTGTATATTTGAAATAAACATTGATTTGTACTAGTGTCTCTGACTAGTAGTCCAGCACTACAGGGCTACTTCTAGCTTCCCTCTTTCATATTCATAACTTTCTTTGACAGTGAGAAACGTGGCTCTCATTATTGATGACATCTTTATAATTCTTACTTACTCAACCCTGTTATACATGTAAAGTATTTTCAGAGTTGCTAACCCATGCTGCTATGAGAAGTAAATTTATCAGCTATAGGGCAGTGTTTGTGCAAAATTCTTCTCTTGGTAGCTTTGTTATAGCCAGTCAAAACACTGTTTCCCAAAGTCATTTATGTCAACTCCTTTCTTCCCCATCTCCTTAAGTGAGGTTATTTGACTTGTAATACAGTTAGTTTCATTTCTCAGAGTCCGCATTCCATCCTGGTTCCCTGGACATTTTGTATGATACATATTTTTTAAATGTTCATGCAGTATAAAGTTCACTCTGTGTGGTGTAGAGTTCTGAAGCGTTTGGTGAATGCTTGGCCGTGGATTCACCATCATGGTACTGCACCCTAATATGTCTATCAGACAGCCCCTTGCCTCTTTTTAAAAATGAAGTTATTTATTAAAATAAGTTATTACATGGATCCTTATAGTATATTTTGATATTAAAATAAACCATATAATGCTAAAGTCATTTCTTCAGAGCAGCTTTTGACATGAAATACCGTTCAGGTCAGCCAGAGCTGGAGTTCTTGTTGGGTTGAAATCAGCAGAGAAACAAGTGAAGACAACCATGGCTTTGCTCGCTTTTTGTCCCAGGGTGGTAGAGTCTTTGATGTGGCTTCCCAGGGAAGAATTTCAGAAAATCAGGCATCTCTGATCTTCCTGTCCATAGTGGAGCTGGTAAAGACCAGGTTAAAAAAGTCAGACTGAAGCTGCCACAGCAGATGTTTGAGCTATCTCTAGTGCCGACTGTTGGTCTGTGTTCCATTTCCTCTTCTATCCTTTCTTACACTTCTGCACTTTCTCCCTTCTCCTGTGTTCGTTTTTTTATGCTGTTTCTTTTCTTCTTCTTTTTTTCTTTTTTGCTGTGCTGCTTGTGGGATCTTAGTTCCCCGACCAGGGATGAAAACCATACCCTTGGCAGTGAATGTGTGGAGTCCTAACCACTGGACTACCAGGGATTCCCTTCCTGAATTCATTTATATGTGCATTTATTCTATAAACTTTATGTATTTAGTCGTGACTGTGCCTGTGTCACTAAACTCTAGATTTTTCTCTCATATTTCCTTGTTTCTTTCTGTCTCCTTACAACTAGCTTTAATGTAAAATTAAAATATTTATTTTTTAGCATTAGTTATATTTTTGAATATATATGTTTAATTTGGTCTGAATTTAAAATATGTGGATTGAATGTTTCACTCTTTCTTGAGACAAAAAAAAGCAAATTAAATTGCTTTATAATGATTTGTTTAGTTTGTGTATGACTCAGTGGCCATCCTCCCATGTTAGAGAAGAAATAGAATCTATTCTTCCACCTCAGGTGGGACGGTGCTAAAACCAGTGTGTATAGACTCCCCCCACCTCCCCACCCCAGCACTTTGGTCCCCACTGGAGTATTTCATAGCTTTTCCAACATGCTGACCCTAACACCCACTTACTGTAGCTCAAATTTGTTTCCTCTTGTTGGTGGATCAGTGGAATAAAACAGGAACAGAAACAGCACCAACAGGGGACTTCCCTGGGGGTCCAGTGGTTAAGAATCTGCCTTCCAATGCAGGGGACACGGGTTTGATCCCTGGCAGGGGAACTAAGATCCCACATGCCACAGGGCAACTAAGCCTGCATGCCACAACTACTGAGCCCATGCGCTCTAGAGCCCAAGTGCCACAAGTAGAGAGCCTGCATGCTGCAACTCCTGGGCCCGTGCACTCTAGAGCCCAAGCACCACAACTAGAGAGGCCACGTGCTGCAACTATTGGGCTCTCACACTCTAGAGCCCAAGCGCCACAACTAGAGAGAAGCCTGCGTGCCACAAGGACAATCCCATGGCAGCTAAGACCCGACACGGCCAAAAGAAAAAGCACCATCGGGTGCCCTGCCTCCACTGTGGTCCTCGGCAGTGACACACCCCTCGGGCCTTTGACCCAAGCAGCAGGCGACCCCTAGCGCCTCTGGGATGGGCTGCACAGACACACTTGGAGGGTTTCTCTGTGGCTGCGAGCATTCGTCCTCTCACCCTTGGCATTCTCTGACCCCAGAATCTGTAATAGCAGAACAGGGCTCATGCTCAGGGCCAGGTTTGTGGGACTTATTTCCTGAGGAGGCGTTTTACAGAATGACGTGCTTGACACATGGTCTGTGATGGTCATACATACTTGTCAGACCCCAGTGCCTCTGAGGCTTTTGTGTGTTGACCTGGGCTTTAGAGCCAGGGCTGGCGTACAGTTGGTCCGACTGGTCTGCGGTGCTGGGTTCATGTGACGATGGTGCCCTCCGTCCACCAGGCCCGCTGGAGCCCGTGCACTGGTACCCGTTTCAACACAAGCCCAGCTCATGGGGAGAGCAGGGCCCTGCAGTGTCTCTGTCCCTGCACAGACATGCCTGGAGCTGCTGCAGACACCGAGGACCACTGCCCTGGCGCCACAGGCATGCTGCCTGCCTGGGTGCCCTGGCCCTTCCTCTGCCAGGCCCTCTGCCTCCACGCCACTCTGCTCGGCTGCACCCCCCCTTCCTCTGCCCTTCTGGGCCTACTCCCCAAGCTCTGGTTTACTGAATGGTTTGATGCCAATGGGCGTGTAGGACCCAGCCCTTCCCTCTTTCCCCCCGGTTGTCCCCTTCGGCTTCCTTTAGTGACGGGGACTCCTCCCTCGGTAACCCTGGACGGTCTCCCTGGACCGTGCCTGAGATGAAAGAAGGGGGGGGGGGGGGTCCCTCCAGAGCGTTAGCTCTTCAGACACTCTGTCCAGGTGACTGCTTGATGGACTTTTATCTGCTTTGACCTGGCCTGGTTGGTTGGACTCATGGTCAGAAATCTTCCACGGCTTTGGCTTGGAGATAGAATTAAGTGAACTCACGTCAGTAGTGCCTCAGCTGACGTCTTGCTGCTGAGCCGACCCGTGGAGCAGGATGTGACGGTGCCGAGACTGTCTAGTGTCGCCACTGAGCATTCTTCATGGGGCACGTGTGCAGTTTCCGATAAACTCGGGATTCAGAACAAGACACGCCGTGGCCAGGGTATGAGTCAGGGCTCTCCAGAGAAACACAACAAACAGGATGTGTGTGTGTGTGTGAATAGAACACGGTAGAATTTATTTACCTTATGTATATATCTTCTGTACAGATAAAGAGATTGGTTATAAAGAAGTGGCTTGTGTGAGTTGACACTCTGCAGGGCGGGCTTGCCGGCTAGAGACCCAGGAGGTCTGAGGGTGCGTCTGGTAGAGAAACACCCTCCAGCCTGGGGAGACGTCTTTTTGATTTGTTCATGCCCCTCAACTGATTGGATGAGGCCCCCCACATTATGGAGGGCAGTGCACCAAAAGTTCACATTTTAATGTTAATCACAACCAAAAACACCCTCCAAGCTGACACTTGGACCATCACAGCTAGATTTATTTGGAATTCCATGATGTTTGGTTGGGTCTCTTTATACTTTAGTATGTATGTATGTATGTATGTATTTTTGGCTGCACTGGGTCTTCATTGCTGTGCGTGGGTTTTCTCTAGTTGTGGTGAGCGGGGGCTACTCTTCGTTGCAGTGCATGGGCTTCTCATTGCGGTGGCTTCTCGTTGCGGAGCACGGGCTCTAGGCGCATGGGCTTCAGTAGTTGTGGCATGCGGGCTCAGTAGTTGTGGCTCATGGGCTCTAGAGCGCAGGCTCAGTAGTTGTGGTGCAAGGGCTTAGTTGGTCTGCGGCATGTGGGATCTTCCCAGACCAGGGCTTAAACCTGTGTCCCCTGCATTGGCAGGCGGATTCTTAACCATTGTGCCACCAGGGAAGCCCTGTACTTTAGTTTTAAGGGTCTCTTTGGATAACAATGTAGTTTAGCCAGAGTAACAACGGGCCATCTTTTTTTTTTTTGGCGGTACGCGGGCCTCTCACTGCCATGGCCTCTCCTGCCGCGGAGCACAGGCTCCGGACGCGCAGGCTCAGCGGCCATGGCTCACGGGCCCAGCCGCTCTGCGGCACGTGGGATCCTCCCGGACCGGGGCACGAACCCGTGTCCCCAGCATCGGCAGGCGGACTCAGCCACTGCGCCACCAGGGAAGCCCTACAACGGGCCGTCTTTAACCAGAGCTTCAGCTGCCTGTGTTCTTGTCAGAGCCCATATTTGATGGGTTTACTGTGGATTCTTTGCTGTGTGTCTGGAAAATATCACTGACGTGGACTTCTCCCCCTGCTCTTAAATTCCTCTAAAAATTGGTTAAGGAACCAGAACAGTGTTGAAAACATGCTGTGGTATGGGGTATTTTCTTCTCTAGGACGGGTTCTGCTAAGCAAGCACACAGAAGTTGTCTTGAGGATGGCCATGCAGTGTTCTCGCTGGAGAGTCTGCACTGCCGTTTATATTTAGCCTGGAGCCCCGGGGAGCAGCGAGGCCCGCAGTGGAGCCACCGTGCGCCCGCACTGCTCCAGGCCTGGTCGAGAGCGGGGGACATGCTGGATGGAATGTCAGAGGCTAAATATAACTCTTTACAGAGCCAGACACACATGTGACTTGGAGTGGAAACATTTTCTAAAAGAGCTGCTTTTTGCTCTTGGTTTACAGTAATGAATAGAAACCCAAATCAGTTTGACTTCTTGTTGAGAGCTGTCTCTGCAGTTAAATGATCACAGGTGCTGTTGAAGGTAGAAGGCAGGCCCTCACCCCGTGCCCATCCAGGAGCCAGCAGGCCTGTCTTGCTGTGTTCAGATTGGTTTTGTTTCCACAGGAGGAGAAGACGGGTAGTTTCCACTTCACACCTTGATGTATCTGGATGTGGGTTGAGTGGTGGACGTCGGCATTTCGTTTTCCCTTGGTCTCACTCTGCACCAGGACGCAAGCACCGGTGTGGGCTCCTGGGAGAGCTGATCACAGCAAGGCAGCCTCTGCTGCTAAGTCAGGGAGCCTGGGGCTGAGACTGCCTTACCTCCACAGCTGTTATGGCTTAAATGTAATTTTTTTTTTTTGCGGTGCGCGGGCCTCTCACTGTCGTGGCCTCTCCCGTTGCGGAGCACAGGCTCCGGACGCGCAGGCTCAGCGGCCATGGCTCACGGGCCCAGCCGCTCCGCGGCACGTGGGATCTTCCCGGACCGGGGCACGAACCCGTGTCCCCTGCATCGGCAGGCGGACTCTCAACCACTGCGCCACCAGGGAAGCCCTAAATGTACTTTCTTATGATAATATTTCCTGTTGTTATTAGTTCCTTTGCCTGAGGATTCACAAGCACTGTGTGGTTAGTAATTTCTTGAGAGAGTAAAGGGGAGCAGGCAGCGTCCTCAAGCCCAGCCCCAGGGCTGTGCCTCTGTGGACCCGGCTCTCAATTTGGGGTGGCCCTGACTCTGTGAAGGGCTCAGTGGGGTTGCCAGATGGGCCGCACATGAGAATCACGTGAGAGGCTTGGAGAGACACAGATCCGGGCCTTTCCTGATCTGCTGAGTTAGAATCTGGGGCGTGTGCTCTTGGGCCGAGGAGGGGGGTTGGGAAGCAGGCTTTTAAACGGGCCCCCTGAGGTGATCCCCCTACAGCCTGCCTGGCACCAGGCCCCCAGGCCCTGGCACAATTTCTGAAAGGTCTCCCGCAACCGCAGTAAGAAACTGTACTTGTCGCTAAGAGCTGCTGGGATGGTTCCAGACCAGGAGAGAGGCGGGCAGACAGGGGGCCAGGAGGCGCCGGGCGCAGCATGGCCTCCTCCCCGTCTGCCTGCCTCTCCACTCCCCCCCGGCTTCCCGGCGGGAAAGGGCGGCTGCTGGAGATGCCGTCGGCCCGTTGTTCCCAAGGCTTTCTCAAGGCCGCTTCCCTTGCGCCTTGGCTAAGGGAGGTCCAAAAGAACAGTGGGATATGAGCTGGGCTTCCGGGTCTGACCCGGGCTTCCTTAAGCTCCAATCCCCCTCACACACCCTTGTTGCTGTCTCTTCTGGTTCTGGGCGTGCTCCTTGTTGTAAGAGACTGTGTGAGCCAGAGCAGGGAAGTAGGGACTGGCTTCTGGTTCTTGCTCAGCACTCACAGACGTGAACCAGCTGGGCTCGAGTGGTCCCCCTGCCCCGCGACGGGAGCTGGGGGGCTGGAGCGCGTTCAGGAGGTGCCAGAGCCGACGCACAGAATGAGACGCCCGCAGCACCCGGGCCTTCCCACTGCCTCCCGCTTGGCTCCTCTCTCTCTGTTAGGTTGTCCTGCAAGCTGGACATCGGTCCTGTTCCGGGAAAAGGCCCCAGCGGTTC
>NW_006776528.1:633617-636459 GCF_000442215.2 Lipotes vexillifer | reverse complement strand
GCCCCGGCGGTTCAGTTCTCCTTTTCAGCATCGTCGTGGTTGAGCCGCAAGCAGTGGTGGACCCGCACGCCCCCCGACTCCTTGTGCACCTCGAGGCCTCGCGTCCCCCGTCCGTCAGCTCCTCTCCCGGAGCCCTGCTGGTGGTGAAGTTTATTCTCCATCCGGCATCCCTGCCCCAGCCCACCCTGGTCATCTCAGGAAGAGCATGTTTCCCTTGCAGACCACTGTCCAGAGGGGTGGGGTCCTTGACATCCTGGAGCCCAGTTGCTTAGCCAGATGATACTGGAACTTAGAAACGGACCCTGGTCTTCTGGCTCTTACTCTGCATCTGCCATGCCGGGCACCCCAGCCAAGGGGCAAAGGCTGACTTATGCAGACAGTGCCTCCGTGTGCCTGCCCTGCCGCCATCGCTCTGTTTGTTCCAGACGAGCCCATGCCGTAGGGCCCTTTGGGTCCCTTTTTGTGCATGACTCTGTCGTCTGTGTCTGAGTGCAGGCCTCCTGACCCAGGGGGCCTGTCTCTGAGTCCTCCAGGTGGGATTCCCGGCTGGGGCCCTCCCTCACAGCAGTGCCTTGTCCCTCAGGCTTGGCAAACAGATACAGGAAGGGGCACTACTGGGTGGTCTGGGGACGAGCAGTGGAGATGGCTCAGGACATCTTTGACGAGCCACGACAGCAGTCAGCCTTGGTCAGCCCTAGTTTCCTACTAGAAAACTTGTGCCAGACGCTGCTGTTTATGGCCTGGGCGTGTCCCACGTGTCACCTTTCTGAATCTTGGCTCTGTCTCTTCTGCCCCAGGTCCTGCTGCTTGTACAACTGTTGGGCCTTAGGAGAGTGGGTGGGTCCTCCCAGCCGCTCTAGTAGCTGGGTGTGGTGGGCATCCATAGAGCAGAGGTAACCTGGCCCTGACGTGGTGTCGTGTCCTGGAATAGCCTTGCCTTTGGGCCATTTGAGAGTCATTTAGCATTGGGGAAATCAGTGGTTAGATTGTAAAGGACGAATTCTCAGACTTCTGTCATCTGCCACATTTCTTGTCACGTGTGCATCACATATAAAACCAACCGTGTTTTCTTTTTTTTTTTTTTTAGCTGCATTGGGTCTTTGTTGCCGTGCACGGGCTTCTCACTGCAGTGGCTTCTCTTGTTGTGGAGCACGGGCTCTAGGCCCGTGGGCTCAGTAGTTGTGGCTCACAGGCTCCAAAGCGCAGTCTCAGTAGTTGTGGCGCACGGGCTTAGTTGCTCCACGGCATGTGGGATCTTCCCGGACCGGGGCTCCAACCCATGTCCCCCTGCATTAGCAGGTGGATTCTTAACCACTGCGCCACCAGGGAAGCCCCCAACCACATTTTAATGAATTCTTTCATGGAGTCACAGGGAAAAGAAGGAACTGTAGACAGTACAGTGGGAAGAGTGTTGGACTGAGTCTAAGGATGAGCTAGAGGACAAGCTGCATCCTCCACTGAGGCCAGTCCCTTAGCTGCTGCTTCGTAACCTGGAAATGCCACTCACCCTCACCGTCTTGAAGGGTGAGCTGAGGAAGGAGTCGGAATCATCCTCACCTCTGTCCCCAGCCCTGGACTGTGCCACCTCTGATGGGCGTGGTTTCAAGAATAAATAAAGCCATTGTAATAAGCCACTTCAAAGCACGATGCCTCTGGAGATACAACTTATTTCAATATTTTTCAAACAAGTAGGCCCAGTGGAGAATAGAGTGGCCGCTGCTGCTCCTAGAATAACATGAAGAAGGCCACAGAGGACAACAACAGAAGAGAGGCCCCCGAGGCTGGCCGTCCCGTCCCCGCGTGCGTCCGCAGCTCCTGACCCTGCCCTGCCTGCCCCGGTGCGTGGCAGACTGGCTGTTCGCTTGGTATGAGGTACCTCTGGGCAGAAAGCACACATCAGTTCTCACAGTGAGCCAAGTGGTGGTATTTTTTGCTTGTAAAAATAAAATCAGAGCCTTTTGGGTGTTATTTACAAGAAGAAAAAAGAAAGGAAAAAAACGATTTCCCTCCTGGGTTTTAGCCTTGGCTCAGCACTGAGCTGGTATATTTTTGTAATTATTATCAGCTGGAGAACACACCAGCTTGAGGTCAGGTTTTCTCCTTAACATAGTTGGAAATGCCATTCTGTGTGGTTTCATAAATCCTTTGTCATCTCTGCTCACTTGCAGAGATGGGCCTCCCAGGAGTGGACCCCAGTGTCTGCATGCTCAGAACTGATCTGTACCCCAGCTGGGATTAAACACCATCGAGCCAGAAGACCAACAGCCTTTGCCAGCTATGAATTCAAGCATATTTTGATGCTCAAAAATTTAGAATTTCTGGATTTAGTGTAAAGTCAGGAATCATCTCTTTGATGTTTTCTTTTTCTTTTTCTTTTTCACTACCTTTCAGTCCTCTCTTTTTCAGTTCCTCTTGTTCCCCTGCTTTCTTTCCTTTTTCTTTTTTAGCCTGTCTCTCCTTCTCGTGTCTTAGACGTTGTATTGAATTTTCTTGGGATTCTCATTTGTATTTTTCCACTCATGGTATCCAGGGTTAATATATTTTCTGGCCTCTGGCCTAAAGCCATTAAGTATGAAACTTACTGTTCCTTGGGCCACTAGAAGAATGTTGGTTCCTATAAAGCAAATATAATAACAATGATAATAAATGACCCCTCTTCTAAATGTTTATTTTTCATCAGTTATTGGTGAAAGAAGGGTAAAGAGTTTCTAATAATATTTTATAGTTGGAAAAAATGAGGGGTACAGAATCACACTGAAAGTCAATAGGAGTATTAAAAATAGGGCCCAGGGCTTCCCCTGGTGGCGCAGTGGTTGGGAATCCGCCTGCCGATGCAGGGCAC
>NW_006776528.1:622717-633601 GCF_000442215.2 Lipotes vexillifer | reverse complement strand
AAGGAAAGCCCACGCACAAAAAAAAAAAAAAAAAAAAAAAAAAAAAAAAAAAAAAAAAAAAGGGCCCAGATTCTTGATCGTAGTTCATAGCTTTAGCATATAGAAGAGCTTTGAAAATGAAATTACAAGCCCAAGACTGATTGGATCAGTCCTCTGTCCTGGACTGGACCACCTAGTTCTTCTGTGTTGAAAACACATTTGTCAATCCTACTTGAAGCAGTGAATCCTGGGAAATCATGGAAACCAAACCTGCCAGTTTCCCAACTTACAGTGAGAGGTGCACTGTCAGAAGTGACACCAAAAGAGCAAAGATGGTGAGTTGGACAGTCCTGGGCTTGGATCCTGGTTCTTTGGCCAGCTTCATTGTGCTCTGCAGGCTTCTTTGTGACATTTATCATATTCTATTGAAATCGTGTCTCTTCCTCACAGTCAATAACATTTCCAGAAACTCTTGCATCTCAGGTATGGTGGTAGGGAATTGGAGATGCATAAGAATGGCTGAAATAAAAAAGAAAAAAAGCAGCAATTTTCACCTGCAGTGAAATCAGGAAGAGATAGAATAGGAAACTCCAGGCCCTTGTTCCCCGACAGAAATACTGGAGAAACAAACAGGAGCTGAACCAACTGTGTAGGAGATCTGGAAACAGTCGAACGTTTATAGCAACAACGTAAATACCTGATCAAGAAAAAAAGATCTCCAGAGTGGTAGGAAAGTTTAATGAGACATTTTCTCAACCTTGCCCCACCGTCTACCCAGCACAGCCTCCTCCCCTCCTCCCACCAAATTGGAGGGAGCAGAGCAAACGCTATTTGCAAATTATTGTGTCCATCATTCTCACCTGCCTGGGGATACCTGAAAGACCGAGATGAGGGGCTTGTCTTTGTCTCCTTGGGATGTAGGTGGGAAAGGCAGCAGGCACTGCTTGTAAGAGCTACAAGGGGATGACGAACCCACAACTGCCTGAAGAGATTCTGGTGGAGGCACACAATAAGCCATCTGAGGCTCAGGAGAGAAACTGTGGTGAGATGGGGAAGGTAGGACAAAAGTGACCACATCGCATCTCAAGGTGACCCCTACCCTCTGAGCAAGCCTAGCTGAGAGGTGAAGGAGTACCTACAGAGCCAGTTTGCAAAGACTTGGGAGAGGGGGCTTCTCCCTGCCTCCCTCCCTCCCTCCCTCCCTCCCTCTCTCCCTCTCGGTGTTTTTGTTTGTTTTAGGTCTTGGCATTCAAGGGAATCTTAATCAGAACGTTATTTGAAGATGAGGTAAAGGAACCTCAGTGATCATGCTTGAAAGGAAATAGTGTTTGAGAAAAAAGTTTGGAACTCAAAACAAATGCACTCCTACAGCTTTCAACAATAATAATTTTGAATACACACGTGTGTGCACATGCACACACACACACACACACACACACACACACACACACAATGGCAAACCCTGGGTAGGGAGGATATGATTTCCAGAGAAACTGCTTTATAATAGTCAGATGCCCAGTTTTCAACAAAAAGAAATCACAAAGCATACAAAGAAACAGGAAAACGTGGTTCATTCAAAAGATCAAAATGAATGAACAGAAACTGTCCCAGTTTCTTAGGAGACCCAGATATTGGGCTTACTAGACAAAGACAAATTGTCTTAAATATGCTTAGACTAAGGGAAAACATTATATGAGCAACAAAGTATCAATAAGGAGAGAAGTTATAAAAAGGAATCAAAAAGAAATTTTGGAGCTGAAAACTGTAGTAACTGAAATGAAAAATTTACTGGAGGGGATAAACAGCTTATTTGAGCAGGCAAAAGAATCAGTGAACTAGAAGATAAGAAAATTGAAATTATCATGTCTGGGAGAAGAGAGGAAAAATAGTGGAGAAATGTGAACAGAGCATGTATCAGTTTGTTAGGCTGCCATAACAATATCACAGACTGAGTGGCTTAAACAACAGGAATTTATTTTCTTACAGTTCTGGAGGGTAGATGTTCAAGATCAAGATTTTGGCAGAGTTGATTTCTTCTGAGGCTTCTCTTTGGCTTGCATATGGCCACCTTCTTGCTGTGTCCTCACATGGTCTTTCCTCTACACACACATCATTCTATGTATCTTAATCTCCTATTTTTATAAGAACACTAGTCAGATTGGATTAGGGCCCCTAACAGCCTCATTTTAACTTATTACCTCTTTAAGGACCCTATCTCCACATATAGTCACATTCTGGGTTGCTGGGGGTGAAGGCTTCAGTATATGAATTTGGGTGGCAGGGGGACACAATTCACCCCATAACAGAGCCTAAGGGAATTGTGGGGTGCTGTCAAGCTGACCAAGATATGTTTTATGGGAGTCCTAGGAGAAGAGGGAGAGAGAGAGGCAGAAAGGTTATCTGAAGAAATAATGGCTGAAAACTCCCCCAATTTTACATATGGCATTTATCTACAAATCCAAGAAGCTCGGCGAACTCTAAGTAGGATAAACCCAGGAAGACCCACCCTGAGACACATTATAATCAAACAGTCAAAAGCTAAAGACAAAGAGAGAATCTTGAAAACAGCAAGTGAGGAGTGTCTCATTACATACAGGGGATACTCAACAAGATCTTAAGCTGATTTCTCATCAGAAATGTTGGATGCCAGAAGACAGTGGGATGAAAGATTTAATGTGTTGAAAGAAAACAACAACACTGTAAACAGAAGATTTTATATCTGGCAACACTGACTTTCAAAAATGAGGGAAAAATTAAGACATTCCCAGAAGAACAAAAGCTGAGGGAGTTCATGACCACTAGCCCTGCTCTACAAAAAGTGTTAAAGGAAATCCTTCAAGTTGAAATGAAGCAACACTAGACAGTAACTCAAAGCTGTATGAAGATCTAAAGATCTCTAGTAGAGGTAATTAAGGGACAAATATAAATGCTAATCTTATTATAATTTTGGTTTGTAACTGCACTTTTTATTTCTGTAGAATTTAAAAGATAAATCCATTATTGATAAGGCACACAATGTATAAAGACGTAATTTGTGTCCTCAATAACATAAGGGGTAGGACAGTAGAGTTTTTGTATACAATTAAAGTTAAATTGGTATCAGTTCAAGTTTGTTGTAATTTTAGGATGTTATGATAACCACAAAGTTTGGTTATCATGAGTATACACTAAAGGATATGAAAAGGGAATCAAAATGTGTCAGTACAAAAAAATCAACAAAATACAAAAGAAGGCAGTAGTGGATGAAATGAGGGACAAAAGAATAATATACACAGAAGACAAGTAGCAGAATAGCAAAAGTAAGTCCTTTATCAGTTAATTAAATGAAAATGGATCAAACTGTCCAGTCAAAAGGCAGAGATTGGCAGAATGGATGAAATAATGTGGTCCAACTTTATGCTGTCTACAAGACACTCACTTTAGACCTAAACACAAATAGGTTGGTAAAGTGAAAGGATGGAAAAAGACATTCTATGCAAATAATAACCAAAAGAGAGCTGAGGTAGCTATACTCATATTAGACAAAATAGACTTTAAGTCAGAAAAGAGTTACAAGAGACAAAGAATGACAATGTATATTGATTCACCAAGAAAACATAACAATTATAAACATATGCATGAAATATCTAAGCCCCATAATATATGAAGCAAACATTGAGAGGATTGAAGCGAGAAACAAATTGTTTTACATTAATAATCAGACATTTCAATGCCCTACTTTCAATAACAGATAGACAAGATAGAAGATTAATAAGGAAATATAGGACTTGAAGAACAATATGGACCAGTCAGACCTAACATACACAGAACACTACACCCCAAAACAGCAGAATACACATTTTCCACATGTGCAGATGGAACATTCTCTAGCATAGATCATATGTTAGGTCAAAACACAAGTCTTAATTTAAAAAAATTTTTAAGCACATAAAGTATCTTTTCTAATCACAGTGGAATGAAGTTAGAAGTAAATAACTGAAGGAAACTAGAATATTTACAGATACGTGGAAATCAACATACTCTTAACCAATGGGTCAAAGAAGTTAAAAAGGAAGTTAGAAAATACCTGAAGAAAATGAAAATGAAAACACAACATACCAAAACTTAGTGGGATTCAGCAAAAGCAGTACTAAGACATGTAAATTTCAAAAAAAAAAAAAAAAATCTCAAATCAGTGACAGTCTTACACCTTTAGGAACTGGACAAAGGAGAACAAACTAAACCCAAAACTAGCAGAAGGAAGGAATTAATAAAGATTAGAGCAGAGGTTAATGAAAAGAGAAAAGAAAAACAGTAGGGAAAAATCAAAACAAAAGTTGCTTTTTTGAAAAGAACAGCAAAATTGACAAACTTTTAACTAGATTCAGTAAGGAAAAAAGAAGACTTGAATTACTAAAATCAGCAAAGAAAGTGGGGCTATAACTACTGATTTTATGGAAATAAATAGGATTATAAGACAATGCTATGAACAAGTATATATCAACAAGTTGGATAACCTAGATGAAATGGACAAATTCCTAAAAACATAAAATCTAGCAAAATGTAGTCATTAAGAAGTAGAAAATCTGAATAGAACTACAGTAATTAAAAATAGAAAAGCTTGGACCTGGTGGTTTCACTGATGGATTCTACCAAACATTTAAAGAATTAATACCAGTCCTTCTCAAACTCTTCCCAAAGATTGAAGAGAATACTTCCTAACTCATTCTGTAAGGCCAGCATTACCCTGATACTAACACCAGGCAAAGCCACTACAAGAAAGCCATAGACCAATATTCCTTAACATTGATGCAAAATTCTTCCAAAACATACTAGCGGATGGAATTCCACAACACACTAAAAGGATTATACACCGTGAATGAATGGGATTTGTTCCCAGAATGCAAGAATGGTTTAACATATCAAAATTATGGTAATACATCACATTAATAGAATATAGGAGAAGAACCACATGATTATCTCAATTGATGCAGAAAAATATTTGACAAATTCAACACCCTTTCATAATAAAAACACCCAGTAAACTGGAGTAGATGAGATCTCCTTCAACATAATAAAAGATACATGAAAAACCTTATAGCTGGTATTATAATTAATGGTGAAAAGACTGAAAGGTTTTTCCCTAAGATCAGGAAGAAGAGTAGGATACCAGAGCTCTCACCACTTCTGTTCTACATAACATTGGAATTTCTAGCCAGAGCAATTAGGCAACAAAAAGAAATTTAAAAGTTATCCAAATTGGAAAAGAAAACATAAAATTATCCCTATTCATGGATGATTTAACCTTATATGTGGAAAACCCTAAAGATTACACCAAAAACAAAACAAAAATCCCTGTTAGAGCTAATAACAGGAAAACAGAAAACAAAACCAACATACAAATATCAGTTGCATTTCTATACCCTAACAAAGAACAATCAGAAAAGGAAATTAAGAAAACAATCCCATTTACAGTAGTATCTAAATGAATAAAATACTTAGGAATAAATTTAACCAAGGAGGTAAAAGACATAGTACACTGAAATCTAAAAAACACTGCTGAAAGAAATTAAAGGAGATACAAATAAATGGAAGATACTCCATGTTTATGGATTAGAAAACCTAATATTGTTAAAACTATGGAAAGCCATCTACAGATTCAATACATTCTGTATCAAAATACCAATGGTTTTTTTTTTTTCAGAAATAGAAAATCCCATCCTAAAGTTTTATATGGAATCTCAAGGGAACCCGAATAGCTGAAGTCATCTTGAAAAAACAAAAGAACAAAGTTGGAGGACTCACACTTGCTGATTACAAAACTTACTATGAAGGTACAGTAATCAAAACAGTATGGTACTGGCATAAAGAGAGACGTATGGACCAATGGAACAGAACAGAGAGCCCTGAAATAAACTCTTGTGTATATAGTCAAATAATTTCTGACAAGAGTGCCAAGACCATCGAATGGAGCACAGTCTTTTCACCAAATGATGTTAGAAAAACTGGATATACACATTCTAAATAATGAAGTTGGATCCTTGCCTTATAAAAAATTAAAATGGACCAAAGACCTAAACATACGATTTAAAACTATAAAATTCTTAGAAGAAAACAGTGGAAGATATTCATGACATTGGATTTGGCAATGATTTGTTGGATGTGACATCAAAAGCACAGGCAGGCAACAAAAGAAATAGTTAAATTGGACTTCATTGAAATTAAAAACTTTTGTACATCAAAGAATACTATCAAGAGAGTAAAAATACAACTTAGAGTGGGAGGAGGTATTTGCAAAGCACATATATAACAAGGGATTAATATCCAGAATATATAAAGAGCTCCTACAACTCAACAACAAAACCCCCAAACAATCCAGTTTTAAAAATGGCAAAGGATTTGAATAAACATTTCTCCAAAGAAGATATGCAAATGGTCAATAAACACATGAAAGGATGTGCATTATTAGCCTTTATGGAAATGCAAATAAAAACCACAATGAGACACCACACCTATTAGGATGGATATTATTAAAAAAAAAAAAAATTATGAACGTTGGTGAGGATGTGGAGAAATTTGAATCTGTCTGCATTGCTGATGGGATCATAAAATGGTGCAGCCACTGTGGAAAAGCTTGGGAGTTCTTCAACCGGTTACACATAGGATTGCAATATGATCTAGTAATTAAGCTTCTAGGTGCATTCCACAAATAGTTGAAAGCAGGGACTCAAATATTTGTACACCACTGTTCACAGCAGCATTATTCACAATGGCCAAAAGGTAGAAACAACCTAATGTCCATCAACAGATGAATGGATAAACAAGACATGGTATACAGTCAGCACTCTGTATCTATGGGTTCCATATCCATGGATTTAACAAATGCAGATCCAAAATATTTGAAAAAAGATTCCAGAAAGTTACAAAAAGCCACACTTGAATTTGCCCCGCCCCGGCAACTTTTTTATAGCATTGGCATTGTATTAGGCATTATAAGTAACCTAGAGACGATTTAAAGTACCTGAGAGGTTGTGTAGGTTATATGCAAACACTAGGCCACTTCATATGAAGGACTTGAGCATTCATGGATTTTTCTAGCCGAGGGGTGTCCTGGAACCAGTCCACTGCAGATACCGAGGGATGATTGTATATGTACAGTGGAATATCGTTCAGCCTTAAAAGGAATGGGATGCTGCTACATGTTACATGGATGTACCTTGGAAACATCATCCTGCATGAAGTAAGCCAGACATAAAAGGACAAATATTGTGTGATTCCCCTTGTGAGGTCTGTCAAGTAGGCAAGTCCAGAGACAATGGCCTGGAGGTTGCCAGGGGCCAGGGCTCCGAAGAAGTGGGGAGCTGCTGTTTAATGGGGATGGAGTTTCTGTTTGGTACGATGAGCAAGTTGTGGAGACAGACGGTGGTGTTGGCTGCACACATTGTGCATGTACCTAATGCCGCTGAGGTTTTACACGTAAAAGTGGTTAAAATGGTAAATTTTATGTTGTGTATGTTGTACCAGAATAAAAAACATTGTTAAATGGTGATGATGGTGAGACAGTGGGAAAACGCAGTGAGAGTACAAAGGACGGAGCCCCACGTCTCATGTTCAGTTGTAAGAATCTCCTGAGATAAAAATACCACATTTGATAAAGGGGGAATCTTGATGTCACCCTGACTCCTGTTTTCTCTGTTCACCAACCTTCAGCTGGGTAGGAACAGCAGACCTTCTACTTGCTGCTGCTGTTTTCTAGAGAGTCCAAAAGCAAAACCTCAGACATTACCATTCAGTGAAATGCACTGCAGATTATTCATGACCACATGAGTATTCCTTTTATATACTTTGGTCATGAATACGGTTACGCCAGTTGATTTTTTTTAATTTTTAAAAAATATTTATTTATTTGGCTGCCTCAGGTCTTAATTGTGGCACACGGGCTCTTTGTTGCGGCGCGTGGGCTTCTCTCTAGTTGTGGCACGTGAGGTGCGCGAGCTCAGTAGTCATGGTGTGCAGGCTTAGTTGCCCTGTGGCATTCGGGATCTTAGCTCCCTGACCAGGGATCGAACCCACATCCCCTGCACTGGAAGGCGGATTCTTAACCACTGGACCACCAGAGAAGTCCCATGCCAGTTGATTTTTTAACTGATGTATTCACTGAAAGAATTCAGGAGACCTTACATAAAAATGTTTATCTAAGTTTAAATAGTTGTTAAATATATATATGATTTCTGGTGTATTGTAAATATCAATGCTCTAAAACTGTTACTTCAGTTTTTTGCATACCCAACCGATTCCAAGTGCCATACTGATTTCACTATCATCATTTTAGAAATAGAGAAGTGTTCTACGATTTAATGTTGCAATAATTATAGATTCACAGGTAGTTCAAAGGTAGTACAGAGTGGTCCGGTGTACCCTGCTAAGTTTAAAAACCAAAAGTTAGAAAGAAAACTTTCCTACAATGAATTTTTGGTCCAGCCCAACTCTGGAAAACAGTTATTAGTTTCTTTTAAAAACTAAACATGCCACAACATATGACGAGATTTTGTGCTCTTGGGCATTTGTCCCAGAGAAAAGGAAACTTATGTTCATACGAAAGTCTGTGCACAAATGTCACAGCAGTTTTATTCATCATAGCCCCAAACTGGAAACAACCCAGACGCCTTTCCGTGGGTGAGTGGTTAAACACAGTGTGGTGCATCCCCGGTGCGGAGCGCTGCTTGGCTGTAGAAAGAAACAAAACTGTCATTACACACAAGGTGGATGGATCTAAAGGGCTTTATTCTGAATGAAAAAGTCAGCCTCAAAAGGCCACCGACTGTGTATTTCCTGTTATATAGCATTCTCCAAATGACAGAATTATGGCCATAGGGGACAGATTAACATTTGCCGGTGCTGAGGGATGGTGAGGGCCTGCAGGAGGGAGGTCTTTGGTGATGGAAGAGGTCCGTGTCTTGACTGCAGTGGTGGTTACAGGAATCTTCACATGTGATAAATGATGTACAACCATCCATATACACTGTACACGCGTCAGTTTTCTGGTTTTGATACTGTGCTGTAATTATATAACCATTGGGGGAGGCTGGGTCAAGGTCACATTAAATGAACACAATATACTTGGAACTTACCACACCTGCCTCCAGAGGACAGTCTTACATTTCTTTCGGAGGATTTGAAAGAAACAGACAACTACATGTGTCTTAGATTCCTTCTAAGTCCAAGATTTAATAATGGATTTCTGGGCAAGATGAAAAAGAGAGCAGCCACATTACAGCTCTGTGAGCAAACTGAATTCAACTAAATGATTTTCTGGAAAACTCAAGGAGATCCAATCTAGAACATAAAAAATGCGCATTGATTTATTTGGTAAACACTTTTGGAGTCCCTGCTAAATACCATTCCACACTAGATTTGAAGATATAAAGATGAGTGTGTATGATACTTGTTTCTTTGTACTGTTGATAGAATGTAAGCTTCATGAGGGCAGAGATTTTTGTCTTTTATTCATGTATCATCCCTCATGTTTAGGCCAGTTCCTGGCTTATAAAAGGCAATAAATAAAAAATTGCTGAATAACTGGACTGTCCCAAAGAGCTTAGAGTCTGGTAGGCAAGCCAAGGTTGGTATGAAATTAAAGAGGAACAGCTGCATGTGATGTATGCTGTAACGGATTTTCCCCTTTTTTCTCCTTCCATCCAAAATCCCTTTGCTCAGTCTTACGTAATGTAGCCTCAGTGTATTCCGACAGCACCAGGAAGGTTGGCTTATGTCAGAACCTCATGCCCAGGCACTGGCTCATATCCGGAGGAGTTACCTGTGATGTCTTCAAGCGTTTGGTCTGGGGCTTCCAATCCTCACAAACACCGTTCTGATACACAAGTTACTTCTGTATTTGAAAGTGGGACCCTGGGCTGTTGGAGGTGGGCAAAGTAAGGAACGTAACCATCTTTACATTTAAGAACAGTTTGGGAGCAGAAGGAAATGCTGAGGAGAGACTTAATGGGGCCTCGGCAGAGCCAGGGCCCGGCTGCTGTGAGCCGTCACTTCGTCTAGCTCTGCCCTTGCGCATGTGGCTGGGCAGGAGAGAGTCAGGCCTTGGGGTGCATTCACCTTGGCCACAACGCAGGGGGAGAAAAGAGGTGATTATCTCCATCATCTGGGGCTGTGTTACCTTAGCTCCTTTAAGGTTATAAGAAACAAGTGGTCTTGGTTTCCCTAAGAGGTTTATTGTGAAGAGTTGGCCCCCGTGACAATCTGACCTTTGTGGACACTAGAGTAACCTCAGTGTCCCCTTCACCCCTGGCTCATCTGTCGCCAGCTCTGCGTCCTCAGGCTCTACTTCTGCTGTTTCTCTCGTGACTGTAAACTCTCTAGTTTATTCTCTTATTTCTCTCAGCTTCATACTTCTCAAGAGAAAGCTTCAGATTGGGTTGTCCTGTCATTATCCAGTCAGGCAAAGCTCTCGTGACTTACCTCTAAGGCCCCTTAGATGGCCTTTGGGTCGGAAGCTTATCCCTGGTCATAGTCATTTGGGACCACAGTTTTGGTGTCTCATCACCTAAATTACAGCGATCGCGCTGAAAGGACTGTCTGAGGTCATTTTCCGTAGAGGGAACCTGTGTGGCCTTGGTAGATACTCAGAGCGTCTCGTGTTCCTCTCTGTTAGTGGGTCCCTGGGGGCTGCTGGATGGAAGGAGCAGTGGAAAGGGCTGCATTAGTGTGGGTGGGTTTCCCCAAAGGGAGTAGCACGTGGTTACAAAACAAAACAGAGCAGGTGCCACTTGTCCTGGATCTGAAATCTAAAGTGAAGTGACTGTTTTAGCAACTAATGACCCTTCAAGTATATTATACTTCTTTTTTTTTTTTTTTTTTTTTTTAAATTTTAAAGTTTTTTTTTTTAGGCTGGTGTGGGGCTTCCGTCGT
>NW_006776528.1:615448-622478 GCF_000442215.2 Lipotes vexillifer | reverse complement strand
TTTAAATTTTAAAGTTTATTTATTTAGGCTGTGTTGGGTCTTCGTTGCTGTGCGCGGGCTTTCTCTAGCTGCGGCGAGCGGGGGCTACTCTTCATTGCGGTGCGCTTCTCATTGCAGTGACTTCTCTTGTTGTGCAGCATGGGCTCTAGAGCGCAGGCTCAGTAGTTGCGGTGCACGGGCTTAGTTGCTCCGCGGCATGTGGGATCTTCCCAGGCCAGGGCTCGAACCTGTGTCCCCTGCATTAGCAGGCGGATTCTCAACCACTGCGCCACCAGGGAAGCCCCTATACTTCTGATTTTCATCCCTATTATTACATTCTTTAAGGCTTCTGCTGTAATTAATGAAGTCTTACTAAATAAGACAGAAAGCATCAAAACATATACTTGGAATGTATACATGTAGCCGAACCATTAAATAAGATTTAAAAATTAAAAAAAAAGGATTGTTGCGACCTGCAGCTCAGAGTACAAGTCTTCACATTTTCTTACCTGGTGTGGTAAGCTGAGGTCCAGGGACCTTAATGAGGGTTAACGTAGGAAGGCCTTCTCTGGGGATGGCATATTCTTCTAGAGGCCAAGTAGCTGAAGAATGACATTTTGTAGATGGTCAATGTGCCTAGTTGATCTTGTTTCCAAGAAATCAGCTAAGACATTTTGAGACCATGATAACTGATTTCAACGTTGTTTAAACACGTGGATAGTCAGGTGCTAATTTTGAAAGAGATCACCATGCAAATAGCATATTTTGATTTCATCGATAGCTTCATTCAGCTAAGCTTCATGAAAATCACCATGTTGTTATTTTTCTTATTTTACCAAAGACTGGTGCAAACTTTTTAATGGATGGAAATCACGGGTTAGATAAACAGCTAATCCAGCAAGGTGGTCTCTTACCTGGTTGGTAACTGTACCCAGAATGTCCATGCCATCCTGCAGGGGAAGGTACCAGGCAGGAGGGAGGAATGACGAGAAGGCCCATGTGGGTCTGGGAGATGATGAAAAGAAAATTCTTAAAAAAAATTTTTTTTATTGTGGTAACATTGATTTTATAACATTATATAAGCTTCGTGTGCACAACATTGCACTTCTACTTCTGTATCCACTACAGCAGCTTACCGCCAAGAGTTTACTTTCCACACATCACCATATTGACCCCCCTTTACCCATCCCCGCCCACTCTGGTAACCATTACTCTGTTCTCTGTATCTACATGTTTGTTATAGTTTGGTTTGGTTCATTTATTTTGTCATTTTGTTTGTTTTTTTATATTCCATGTATGAGTGAAATCATATGGTATTTGTCTTTCTTCACCTGATATTTCATTTAGCATAATATCCTCAAGGTTCATCCATGTTTTTGCAAATGGCAAGATTCCATCCTTTTTTATGGCTGAGTAATATTCCATTCAACACACATATACATACACACATATGCCAAATCTTTATCCATTTTTCCATTGATGGCCACTTAGGTTGCTTCCATATCTTGGCTACTATAAATAATGCTGCAATGAATATAGGGGTGCATATATCTTTTATAATTAGTGTTTTTGTTTTCTTCTGATAAATACCCAGGAGTGGAATTGCTCAGTCATATGGTAGTTCTAGTGTTAGTTTTTTGTGGGTTTTTTTTTTTTTTGCGGTACGTGGGCCTCTCACTGTTGTGGCCTCTCCCGTTGTGGAGCACAGGCTCCGGACGCGCAGGCTCAGCGGCCATGGCTCACGGGCCCAGCCGCTCCGTGGCATGTGGGATCTTCCCGGACTGGGGCACGAACCCGTGTCCCCTGCATCGGCAGGCGGACTCTCAACCACTGCGCCACCAGGGAAGCTCCCTAGTGTTAGTTTTTTGAGGATCTCCATACTGTTTTCCACAGTGGCTGCACCAATTTACATTATCCACGTGCACCATGGTTTCCTTTTCTCCACATCCTTGCCAACACTTGTTATTTCTTGCCTTTTTGATAACAGCCATTCTGACAGATATAATGTGATATCTCATTGTGGTTTTGATTTGCGTTTCCCTGATAATTACTGACATTGAACATCTTTTCATGTCTGTTGGCCATCTGTATGTCTTCTTTGGAAAAATGTATGTTCAGTTCCTCTGCCCATTTTTTAATCAGGTTATTTGGGGTTTTTTTAAATTGTTCTTTATATATTTTGAGCATTAATGCCTTATTGGATATATGATTTGCAAATATCTTCTCCTATTTGGTAGCTTTTCATTTTGTTGTTTTCTTTGCTGTGCAAAAGGTTTTTAGTTTGATGTGGTCCCATTTGTTTATTTTTGCTTTTGTTTCCCTTGCTGAGGAGGCATATCTAGAAAGATATTGCTGAGACTGATGTCAAAGACGTACTGCCTGTGTTTTCTTTTAGCGTTTTATGGTTTCATGGCTTACATTCAATCTTTAATTCATTTGGGGTTGATTTTTGTGTATGACATATGATAGTCATCTAGTTTCAATTTTTTTTTTTTTTTGCATGTGGCTGTGCAGTTTTCCCAACACCATTTATTGAAGACTGTCCTTTCTCCATTGTATGCTGTTTGCTCCTTTGTCATAAATTAATTGTCCATATATGTGTGGGCTTATTTCTGGACTTTCAATTCTGTTCCATTGAGCTATATCTGTTTTTCTGCCAATATCATGCTGCTTTGAGTTCTAAAGCTTTATAATGTAGTTTGAAATCAGGGAGTGTGATATCTCCAGCTTTGTTCTTTTTTTCTCAGGAATGCTTTGGTTATTCAGGGTCTTTTGTGGTTGTATATGAATTTTATAATTTTTTGTTCTATTTCTGTGAAGAATGTCTTTCCATTTCTTTGTGTCTTCTTCAGTTTCTTTGAACAATGTCTTATAGTTTTCTGTGTACAGGTCTTTCGCCTCCTTGGTAAAATTTATTCTTAGGTTATTTTATTCTTTTTGTTGCAGTTGTAAATGGGATTGTTTTCTTAATTTCTCTTTCTTCTAGCTTGTTGTTAATGTTTAGAAATAGAACAGATTTCTGTATGTTGATTTTGTACCCTTCAACTTTAATGAATTCATTTATTATATCTAATAGTTTTTTGGTGGAGTCTTTAGGATTTTCTGTATATAAGATCGTCATATACAAGTAGTGATAATTTCACTTCTTCCTTTCCAATTTGGATGTTTTTTATTTTTTTATTAATTTTTTTTCTTTTTTTCTTTCTTTTTTTTTTTTTTGCGGTACGCGGGCCTCTCACTGTCGTGGCTTCTCCTGTTGAGGAGCACAGGCTCCGGACACGCAGGCTCAGCGGCCATGGCTCACGGGCCCAGCCGCTCCACGGCATGTGGAATCTTCCCGGACTGGGGCACGAACCCGTGTCCCTTGCATCGGCAGGCGGACTCTCAACCACTGCGCCACCAGGGAAGCCCCTAATTTTTTTTCTTTTTTTAAAAATTTATTTTTTGGCTGTGTTGGGTCTTCGTAGCTGCACACGGGCTTTCTCTAGTTGCGGCGAGTGGGGGCTACTCTTTATGGTGCATGGGCTTCTCATCGCAGTGGCTTCTCTTGTTGCGGAGCACGGGCCCTAGAGCACGTGGACTCCAGCACTTGCAGCACGTGGGCTCTGTAGTTGACTCGTGGGCTCTAGAGCACAGGCTTGGTAGTTGTGGTGCATGGACTTAGTTGCTCCACGGTGTGTGGATCTTCCCAGACCAGGGATCAAACCTGTTTCCCCTGCATTGGCAGGCGGATTCTTAACCACTGGGCCACCAGGGAAGTCCCCGCATGTTTTAATTTTCTTTTCATGGCTAACTGCTCTGGCTAGGACTTCCTGTGTTGAATAGGAGTGGTGAGAGTGGGCATCCTTACCTTGTTCCCGATTTTAAAAGAAAGCTTTTAGTTTTTCACTGTAGAGCAGTGGTCCCCAACCTTTTTGGCACCAGGGACTGGTTTCATGGAAGACAGTTTTTCCTCAGACTGGGGGGCGGGGGGATGGTTTAGGCAGTAATGTGAGCTGCAGTCAGGCGGTAATGTGAGCGATAGGGACTGGAAGATGAAGCTTCGGTCGCTTGCCCGCCGTTTACCTCCTGCTACGTGGCCTGGTTCCTAACAGGCCTACCGGTCCGCGGCCCGGAGGTTGGGGACCCTTGCTGTAGAGTGTGATGTTAGCTGTGGGTTTGTCATTCGTGGCCTTTATTATGTTGAGCTTCCTTCTATACCCATTTTTTTTGAGAGTTTTGTCATAAATAGATGTTGAATCTCGTGAAATGTTCTTTCTGCATCTACTGAGATGCTCATATGGTTTTTAACCTTCATTTTGTTAATGTGGTGTATCATGTTCATTGATTTGTGGATGTTGAACCATCCTTGCATCCCTGGGATAAGTCCCACTTGTTCATAATGTATGATCTTTTTAATGTACTGTTGTATTCAGTTTGCTAATATTTTGTTGAGAATTTTTGCATCTATGTTCATCAGAGATAATTTTCTTTTTGTGTGTTATCTTTGTCTGGTTTTGGTATCAGGGTAATGTTGGCCTTGAAAAATGAGTTAGGAAGTGTTCTGTCCTCTTCAGTTTTGGGGGATAGTTTGAGAAGGACAGGTATCAAATCTTTGAATGTTTGGTAGGATTTACCAGTGAAGCTGACTGGTCCTGGACTTTTGTTTGGGGGTAGCTTTTGGTTACTGTTTCAGTCTCCTTACTAGTGATCTATTTAGATTTTCTTTCTTCATGATTCAGTCTTAGAAAGTGGTATGATTCTAAGAATTTGTCCATTTCTTCTGGGTTGTCCAGTCTGTTGTTGTGTAGGTCTGTTACAATCCTTTTTTAAAAAGTACATTCTTAGAGGAAGGTCTTGAAAGTTCTAGGGGCTTTGTTCTGGGACTAAGAAGGAAAGTGCACGCTGAGAATTCTCTTTCTCCTGGGTTCCTTCCAGTGAAGGTCAGACTGAGAAGGCAGTCACCCTGCCGTATCTAAGAGACTTTGTTTTGGAACATGACATTTTACATCCTCTGTGGTTAGTGACTGTAGCCTCCATGAAGGGAAAGTCTGATCTCAAGTGCAGGTTCTCTGCTCTTTTAGTGTCGCATTGTCTCTGATTCTACTTTTCTTTTTTCCTTCAGGCTGCTTGATAGGGGCTGTGAATCTCAAATCCAGCAACCGAAACCCAGTGGTACAGGAATTTGAAAGTAAGTACAAGGAAGGGTTTAGGCAAAGGGGCACCACTTGGTGATCTGGCAGCAGATGCAGGACAGACACACACGGATGTGTCCTGCCCAAGAGGCTTGGGGGTGGCTGGCTCCCCAGCAGTCATCTGATGTGCAGCCCGCGGGCAACTCTGCAGGCTTTCTGTTGGCTGAAACCTGATTCCTGGCCTGGCTTTGCATTTATACAACCAAGAACGTTCTTATATACAAGCAGAGTATTAGGGGGAACGTGTACTCTCTTTAATAAAAGTCTTTGCTAATCATCTATATTGTTTTTCTAGCTAAAACTAAAGTCTCTTGGAGCCTGGAGCTAGCTAGATTTTTAATCTACATGACAGACCTAAATATACATATAGCTTGCAGGGTCTGGGTATACAAGTGAACCTAAAATTGTTCCACATTCACTGACAGTTCTCTTTTTTCCCTTGCTCATTAGGTGTGGAACTATCTTGTATCATTACGGATTCACAGACAAATGACCCCAGGATTGAGTGGAAGAAAATCCAAGATGAACAAACCACATATGTGTTTTTTGACAACAAAATTCAGGGTATGATCCTGTGGTCCTCTCGTTTGTACAGAGGCTCAGGCATGCACTTGTGGCCAAGACTTTGCTCTAACTGGACCTGCATCTGTAGCCAGGATTGGTGTTCTGTCTTGTTTTACATATGGAAAAGTCAACATGCAAAAGTAGTAAGAATAGTGTATGGAACCTCCCTGCACCTGTGACCCTGCTTCAGTTAATATCACTTAATCAGTTAGGATTTTAGTCCACACGCAGCCGTAGCTTTGAGGTATCTGAGTGAACATTCTCCGAGGCCATCTCCCTATCGTGACCCACGACTTTATAAGTGACTTCATTAGTAGGACAGTATGGAACAGCAGGGGGACAGCAGCACCCACTGTACACACCTGGGTGCCAAGCGCACCATGAGGGAGGGCAGGGTAGGGGCTGCAGGGAGGCACTGGGCCAGGAGCACATGGGGCAGAAAGACATGGAAGCGCAGGGAGCTTCTCAGAGGGACCGCCGGCTCTCAGCCCAGCAGGGGAAGGCGGACACAAGGTGGATGGCGCTTGGAAGACCTCAGGAGGGGCGTAATGTGGTCCCACTGATGCTTTAGAGACGGGGGTGGTTGCTTTGCAGACAGGGGGCTGGTAGTGGGCACAGCTGAGAGCAGGGCCCAGTTCAGGATTCTTCTGCAGAGGCCAGGGTAGTGTGGATGGGGGCGGGGGGTTGTAATGGGGGGAGGGGGCCACCCCCAGGGACAGCAGGCGGATGGAAGAGTCAGCGCAGCTGCAGAGGCGGGCAGCCCCAATCCCTCTGAGAATGTGACAGTGGGGGTTTCAGGGAAGGGGTGGAGGCTTTGCGGATCAACCTGAAATTACGGCCTTTCTGCCTCAGGTCCTCCACATCATCAGGGCTCATGGGCTCTTAAAAACAGTTCTGTTTGCCCACCAGTAATCCTCCCACCTCTGATTTACGAAGAGATGGCAATGTTATTCTCAGGAAACAAATCGGTTTTCTCTGGCAGCTTCATCAGGCTGTTCTTGATAAGCCCTGACAGAGCGGGATGTTCGTAAGCAACTTTCTGTTTCTTCCCCGCCCCCAGAAATTGCCACACAAAATAGAGGCCTGGAGGGAGACCTTGCCTTGGGGCAGGGCTGTGCCAACAGCGCCTGATGGGTTTGCATTTACTTGTTTCCCACACCCCTGCTGATACCTGGATGGCGAACCTTCCCACTAGAAAACGCCTTCAGAAATGTTCGTTCTCTTATCAAAAGCATTTTGCCGTTTCCATCACGTGTGGTAAACCCTTCCTAGACTTGTCACCAATTAGCAGGTTTAGTAAATTCGTTTTTAAT
>NW_006776528.1:613008-615438 GCF_000442215.2 Lipotes vexillifer | reverse complement strand
CTTTCCCTATTTGTCAGTACCCGGGTTCTTTGTGCTTCTTTGAAAGAGTTACTGTGTCCTTTATGCTTTAAAAATGTTTTAGTTGAGACACAGTAATTCACATAGCATGAAACTCACTGTTTTGAAGCCTGTAGTTGGTGGTTAGTACTTTCAGCAAAGACATGTGGCCGTCACTGTCAAGATTCCAGCACATCCCCGCCCCCAAAAGAAACCGTGTCCCTTCTTCCCCAACCTGGCAGCCACTAATCCACTTTGTCTCTGTGGATTTGCCTGTTCTGAATGCTTCCTGTAAATGGAATCATACAATATTTGGTCCTGGCTTCTTTCACTTAGTGTATCGTTTTCAAGGTTCATCCATGTTGTAGCAAGTGTCTGTACTTTGTTCTTTTAAAAAAAAAAATATTTGGCCTTGTTGAGTCTTAGTTGCAGGACGTGGGATATTCATTGTGGCATGTGGGATCTTTAGTTGTGGTGCACGGGCTCTAGAGAGCACAGGCTTAACTGCCCCGCGGCATGTGGGATCTTAGTTCCCTGACCAGAGATTGAACCCGTGTCCCGTGCATTGGAAGGCGGATTCTTAACCACTGGACCACCAGGAAAGTCCCCGTTCTTCTTTATATGGATGAATAATATTCCATTATAGATATGCCACATTTCATCAACTGCTGTGCATTTGGGTTGTTTCCATTTTTGGCTATTATCAATAATGTTCATAAACATTGTATAGGTTTTTGTGCAAACGTAATTTTTCACTTCTTGGGGATGATTAGCAGGAGCACAATTGTGGGGTCATGTGGTATCACGTTCAGTTTTTTAAGAAACTGCCAAACTCTTTTCCACAGTGGCTGGACAATTTTACAGTCCCTTGGCTGTGTGTTCCCCCACATCCTCAGTAACACTTGAGATTATCCACTGTTTT
Source organism: Lipotes vexillifer (assembly GCF_000442215.2). Lineage (NCBI taxonomy): Eukaryota > Metazoa > Chordata > Mammalia > Artiodactyla > Lipotidae > Lipotes > Lipotes vexillifer. The sequence goes on along the minus strand of NW_006776528.1, from coordinate 614,519 downwards.
GATTCCAGTCGTCCTAGGGGGCGTGAAGTGGTGTTGTGGTTCTGATTTGCATTTCCCTGACAGCTAATGATGTTGAGAATCTTTTCACGTGCTTATTGGCTATTTGTCTTATCTTTTTGGAGAAACGTCTATTCAAATCCTTTGTCCATTTTTAATTAGGTTGTTTATTTGTCGAATTGTGACTTTTCATACGTTCTGTATACTAGTCCCTTGTCAGATATATGATTTTCTCCCAGTCAGCAGATTGTCTTCTTGCTTCTGTCCTTTGAAGCACAAAAGTTTTTAATTTTTTATGAAAGGCTCGTGAAGGCTGATATAACTTTGTGTGTGTGTGGGTTTGTGCTTTTGGTGACCTAAGAGATCACTGTCTAATCCAAGGTCATGGTTATTCACGTCTCTGTTTTTTCCTAAGGGTTTCAGTTTCAGCTTGTGCAGCAAGGTTTGTGTTGTGTGTGGTGTGTGTTGTGAGGTAGGGGTCCACGTCATTCTCTTGCATGTGGGTACCCAGGTGTCCCAGTACCATTTGTGGAATGCTGTCTGTCAGTCCTCTTACAGCCCAGGCACTCCCTTGGTGCTCGGCGTTCTCCAGGAACGGAGACGAGCCAGTTGCAGTTTTCCTGCCGAGGCACCAGAGATGGCCCCGGAACCTCCTCCTTCAAGCAGCAGAGCTGTCTGTAGAAAGCCCCTCAGTGCCCTGTCTTCTCCTGTACAGGAGACCTGGCCGGCCGTGCAGAACTGCTGGGGAAAACCTCTCTGAAGATCTGGAACGTGACCCGGACAGACTCAGCCCTTTACCGCTGTGAGGTGGTTGCTCGGCACGACCGCAAGGAGATTGACGAGATTGTCATCGAGTTAACTGTGCAAGGTGCGGGTGCACGTGGGGTGGTGGCCCCTGCCCTCGGCTCACGCGCCTGCCTGTGGGGAGAAGACCAGCTTCCTTCCTTCCTTTGCTTCTATGGTCACATCCCCGAGGGTGTGGCGCTTGGCGGGGCAGGGTGGGGAAGGGGAAGCTCAGGCTGCCTGCGTTGGGTTGGAGGTGAGGAGAGAAGGGGAGCTTCTGCCTCTTCTGTCCACCTGCTAGAGGGGGTGGAGGCACTGGGAACGCCGGGGGGTCACCTACGGGGGCAACCACAGGCAGCGCGAGCCGCAGGGGAGCGGGCCTGCCCGCGACGCAGTGTCTGGAGCCCGGCTGGCTCTCGTTTTACTAGGAGCAGGTTCATTGTGGGCTGTGGTAAGAACAGGGCCCTCTTGCTGACCGTAACCCCTGCCGTGCTTCTCCTGCAGTGAAGCCGGTGCCCCCACTGTGCAGGGTGCCGAGGGCTGTGCCTGTGGGCAAGGCGGCCACGCTGACCTGCCAGGAGGGCGAGGGCTACCCCCGGCCGCATTACAGCTGGTACCGCAACGACGTGCCACTGCCCACAGATTCCAGGGCCAACCCCCGGTTCCGAAACTCCTCTTTCCTCTTCAACCCTGACACAGGCACCCTGGTAAGTTCCCTCAGAAGGGGGGTG
>NW_006776528.1:603948-612998 GCF_000442215.2 Lipotes vexillifer | reverse complement strand
CGGTTATTAAGAGACAGTAAACTTTACGAGACAGCAGCTTTGAACCCCGCACGTCGGGGACCCTGACCTCCCTTTATAGACAGAAAAGTTGTGAGGGGACCAAGGAAAGGGGGCAGAGCCAAAGGGGGACAGTGACTGAGGAGGGCGTAGGTGGCCTGGCTGGTGCTGTCCTCGGGGCAGAGTCGGGAGGCAGCTGGGACTTGCTCCCTGGCTGCACGTCTGATGTTGAGGAACTGCTGGCTGCGTTCAGCACGGTCGTGGTGTCGTGGGCACGACTTTTAAAAAGTCCTTCTAGAGACACACACATGTTCGTGGACGACCCTGTGGTGGGGAGCGAGGAGGCAGCGGGTTGGAGTCACGGGCACGTGAAGCCCGGCTGCCGCCGGCTCTGGTGCCCCTGGCACGGAGGGGGCTCACTGTGCACCGAGCCCTGTTGTCGGGTCCCCGTTCACTCCCAGTCCCCAAACAGGTGTTCAGTGCCATCCACAAGGAGGACTCGGGCCAGTACTACTGCATCGCGTCCAATGATGCGGGCTCGGCCCGCTGTGAGGAGCAGGACATGGAAGTGTGTGAGTGTCTCTGCCAAGCCTTGCCCTGCAGGCCGGCGGGTGCCCCTCAGCTGTGACCGCCCTGCGCGGGCACACGGGCCCCCCCCGGGTCCAGTGGGAGGAGGCGAGGGCGCACCAAGGAGCAGCTGAAGGACTGACGCAGGTCCTCTCCTCATCATGTAACTCTTAACGACGTTCCATGAACTCCACTTCTTTGGTAACTGATAGAATTATCGAGATACAAGGTTCTCCAGAAATGTATCAAGTTTAACCGTTTTGCAGTAAGCTGAAACCCAGGGTTTAGCCCCGGTAATTCTACCCTGTTTGGGTGCTTCTTTCTCTGGGGGTGTTGGCTCTAAGTGGGGGTTGAGGGCAGGATGGGGTTAGATTTCAGGGCCCACCCTCACCTGTGGAGTCCTCTTCTGGCTGCTGTCAGATTTGGGAAGCTGCTCTCGGCAGGAGGAAGATTCAAATGGACTTATTTTTAAATAACAGTGCACTCACATTCAAGAACACTGTACTAGACGAGGGAGAATTTCAGCAGCTTCCAAGTTAGATGGCTTTGGTTGCTACACCCCGTGTAGTTTCTGTTGCATTTTTAGGGCCCCATACTGAAACGAGAGAATGCAACTGAGGGTCGTGGCCGCGAGGCCACGTTTGCACCTCGTATCTGCCCCTTTAAAAACAATCCGCAGCAAAGGGCAGCCCTAGAAATTTCGGAATTGTTTTCTTCCTTAGGACTCTGGCTCCTAGCTGTCTTTGTAGTGTAACCATGTCGTCCAGTAATAATGTCCCCAGATGATTGTTATGCCCCGCAGGCAATGCCACGCGGCTTTGGCGCAGCGGGTGGGTGTCATGGCCTGTGGGCGGAGGTGCTCCGGGCCGGCAGGGGCAGGGGCGGCAGGCCGCGTCTTCTGACCCCTTCTCTTCTCCAGATGACCTCAACATCGGCGGGATTGTTGGGGGAGTCCTGGTCGTCCTGACGGTACTGGCCCTGATCACCGTGGGCATCTGCTGTGCCTACAGGCGTGGCTGCTTCATCAACAATAAGCAGAACGGGGAAAGGTGAGCCTGTCCTACATGCACAAAGCTCCAGTGGGCATTTCTGTGGCCCACCGGTGGTCACTCGGCTCCCCCTGTTTCAGCTACAAGAACCCAGGGAAGCCGGATGGAGTTAACTACATCAGGACGGACGAGGAGGTAAGGCAGCCTAGAGGCTGCAGTGTCCCGAGCAGGGAAGATGACATTCCCCTGAGAACCAAGCACGTCCGTAGAAGAGATTTCTAAGTCACGTCCCAAGTGCGAGCCCTCAGCCCTTCCCCTGGCTGTGCGCTCGCGGGGCACTCAGTCCACAGGCCTCGCGGCCTCTCCTCAGAGCACGCCGTGGGGAAGCGGTGTCAGGCTCCCTTCCCACCGCACGCTGGGCCCTGCGTGGCCGCGGGCTGCCCTCTAACCCGGCGTTGGCCTTGCAGGGCGACTTCAGACACAAGTCCTCGTTCGTGATCTAGACGGCAGCACGGCCGCACGCACACGTGGATACCTCCACGGGGGACACTGCTGGGAGCAGCCCTGCGAGGGGAGCCAGACAGGGCTGGACACGCGCACGAAAGCTTTTTGTTTTGGCCAAAGTTGACCGCTACTCCTTTCTTACTTTTTAACAAGCCACACGAATAAAAGTTTTCCTCAAGATGGGCACAGTCACAAGGCCAAAAAGTGACCAGGTTCTCGAGGCCGACCCCATCGGGGTCTGGGTGGCCTCAGGGCGGGCGCCAAGGGCCCGGGAGGCGCGGTGATCTGCTCCGGGGCAGGTGGTGCCGGCATCGGTATCCAAGGGGCTGGCAGAGGGCGTCAAGGCATGAGCCTCAGCTGCAGTGACCTGGCTTCACGGTGGCCCGTGAGCCAGGGGCCAAGTGGTCAGGCCACTTCATCCTGAGGCTTTGCTGTCACTGTCCTAGTGTCCATCTTGGGGAATCTTTTTGGGTCAGCATTTTATAACAGTCCAAATCAGGAAGGTAAATTGCTTGTTAGAAGGAGGCAATCTTCTTACCTGTAGGAACCCTGCTCATCCATGGAGGGTCCCAGTGTTGAAGGAAGACCTTCATCTTATGCTAAATCTGAAATGGTACTGATACTATGTTCTGCTTTTCTATGGGTATTTTATAAAATTTTACATTCTAAATTTTTGCTAAAGATGTATTTTGATTATTGAAAATTTCTATTTAAACTGTAAATAAGTTGTCATACAGTGTTAAATAACCTCTTTTTTTAAACGTTCAACTTAAGGCAGGAGCCCAAGCTGCTCCTGTTCAATTGGAAACACCACTGAGTGTTCCTTGTGCTTAGGAAACCTTTAAGAAAATTCCAGTTGAGTACTGTCTTGGTCTGTTTGCGTCTCTCCACAAGAGACATGAGGGGCTCTCGGGTTGGCTTCAAGCTGCCTCTTCCTTGGGCTACTCAGACCACCTCTGCCCCAGACCCACAGACGCAGTGTGCAGACCGTGCTGGTTGGTGCCCAGGGTCGGGCCGCACACCTGCTCGGAGGAGCGTTGGCTCCTGACGCCAGGCCAGCCCGCCCAGCCTTGTCCGATGCCCCCAACGCTGGCCGTGCATGGCTCAGCCCTACCTAAGGGTGCCATTCACGTACCATGTGGGTCAACCCAGGACGGCGGCAAGGGCGGGGTCCTCGGTGTGGCACCCCAGCCTGGCTTCCCTGGGACAGAGGTTTTTGGCTGAAGATGGCTCAGGAAACAGCAGCCCTGCTGTCTGGCTTTTAAATTCATTTTACTTACTTGTGTAGTTCATACGACGGTCCAGGGCCAAAGGCAGTTTTGAGATCAAATCTGTTAACTACATTTATATTTTTTTAAAGACAATGAACCCCACTGTCCCTCTTTGCCATAAAGACAGCGCAGGTTCTGTCTCGCCGCACGGGAAGCTGTTCTGCAGGGCCGCGAGGCCAGCCTCTGAAGAACAGCAGGAAGGGCGGCCGGCGACGGTCCGACTGACGATGGGCAAAGTGTGTGCCCGAGTCAAAGGCAACTTCCTGATCGTGCCCCACATGCTGCCTGCTTTGTGGGGGCGTCAGGAACAGCACCCTTTGTTCTTAGCCTCAGACACGCTGCTGTGTTAACTCAGCGTGAAGTCCTTGGGAGCAAGGAGCTTCTCAGAAGGATGCCTCCGACTCTGTGTTACAGGATGGGGTTTACGTAGAAGAACACAGTCATCCTGGGATGAAACTTTCAGTGTCTTACTTGAATACTGGAGACTTCCGTTGTCCTTTCTTTTCTGAGTCGTGTGAACGCTCTGTCGTGGGGTATTGGCAGCAGCAGAGGGCAGCACCTTGTCATGCTGGGGCGCCTGACTACTTCCATCTGTGTCTTGAGAGCGCAGACAGACCTAAGACTGTCCCTTCACCCTCAGCTCCTCTGGGTGGAGAAGGGTAGTAGGGCCCTTCCGCCTGTGGGGGCAGCTCCAGCCTCCTCCTCAGTTGTCATAGTGATGGGGTAGTCTTCTTGTACCCTAAAACCTCCGCCCCGGTGCCATGTGACCTGGCTCTGACGGAGGAGAGAGGAGTGAGTGTGGGGTCTTGGAGGTTGCTGCCCGTCACTGTAAAAACGCAGACAGAAAAGGAGCATCGAGTGATTTTAAGATGTAAACGTTGCTGGAGACGCGAGGCCACATGGGCTGCTGGGGCCTTTGTGTGGCTGCAGCTGTACACAGTGCCACAGACCTGTGCTACTAACATACCTGTGAGTTGGTATTTCTTAAACCTCATTTATAAAAGCTTCTAAAAAAAAAAAAAAAGCAGCTCGGTCTCTTCATTTCTCTCCTTCCTGTGTCGTGTCAGGCATGGCCCTAGGTTTGAAGTGCTGGACGGAGGTGAGGGTGTTCGCTTAGGGGCAGCCCTGTGACTGACTCCGTGCAAGCGTGTCAACACACACGGGAGCTGGGGGGTCATGACGACATCCACCCTCTCATCCAACCACCCCGTCACGTGCAGGACACGCAAACAGCAACCCTGTGCTTTTACTTCTGTAGAACTGGGATTAAGATGTGAACCAACCAAATTTCTTTCTGGTCATTCTTGGACAAAACACGCACATACAAGTGTTTTAAGGTTACCTGATGGCGCCAACAGAGGAACCTAAGGCCACTCTCCTGCGGGAACAGCCCTTAGCGGACTACGCACATGTCATCGGCACTGCTGTTGCTCCGGGTAAGGAACACAGAGGGTTTTCTTAAGCAGAGACTTGTAGTCTATGCTAAGATGTCTGCTGTGAGGAGAAAGAGGCAGGGGCAGAGGACCTGGAAAGACAGATTGAGTCCTTTTTTCCCCGATGGGGAAGATTTGGGTTCTTAAACACTTTATGTCAATTAAGTGACTACCAATTAAAGCCCTGCGCTAAAAATAATAGAAGGCTGTACTCATACTTTTATTCATTTGAAAAAGCTTTAAAAGTCTGCAATTTATAAATAAGAATAGAAAAAATATTACAATCAAGATTTTGACATCAGATACGGGAAACGATGTACTTAGTATAAGGAACTGAAACCAGCTAACAGAAGCTTGACTATAGAAGGGAAAGCTCAAGGACTGTTCTTTAAGGACCAGAACAGCGCTTATGAGAAGGGACTGGACATTTTCAAAGCTTTTTTTTAAATTCACAAATCTCTCGGTTTATTGCACACAATTAGCACATGACACAGGTTGGCTGAAGTCGGGAAAAGAGGGGTCACAAACCACGGTGGGGAGAAGCCAGGGAAGGAGGCCTTTCTGCAAGAGCAGGCCCTCCAGTCCAGCCAGGGTCCCTGGAGAAGCAGAGTGGGAAGCCGCCCTCTGGCAGCCTCCTTCCGTCTGGAGTAAAGTTACAGTATTAAATGCTTAAGGCATTTCTCTAGTATTTTACACTTTTTAACCAGGTATTTCATAAGGAGAAACTGAAAAGGTTGACCAACCACACAGGTGAAAAGCTGGGCGGCGCTGGACTCACAGGCGAGCCCTTTGCTCACAGTGGAAGCGTCTGGGTCCAGGGGCACAGTGGTCAGTTGGCTGTTTTCAGCGGGGCCTTGCGGCGTGACCTCCTGGGGGCTGCGCTGTCCTTTCCTCTGGCGGGAGATGTCACGTTCCACTGCGGGGGCTGCGGGGGCCTGGGGGGAACAGGCGTGTCACCTGGAGTGGGACAGCCCCCCACCCCCCGCCCCAACGGGAACACCTCTGGGCGGGGGCCGGGGAACTTACGGCATGTCAGGCAGCGACAGACAAAGAACGTTGTCCCCCTGGCCCGGGGCCTCCGACACCCCCAGACTTCCTGGGGTGCCGGCACGGCTCGTGGACCTGGCCGGGGGGGAGTGGCCTCTGACGGGAAAGGGTGTCCGGGGTGAGCTGATGTAGCTGAGTCCCGCTCCAAACGTGACATTCTGGATGGTCCCTGGGTGGAGGGGAGAGTCAGTGGAGGGTTAGCGAAGGCCTTCAGGGAGAGAAACTGAGCAAGGTCAGATGCGGGTCTTGCTACGGGTCCACCCAGGCCCACGCGGTGCCCAAGCCCGGCCTCCGTCATCGGGCCACCCTGCAGGACCAGACCGCTGGCCTGACCGCCCTCTGAGCACCGGCGCGCACAGCCTTGGCTTCTCGCCGGCCACTTGTCGTGCCTGAGGCCCCACCCGCAGCTCAGAGCCCCCTGCAGAGCCCCCTGCTCTTCCTGTCACTGCTCCAGAGTCCCCTGAATATGCTGCCCTGCTCCCTCCCTCCCTCTGGTCACTGCAGCCCTGCTGCTACCCCGGATGTCCCCTCGCCTGCCACCTCCCCTCCCACCTAGGTCAGACTTGGGCTCTGCGTCCCACCGGTTGTGTGAGCTACTCTGGGAACCTTGAGTTTCTTAATCTCTAAAGGGGAAACACATGCACCTCCCTGAGAAGAACTGCCAGGTTTGAATGAGATCACTTGTGTTAAGTCCTTAACACAGTACTCAGTCCAAGGTAAGTGCTGAAAACACTGAACCACGACTGTCATTTACTACCTGGGTCCCGCCATCCCCAGAGGCAAATCTGCCCAGATCCGCGTGTGCACCCCGGTGGCTCCATGCTCAGTTGGCCCGGCCCCCACTGCCCCTGAGACGCCCCCACCCCGTACCTGGTAGGCACGCTGTCACCGCACGCGCCAGGATGGCCAGGCTCTGGGCATCCCCTGCGCCGTGGCTGGCTAGCGTCAGTGCATCCATGGTGCCGTGGGCCCAGGAGCCTCTTGTGCGCCCTTAACAGGCAGCAGCAGGGTATGTTTCCACCGCTCCTGTCCAGACCCTGGGCCCCCGGGGGCTCCAAGCCCCCTCCCCGCACAGCCTGGCGCGTCCAGGCAGCAGCACCTTCGCCACTGACTTACAGTCTAAGAGGGCTTGCTACCCCCGGCCTCCCCCCATTTTCAGTTAAAATCTGGCTCTGAAAATCCCTCATTTCCACTCGGCAGAAATGCCATGTCCACACCGAGTGCAGCTGAGACCACTTCCCCATGGTCACCCCACCTGAGGAGTGGTGACAGAACCACTACATAAACCAGAGAAGGCAGAACGTGGGCTTCTTAAGTGATCTGGTAGTTCTGAGAGGAGGGAGAGCTAGGAGGAAACCTTCCAGCATCTCTCTCCGGTTGAGTGTGAGGAGAGAGCCCCAGGAACTCTACACTCAGGAGACTCGAGAGTTAGTCTCACTTCCGGTGCAAATCCGAGCGGCAGCAGCCGGGCCTCCTGTGAGGGGCACGTGCGGCCAGGACAGAGCAGGGACCGGGGCACAAGCAGAGGACGGGAAATGCACTCCCTCCCACAGCATCTGGCACCAAACCGCCAGGACAGGAGCACAGAGCATACACCGCAATCTTCTACTTGAAAAAGGGTGACTTTTTACATATGTAACATTAGACCCAAATTACCCCTGCTCTTCATGACAAAAGCTGTCACGATTCAGGCATCATCTGGGGAGGGGTGGGGAAGGAGTTCTGTTCATCCATTAATCTCCCTTCAAAGGACGACTTGGATGAAAATCATCTCTAACCCGTTAAGTATTCTAAGAGCTCACAGGTAACAGAACCACCAGGCAAGGCGCAAGAACACAGCAGGTGCCCAGTAAGTGCCCACTGACGGAGCACGACTGCCCGATGGCCCAATGCCCCTGAGGCCTCGACACCACAGGGAATGGTGTGTTCCGCTCCTCCTGTAACAACGCCTAGGACCAGTGCCGAGAGAGCAGTGGGGCCGGAGAGAAGCACCCAAGTCCTTGCCCAGCTCGGCCACCACCTGACCTCTCGTCCCGCTGGCTCGCAGCCCTCGCCGTCCAGGCCCGGACAGCGCCCCCAGACATGGTGGAGAGCAAACAGTTACAAACCAAAGCCAGACGGACGGTGAAGGACTTGCAAGTGTGGTGCCAGGGGCACCTCATCCACTCTGAGGGTCAAACGGGGCTTCTTCTGGAAGTGAAGGGGTGATGGCTGGGGGAGGGGCCCCAGGACGCGGATGCCAGGAGAGCGGGGCTCCTGCACCCTTGGGAGGACTGCCCACCCTGGGGTGCAGAGCCAGGGGCAGGTGGCTGGAGATGGGCAGAGGCCCATGGGCCACACCAGGCGGGGCCTTGCAAACATACTACAGACTCTGGACAGGCAGAGTTTCTTCATACTGCAGTAATTTTCTCAATGGTTTTTATGGGTTTTGAGATAATAAGCTATATAAAACGAGTGATAGGAATAAACACACTTCTAACTCACCTCTATTTTTAAATAGAAGGAAAGCACGGAACATTAGAAAAACCTCCCAGTGGGAGAGAGAAGACACAGGCTCTCCTCACGGCCAGCAGGGGAGGCCTCAGCCCGCTCGGGCAGCCTGCAGTGACGCGCGGTGCCGCCTGGCCCCTGAAGCGGGTGGCCTGAGGTGTTGGCCACCTGAGGCGTTGGCCACCCGAGGAGTCACCAGGTGTAAAAGCACCTGGAAGACGTCGGCGGTCAGCTGACCCCAGTCTGACCTGATGCCCCGCGACGTGGCTGAAGCAGCTCTGCTGCGACCCCCGCACACGCGATACCTGCCGCAGAGTCAGGAGAACGGCTCGCCCCCGCGAACCACTTACGGTCAGGGGTGCTGATCGCCCGTTTAGTTATGAGGTCAAGAGCTCCGCTGGACTCCTGCTCCAAGCCCTGCGAGGACACTGGGATGAAATGGGAGAGCGTTACCTCTCCGAAAACCCAAACAGCCCCAGAGACAAAACATTCCAATGAGAAAAAACACTTGCAAACTACACAACACACTTATTGTCCCAAATAAAGTATTCTTTTAAAGAGGTAATTCAGAAAGATACAAATAAATGACCAACATGAGAAACAATGGCCTTTTCTCACTGGGATTCAAACAAGTGGAAATGAAAATGAAAAATTTGGGTCTATAAAGCTCAGCAGAGGGCTTCCCTGGTGGCACAGTGGTTGAGAGTCCGCCTGCCGGTGCAGGGGACACGGATTCGTGCCCCGGGTCTGGG
>NW_006776528.1:598998-603741 GCF_000442215.2 Lipotes vexillifer | reverse complement strand
AAAAAAAAAAAAAAAAAAAAAAAAAAAAAAAAAAAAAAGCTCAGCAGAGAAAGTGGAAAATTATGAAACCAGTGTTTCTCGGTAGGACCTGGGCTCTCATGGGCCATGGGAGGGGTGTCACTGAGGGGAACTGGAGACGACAGTTTGACCTTCAAAAGGTTAAAGACATTCAGGGGGGGTTAATCCTAAAGATCACACACATACAAGACTGTATGTTCCAGGATGTTCTTTGTGATGTGATTTGTTTCAAAACGTTGAGAAAACCTACATTTCCAGGAACGGGCAGGTGAGCAACACGTCATGGCTGCCAAGGCACTGCAGAAGGGTGACGGGAAGCCCTCCCCGTGTTGCTGTGGTCGTGGGATTGTGTGCAGGACAGTTACAAAGCCACGCAACCTCCACCACAACTGCATACACAAAACCACACACACACCTCACCACTATGGCTGGGTCTCCACATCACCCCATTCTCCAGTTCTTCCATCATAAACAGGATTGTTTTACTCCCTGTGACCCCAAGTCCCCAAAGTCCCTTGTTTAAAGACAACAAACAGAAATGCTTTGATAGGGAAGGAGAAGGGGGCCCGGGTCTCCGAGAGCCCTGGAGCCGCCCGGTGGACTCACCGCGCTCAGTGGGCTCGCCTGGGCCCTCGGGACACACGGTGAAGGGTGGCAGCCCCACGCTCCGGCCGCGATGCCGGCCGCTCGACTCCACGGCCTTCTTGACGGAATTCAGGATGGCGATGGTGCTCGGCGACATGGGCCTGTTGTCGCAAAAACACCAGTGAAGCACAGAGGTGAGACGCGCCCTCATCCTCCCTCAGGCCCAATCTGCGCCAACATGCGAACAATGCTCAGGGTGACCTGAGAGGTGCCTCTGGGGACGTGGTGACTCGGCCCTGCACACCTGGCTTTGGGCACCAGCCTCTTCAGTGGCCCAGTGTCCAGGGACAGAGGTGCAGGCGTGTGGGCAGCATGGGGCCTGGATGCGGATGCCTGGCTGGCGGCGGTGCCCACGGTGCCATTTTCTCGGCCGGCAGGAGCTGGCATTTCCAAACTTGGAACAACCTGTCGCAGAAAAGAAATTAAGACTATGTATCTTCCAACACTTAACGTCAAGAAATGTTTACACCCTCTGAGCAGTTCCGTGTCAGACCCACGCCCCCCGCAGCTGCCTGGCACGGCACTCACAGGGCTGTCAGGGATTCTGGGAGAGAAGCTCACCCTGAGGGGGCTGCGGGGGAGACCAGGTTCTCTGCCATCAAAGAGCAAGGACCCGGGCTTCCCTGGTGGCGCAGTGGTTGAGAGTCTGCCTGCTGATGCAGGGGACATGGGTTCGTGCCCTGGTCCGGGAAGATCCCACATGCCGCGGAGCGGCTGGGCCTGTGAGCCATGGCCGCTGAGCCTGCGTGTCTGGAGCCTGTGCTCCGCAACAGGAGAAGGCCACAGCAGTGAGAGGCCCGCGTACCGCCAAAAAAGAAAAAGAAAGGGAAAAAAAAGAGCAAGGACCCTCAGCAGGGTCCTCGCTCTCCAGGAACTTGCACGCTCCCCACACCGGGACTCAGGACTTTCCAGATGGGCGGAGGCGACGGAGAGAAGGCCCTTGGCGATGCTGTCCATGGGACACGGGAACACTGAGACACCCTCAGGCCTCCAGCCACCCCAGGGCCTCGCTCAGACGACCACGCTCACAAGTGCATGCTGGGACACGCAGGGGAGGCGGGTGGCAGGGAGCAGATGGAGAGGGGCCGCCCACTCACCTGCCCGGCCTGCGCCCCCTGGGCGCTCGCGGCCGCCCTGTCTGCATTGTCCTGCCTCGCCAGCTCCTGTTCCTGGGCCAGCTGCTCCTGGTACCGTTTCATGTCGTACTCGAGCTCTGAGGCCAGCTGCTTGTCAACCGCGAAGAAATCCTTGATTTCATCTCGGTAATCCTGCATCACCTCCTAAAACAGACCCAAGGCATCCGTGAGCATTCTCTTGAATAAGTGAATGAGCTCTCCCACATGACATCATCAATAACAGGAACATGCTGAGACCAGGCGTTTTCCACTACGTCGACCGACGAGTGAACCTGATGGTATTTCCCCAGGAAGTGCCGGCTGCACTGTACTGACCACACGAGCAGGGGCCTGAGCCCCTGGACGCTTCCCGCATATCTGCCAGGTAATCTGGAGTCCCACATTCTTAGCCTAAAGCAGCCCGTCACAGGGCACAGAACTGCCCTGACAGCTGGATGGGGGGTGGAGGTGTATCTGGGCAGCCTGGCTCGGCTCTGGGTCACCACCAGTTCAAAGGGTCTTGTGGTGCCACGAGGCAGCCCCTCAGGAATCCCAGCCAGAGGTTGGGGAGCGGGCAACACACAGTGTCCTGGCTGGAGCCGGCCACGGGGGGCTGTCCACACTGGCTTTCTCAGGGGATGTAGCTGCAGCTCGGAGCCATCTGTACATCCTAACAGAGGCTATGAGCACATCAGGGCGAGGATGCTCTCAGGTCTTAAGGACGGATGCCAGGACCCAGCCTCTCTGCCTTAAGGAAGAAACCATTTTCCCTAACATGTTGGAGAGAGAAAAGATCTACTGTGGCCCCACATTAGGGGATGAGACCCGCCCAGTCCTCCAGCCGCCCCCGCGCTCCCAGGCGGAGGAGAGGACTGCGGGAGCTGCTCCGATGGGTCCACACGAAGCCGGGCCACCCTCCTCGGTTAAAGCCGTGTGGCCGTGCTCGGTGTGTGCTCAGAAACGGGGACTTACTTTCCTCACGTGTTTAAGGAGTCTACCTAGGACCTAAGCTCTTTTTATTCCTCTCTGAGGTTTAGCAGGGCAAGAAAAACATGAGTGACCTGAAGTCCTCATTTTCTCCACAGTCAGCCTGTCTTTCCCACCTTCACTTCTGTAGGATAAAGAGACATTTGAAAAATCATTATTCAATCTAATTCTTTCAGAGCCCTTTTTGGAAAAAAATGATGCTTAGCATTTTTTGAGGAAGAAAATAGCCTAGTGTAAACAAAAAGGAAAAAAACGCTGCATTTCTTTCTAATTGAAAGATTCTGCAGAGAGGCCTGAGGCCTCTTTATGTCCGCTCTGCATGTACGTGTGCCCCACTGCGTAGACCAGGGTCAGGACGCCCCGAAGCCACTGCTCTGGGCGGCACCTCCCGACTGGGAACCCAGAGACAGCGCTGGAGGTAAGAGTCCTGAATTAAACGATGAGCATTTTCACTTTATCCCACGCAAGTGAACTAAGACGAGGGCTCTGCTTGTGGCCGCAGCTGAGAAGCTTCAAAACTGAATGTAATTGTCAGCAAGGACACAAGACTCAACTGCCCGAAAAAGGCAGGACCAGCTTCTGAGGAACCTGCGGAGTCAATCTGTCTTCTCCCCAGTCAGAGGCCGGCCCGGGGCACAGCTCTGGGCCCGGATGCACACGCGGTAAGGACTGCAGGACATCCTGAGTAACCAACGGGGGCGTGGCACCAACCACAAATCCCAAGGCCGACTTTACCCTGAGATAGTGCATGAGTTCCCGCAGAGCTGGGATCTTATTCTTCTCTAGTACAGACTTCAGGGAGATGATAATTGGAATAATATTTTCTATGAAATTCCTCTTCTGAACCTGTGATAACACAAACGAAGATTGTTTGAGATGCACAAAGTTCTGAAAGACAAAGACTTTCCCTCAGCCTAGTTCTGCCTGCATGGCCGATCTCGTACATGACCTAAGTTTACTTTTTATTTTTGATATGATTCTGGGGACCGGAGAGGAACGCCACCTCAGCCGGGGAGACTGTAAAACCATTACCTCAAAATGCTCACAGGGCTTTGTAAAGCAGGATGCAGACAAGTACTATTCTTATTTCTAAACAAGAAAAAGAAACTAGAAATACAGTTAACCCTTGAACAACCCCAGTCTGTATGTTATAGAGATTTTCAACTATGTGGAAAGAGCGGGGTGTCGGTGCCCCAGCCCCTACACTGCTCAAGGGACAACTGAATGAAGAACTTGATACAAGCTCCAAACCTCCCCACAACCCACCAGGGACCCCCTGGCTCCTCGTCGGGCCCCTCCTTTCAACATCCTCCCTGGGACTGGGGACATCGCGTGCCTACAGGTGGGAGGGCGACGCGGGAGGGGCCGGACCTGGAGACGGTTTGCGTAACTCTGTAACTCTGCACACATTTAGAACATGCTGGGTATTTTACACAGTGCCTTCGCAGTCTTCACCAAGAACAATCACTAACCACAAAGGTCTACACTAAATCTCTTAGAATTAAAAATAACTCATTAAAGTAGCCCACATATGCAAGACTGTCATTCTGAATCTGAAAATTATTCTTTTCCTCATTTAAAGTCACTAGTATATGTTCCTTACTTATAATCCACTCATTTCTAAAAAGTCTTATCAGAGTTCTTGAAACAGGAGGGCAAAGACTAAAGGAATAAATAATTTAATAAAGATGAGTCTGAGCAGAGGCTAAGCATAGGGATAGCCTTAAAAAATGGCTTACATGCATTCACTCCACAAATGTCATCCAACACCTTCTCTCTACCAGACACAAGGCTAACCTCCAGGGCTACAGAAATGAGGCCAAGAACTCTTGCCTTCAAGTTACTTCTAGGCCAGGCTGTGCGTTACAATGTGCGGCCAGGTGACGAGTGGCAGGTGTTAAGGGACTTTGGAAGAGGGATGCCTAAGACGGAAGGAGCAGGGCGGGATGTGCATCAGGAAAACCTTTGGGACGTGTAG
>NW_006776528.1:597251-598988 GCF_000442215.2 Lipotes vexillifer | reverse complement strand
GTAGGGATCGAGTGGCAGCAGGGAAGGACGGGGTGGGACAGGGCACCTTGGGCAGAAACGGCAGCACACAAAGGCACAGGGCAGGAGAGCACATCTCCACAGAGGCCAAGAGTCAGCGGACTGGAGGGATGGGAGGAGGCGTGGAGGGAAGGGCATGCTGTGCACACAGGAGTTCTGTGTGCCTCGAAGAAGAACTGGGATTTTATCCAGAAGGTGACAGGAAGCCACCAACCCACTTATTAAAGACATCACTGATGAGGTGTAACTTACATACCACAACACTTGCCCGCGTTATGTGAACAGATGAACGAGTTTTGGCACAAGTATATGCTGAGTAACCAACACTGCATCTAGATAATCACCCACGATCCATGGCCCCAAAAGTGCCCTGCTCCCCTTCTCTGCCTCAGTCTATTTTAAGCAGGAGAATAAAATGATCAAATCTGCACTTAAGAAAGATCACCCTGGCAGCAAGGCAGTGCACAGCCCAGAACAAAAAGAAAGAAGAGATGGAAACGGCGCAGGTTAAAGAAATGCGGAGCTAGTGGGAACGTGAGACAGATTTGTGGGATGAATGGACAGGACCTGGGGACACACTGGATGTGACCAAAGTCTACTCCTTTGGGCTCAGAAGCCTTCAGGGCTCAGGTGGTGATGCAGGCTCGGTACCAGAACCTGGGCTTGGTGAGCACCACAGCTGTTGTTCGAATCCCAATCCTCGCACGCACTGGCCAAGCAGCGCTCTATGCCTGGCCTGCCAGAGTCAGGCTCCCTTTAGGGTAACTTGGCAGATAAAGGTGCCCTTCTCCACAAAAGAGCCCCCGGGAACCACAACGAGAGAGACATGTAGGAGGGAGAGATGACCAATTCTGCCTGAGATGCCCGCAGCACAGCCAGGCCACAGGCGCAGGTGGAGAACAGCACCCCCCAGGTGAGCGTTGAGGCCGCTGGGAAGAATGAGGCGGGGCCTTGGCAGACACCCAGCACTCGGGGCGGGGGGCGCACAGGCCCCTCTAGGGAGCAGCGCACACTCACCTGGGAGATGAGCTTCTTCTGAGCCTCCTGCATGACCACGCTGGCCAGGGCCAGGTCCTCTTCCTCCACGAGCTGGTCCTTGTCCGGTTTAGCCCTCATCGCCAGCAGCTTGATCTCCTTTGAGCTGAGCACCTCGAACGCATCCGAAAGCAGCTCGCTGGCTTCCATGTCCAGGGGCAGGACGCCGTCGGCAAAGCACGCTGGAGGAAGCAGAGATGGGCTCCTGAGAGACGCCGCCGGGGGCGGGGCAAGGGGGGAGGCACAGCTGACGGCCAAGGACACAAGGGGCCCTGGCTGCAGGGCAGCTGGGTCCTTCACACACGTCTCATCCCCCACGCCGGCCGGGCCTACCCAGGATGCTCAGGCAGATTTTGGAAGTGATGTTGAACCGCTGCTCGTCTGTGAAGTGCTCCAGGAGGAACTTGTAGATTTTCATCCGCTTCTCCTTGTTTGTCTTCCCCTTCAGTGAGAACAGCCGCTTCTCTCTAGGGCAGAACAGGACCCTCTGAGCACTTCCAGCGGCAGCCGGAGCCACCCGCACGCCCAGGAGGTGACGCTGCCGTCTCCCCGCAGCCCGCCCTGGCGGCGCTGACCTCTCTGACTGGGGGAACCTGTTGTACTTCTCATGCTTCTCGTAGCTGCTGAAGTGGAAGATGCACTCGATGAAGTGCTGGAAAAACATGGCAGGGCTCCTCTTCAGCA
>NW_006776528.1:548906-597211 GCF_000442215.2 Lipotes vexillifer | reverse complement strand
CAGCAGGAGGTGCGCCAGGCAGAACTTCCCAGTGCTGCGGAGAAGGGGACAGGGGACCGTGTGCTACCGGGAGACAGCCTCTAAGTCACACCAAGACCCTGCAACAGAGGGGACCGTGGAGAGGGTGGGCGACAGCTGCACTCCCGTCACTCGGCTCCTTGGCCCATCCTGCCCTGTGAACCCAGGTCTCACCACCAGCTCTCCCTGCAAAGCTCACAGGCCGCTGTCACTCAGCCACACCTCACATGCGGGACTCCCCCCCACCCCCCCGCCAAAACCGCTCCTTCAGGCGGACCCGCTGGCCAGGACCACCGCGAGTGAACTTCACCCTCCCACCCCAATTGAACTCTGAACCTTCTCGAGCACTGGGATTAAGCACAAGAGGTTAGTTCGGGTCAGCAGGACAAGGACCTGCCACAGGCGGCAGCCGCTCGACCCAGGCTGCAGAGAGACACATAGGGCCCAGCACCCACGACCCCAAAGCAGGCACACGCGGACAGGCGAGCAAACGCCCAGGCCTGGCCTCCGCTCAGGGGTCAACCCGAGGCAGTGGAGGCTGGCTCTGATCCGGTCACACCAGCCAGACCAATCTGTTCAAGCTCAGTGGAACTTCCACTCGACAGGAGCCCCGCCGCTCTTGGGGGGAGGAGCAGCAACAAGCACAGTCTGAGCACTTTGCTCTTGGCCTTGGGACGCGCAGGACCCCAGGAGAGCCCCTTCCCCCAATGCTCTCCTTCAAGCTAAGGATAAAATCAGTCTGTTCACAGCACACACACCCACTACGAGTCAGAGGAGGCAGGTCAGAGATCTCGACAGTGACATGACCTGCTGCCAACAGCAACCCTCCTTCACCCTGACGCCCTGCAACCACAGAACAGCAAAAACTCTACCTACCAAAGGGAATTCCCTGGGGAGGAGGGCTGAGCGCCATTAAGCGCCCTCGGTCCACTCCACACAAACCTGCTCAGCCTCTTAAAGCAGGCTGGAGGCGGAGGCCACAGGATCAGAGGAGAGGCTTTCCTGACAAGGTTACTCTGCTAAACCAGCAGTGACCACGAATGGAGAAAACCACTAAATAAGCAAAAACATCCCCAAGAAACAACCTGACTTCACCCCTGAGGTATCTGATGACAGTTAACCCTTCACGGGTTAACTTCAAGGGTTGTCACAGCTGCCAGACTTGGAAGTCATTCCTATGAATACGTACAACCAGACAGAATCCAGCGATGCATCTACGAGAAGATGGGCTGCTTTAGGCTTCCATTTGATGTCAAATGCTCATCTACTCACTTTAGGTCAAGAACATGTACAGGTGGTGACTGATGGGCAACCACCCTGTTGAATAACCAGCTTAAATAACTGTACAAATAGACTCCACAGTTTAGGGACTTCCCTGGTGGCACAGTGGTTAAGAATCCACCTGCCAATGCAGGGGACACGGGTTCAAGCCCTGGTCTGGGCTTGAAGCCCTGGGCAGACTTCTGGTGAGAAATCACGTCCTCCACCAGGCTCATATGAGGCTCAGCCTTTCTTCTGGACGCTCCTGCCACGTGAGTTTTGACCACTCGGTAAGTACTTCCTGGTTTTCTCCATTCCAAACCCCAACATCGCTGCTATAGTCTGAATCCCAGTTTGTATCCCCCCGAATTCCTATGTTGGGAACCGAGCCCCTGAGGGGGTGGTATTAGGAGAAGGGCCTTTGGGAGGTGACTGGGTCACGAGGGCAGAGCTCTCACCGACGGGGTGAGCGTCTTATAAACGAAGCCCGAGTCCCTCCTTCCTTTCTGCCGCGTGAAGACACGGTGCCATGAGGACAGGGTGAGAGGTCTGTTCTCTGGAAGTGCCTCACCTCACACTCTCCACCTCCAAATGCGGAGGGGCAGTTCCTGCTGTTTATCGGCTGCCCAGTCTGTGGGACTTGTTCTAACAGCCCAGAAGGCCTGAGACAATCTCTCAGAGCCCTTTCAGTATCCACACAGCCTCCTGGTCCCCCGGCTTCATCAACTCAGGGACCGCCCGCCACCAGGACTGTGTGTCACAACACTGGAGCCCCCACTTCTGAGGTCGGACAACCCACCCTCACCTGCCGACCCATGCAGCTTTCTGACTCCCTCATCCCCTCACGTGTCCTGCACAGAGCCCTCTGGATCCTCAATTCCTCCTTTTTCTCCCAAACCAAGCCATCTCTGCCTTCCTTTTCTATCTCCATGGCCCATCACTGTAGTCACCGTCTTGCCCTAAACCCCTCTGGCCCCTGCCTTCTTGCATGCCCAGAGCATCTGCCCAGCTCCCCTGAAACAGCCCACCAGCCACCTGGCCATCACCCAGACTGCTGTGCTACACGGGCACCACCTAGTGGACACACGAGGAAACAGGTCATACAATTTTGTAGCCCTCATATTGGGGGTTTACAGGACCAATTAAAAATGTGCAAGAAAACCATAATTCGAAGAGATACATGCACCCCAATGTTCACTGCAGCACTAGTCACAATAGCCAAGACATGGAAGCAACCTAAATGTCCATGGACAGAGCAACGGACGAAGATGTGGTACGTATATACAATGGGATATTACTCAGCCATGAAAAAGAATGAAATAACGCTATTTGCAGCAACATGGATGGACCTAGAGATTGTCATACTGACTGAAGTAAGCCAGACAGAGAAAGACAAATATCATGATATCACTTACAGGTGGAACCAAAAAAAAGTGGTACAAATGAATTTATTTACAAAACAGAAAGAGTCACCGATGTAGAAAACAAACTTATGGTTACCAAGGGGGAAAACGAGGAGAGGGGTAAACTGGGAGACTGGGCTTGACATACACATACTACTATATATAAAATTGATAACTATTAAGGATCTGTATAGCACATGAACGCTACTCAATACTCTTAATGACCTATAGGGGAAAAGAATCTAAAAAAGAGTGGATATACGTATATGTATAACTGATTCACTTTGCTATACAGCAGAAACTAACACAACATTGTAAATCAACTATACTCCAATAAAAATTAATTTTAAAAAACGTCATGCAATTTTGTTCATGCCAGAATTGCCAGGAAATCCACCACCTGGACCAAAAATAAATTCACAGGGCTCTGCCGTTATAGTCTCTTGGGAAGAGCTGTCTTAGCAGATACATCTGGAAAAATTAATGTGTTTAAAGTAAGCAGATAGGGCTTCCCTGGTGGTGCAGTGGTTGAGAGTCCGCCTGCCAATGCAGGGGACGCGGGTTCGTGCCCCGGTCCGGGAAGATCCCATATGCCGCGGAGGAGCTAGGCCCGTGAGCCATGGCCGCTGAGCCTGCGCGTCCGGAGCCTGTGCTCCGCAATGGGAGAGGCCACAACAGTGAGAGGCCCGCATACCACAAAAAATAAAAATGAAAAAAATAAAGTAAGCAGATAGGCCTGACCTTTGGCCTAAAAATAGAGGACAGATTTAGTTTTTCAAAGCTTTTCAAATCATGCTCCACATTTTTACCATGGTTCAAACAAATCCAGATCGCAGGGATAAAATGGAAAGATTTGAGAAAATGTTACCAGAAGTACTGGTTTTCTCACTACAGTGGAGATGTCTGCCTGTCCTAGTTTCCTTCTGACTCATGCTCTCATCACCTGTGGAACAGACCCCGCATGTGGTCTACGGAGCGAACAAGGCCACAACATACACATTGAGGAGCTGACGCAAGGGGAAGACACCAACGTGCAGGTTAAACACCCACCCTCCCCTCTCGGGTGTGTCCTCCCAAAGCCCCCCAGCACTGGTGCTCCTGCCTGCTCCTGGGCCGCACGTGGCACACGGGCTGCAGGGCTGGCCTGGGGCAGAGGGGGAAGGTGAGAGGGCACGGCATAGCTGCCCCACCCCTTTCCCAATTATACACAGAAAAAGAAAGCATAGCCGCCTTAGCTTTTTCCTCTCTGACTCTTCTAGACGTACTAATTAGGATGTTAACCTTCTACCAGTTTACTATGTAAAATGTTTCTCCTTGGAAAAACATACCCAAAGGAAACCGAACAGAAATCCTTCCATGGGACTAGAATAAACCACTGGTGACCATATTTAGAACCAGAGGGACCCATTACTATATGCTATTTATAGTTAATGAATCTGTAAAGACCTCTTCCCAACTGTGGTAGCTTCTGCCATGCATTCAACATTCTATTTTCCAACTGCAGACTTGCTTTAAAAAGAATTACTCATATAATATAATCAAGGTTAGCAAATTCTGTGAGATCATTTCTAAACCCCTTGAAAATAAATCTTTAATTATAGAAGGGGAAGAATT
The DNA here is from genome assembly GCF_000442215.2 of Lipotes vexillifer. Lineage (NCBI taxonomy): Eukaryota > Metazoa > Chordata > Mammalia > Artiodactyla > Lipotidae > Lipotes > Lipotes vexillifer. Next base: position 592,916 of record NW_006776528.1, on the reverse strand, counting down.
AACAGAGGCAAGGCAGTCCCCCTGCCTTCCAATTCTTGGGAAACACCCATTTCCAAGGAGCCTTGTAAACTATACACTATGATTTCACACTGAGCAATTCTGTGTTAATCCCTAGAATTTCTTCCTTACAGTTTCTGCACTTAGAAGAAAGTCTGAACTCTTACTATACTGGCCTAAAAGTCAACAGTTACTGGCTTCTGCTCTTGACAGCTGACCACGACAGAGGCTCACACTGCTCTTCACTCCTCCGTTTGGAAGAACGAAGTGTCAGCAAATGTGGTCAGTGCTGGGATTATTCGATGGTCAATCTGGACAAGGGCTTCTTTGTTTTTTGTTTTTAAACTTATGTGAAAACTAAAGCTTTGTTACACAGCTTAGCATTTTAAAAATCGGCTAATTTTCCGGCAACTGCCAAAGGCTCAGTAAATCCTAAATAACGCAACTCTAAACCAATTTTAAAGAAAAAGAGATCTCTTCCAGAAACTAGGCCAATCACTCGGCTGGCTGGCGTGAGGAAAAAGACTCACCTGGCGATGTCTGGGTGCGGGTCCACCAGCGTGCTGACGAACCGGAAGAACAGGGAGCCCTTCCACTTCACGAAGTCCTCCTGCTCGAGAGATCAAAGGCTCACGCTTACAGGGGCCTCAGCACACAGCCCTCTGTCCCTGGGGCCATGGGCGCTCACATGGGACAGTGTGGGCAGGACAGCCCGACCGTGACTCAGCACCCCTGCAGGCGGGGAGGCGGATGCGTCCCGCACGAGACAGTGAGGGCATGGATGCATCAGAACAGACACACAACTCACTTAAAGATCAAATAGCATTTTCCCCTCACATCAGGCTACACATGCACTCTCGAGCTCTGTCCACGCAGACGTGTCTCTGCAGGCTCTGGGAGCATGTCTGCAAGGTCACCCGGGCAAGCGCAAGGGTCCTCTTTGTACAAACGATGAAGGTCTGTCTGGGAACACCGACCGTTCACAGAATCGGAACCAGACCTACTCGTCTATACGTGCTTTTCTCTACGTGCTGTTTACTTGTGAAAACAAACTTCACACTGCACAACGGGATCTCTGAACAAACACTCAGAAGGAATATTAGGAAGTAACAATCTGTTTAAACGTCTGTCCAGAACGTCAGAAGAGTGGTATGTGAAACTGCACGTGAGCAAATACCTGTGCCTCTACTACAGTGCAGCCCGACTCCTACACTGCTCAGACCCCTGAACAGGAGCAGCCGGCCAGGCGAGCCCTCATGCGTACCTGCAGGAGGTTAGTGAGCAAGAAGAGTGTCTGCTTGCGGATGAAGGGGTCCGAGTCCTTCAGACACACAGAGATGTTGGGGATGTACTTGTCCACCATGACTGTGTACCGGACGCAGAGGTCGCACAGGACGATGATGACATTGTTGCGGACGGCCACATCCCCGCACACCTCCAGCTCCCGCACCAGGGCCGGGATGCTCTTCTTTGCAAGATCCTCGTGCTGCAAGCACAGCTTCCCTGCCACCGAGAAAGAAAGACACCCTGACTCTATTCTCATTCTCTGCCTCACATTTTCTCCAGCTGTATCCTGCTATGGATTTTATTTAATCAAAGTGAAAACATCACACCAACAATCACAAACAAAAAATCTAAGGCAGACAGACCCATACTAAATATTAAGAAGCGCCAAATACCCGCGGGTTTCACGAGGCAGACACTCTGAGATGTTCCTTCATTTCTTTTTAAAGTCAACATCTGAATTTTGGAGTTATCAACTTACCTGGAAAATGACGAATAAAATGTAACCGATGATACATTTTACTTTTGATTATACACATAACTGATAGAAGCTGAAAAGTTTAATAATGAACTTGAAATCTGAGCTAGGTGAATAGATAATCGTGTCATTTATTTCACTTCTTGTTCATAGTTAGAAGAAGGAAGGCTGTTGTTGAGTTTTGTGTTTGTGTTTTTTTTCTGGCCGGGGGAACATTTTGCTCTTATTTACACTTCTGAGATTTCTGAAAAATAACCATTATTACCAAAAATTCGTAACTCGCGTTGAGTATACACAATCACAAAGAAAGTTCAAATTTTTTTTGCGAATACTGACAGAAGTCGGTCTTCTTAAGATAAACAACAGTGTGAGGTCATGGAAAGTATCAAATAAACTGTCTTTTTGTGTGTCAGTGTGTTAGTTTCTGCTGTATAACAAAGTGAATCAGCTATACGTATACATATATCCCCACATCCCCTCCCTCTTGCGTTTCCCTCCCACCCTCCCTTATCCCAACTCTCTAGATCACTGCAAAGCACCGAGCTGATCTCCCTGTGCTATGTGGCTGCTTCCCACCAGCTAGCTATTTTACATTTGGTAGTGTATATACGTCCATGCCACTCTCTCACTTCATCTCAGCTTCCCCTTCCCCATGCCCGGGTCCTCAAGTCCATTCTCTATGCCTGTGTCTTTATCCCTGTCCTGCTCCTAGATTCTTCAGAACCATTTCTTTTTTTTTTTTTTAGATTCCATATATATGTGTTAGCATACGCTATTTGTTTTTCTCTGACTTACTTCACTCTGTATGACAGACTCTAGGTCCATCCACCTCACTACAAATAACTCAATTTCATTTCTGTTTATGGCTGAGTAATATTCCATTGTATATATGTGCCACATCTTCTTTATCCATTCATCTGTCGATGGACACTTAAGTTGTTTCCATGTCCTGGCTATTGTAAATAGAGCTGCAATGAACATTGAGGTGCATGTGTCTTTTTTTTGGTGGTACGCGGGCCCCTCATTGTTGTGGCCTCTCCCGTTGCAGAGCACAGGCTCCAGACATGCAGGCTCAGCGGCCATGGCTCACAGGCCCAGCCACTCCGCGGTATGTGGGATCTTCCTGGACTGGGGCATGAACCCGTGTCCCCTACATCGGCAGGTGGACTCTCAACCACTGCGCCACCAGGGAAGCCCGCATGTGTCTTTCTGAATTATGGTTTTCTCAGGGTATATGCCCAGTAGTGGGACTGCTGGGTCGTATGGTAGTTTTATTTTTAGATTTTTAAGGAACCTCCATACTGTTCTCCATAGTGGCTGTATCAATTTGCATTCCCACCAACAGTGCAAGAGGGTTCCCTTTTCTCCACACCCTCTTCAGCATTTATTGTTTGTAGATTTTTTGATGATGGCCATTCTGACCGGTGTGAGGTGATACCTCACTGTAGTTTTGATTTGCATTTCTCTCATGATTAGTGCTGTTGAGCATCCTTTCACCTGTTTGTTGGCAATCTGTATGTCTTCTTTGGAGAAATGTCTACTTAGGTCGTCTGCCCATTTTTGGATTTTGTTTGTTTGTTTGATATTGAGCTGCATGAGCTGCTTGTAAAGTTTGGAGATTAATCCTTTGTCAGTTGCTTCCTTTGCAAATATTTTCTCCCATTCTGAGGGTGATCTTTTCATCTTGTTTATGGTTTCCTTTGTTGTGCAAAAGCTTTGAAGTTTCATTAGGTCCCATTTGTTTATTTTTGTTTTTATTTCCATTTCTCTAAAAGGTGGGTCAAAAAGGATCTTGGTGCGATTTATGTCATAGAGTGTTCTGCCTATGCTTTCCTCTAAGATAAACCAGTTCTTTATGATGCGAACTGCAAACTTACTTCTTCATTCCCAGAACTCAGTGCAGTGCCTGGCATACAGCTCTTGAAGAACAGACTTCATGGTGCTACATTATGAGTATAAAAAAATCACAGGTTTGATGGTAATAAATTAAACAGGGAGTGTCCTGCAGAGCTGGGCGCTCCTACAGTTACCTCCCGAGCTTACAAGCTTATAAATCACAAAGCACACGTGGAGAGGCTGCCCCGTGTCTCCTTACTCACCCAAGGTGATGACGGCATGTGCTCTGATCACAGAGGGCATGACAGAGCCCTGGAACTGGGAGATGGGCTGGGAGGATGTGGCCTCACTGCCGCCTGGGTCCGACATGGTCACTACAGGAGGGAAGGGAAGGGAAGGGAGGAGAGGTCTTGCTGCACTGCTACAGGGCAAACCCAGCCCCGAGGCAGCAGGCGCGGAAGGCACGCCAAGGTCCTTACAATGCTCCGCGCTGGCAGAAGCAGCCAGGATGGACTGCATCAGCAGGGAGGCTCTCTTGTCCACTCTGGCTGGACAAAGCTGGGCTACGTCTCCTAAGGTAAAAATGTACTTCACCTGCAAAGAGAATTGGTTTTGCAGCAAGAATAAGGCAAAAGAAAAACGAACTCTAGCTAAGTTAAGGCCATGTCAGTGGAGTACTTTTTCTGTCCCCCAAATTAAATGGCTGGGTTTTATTCCCTGCAACAACACACAGCCATTGTAAAAATCCAGTCACTGCTTCAACTAGGGTGACTGTATAGGTTTATCATCTGTATCTAGATACTCCTGCAAGTCAAAGGGGTGCTATGACAACAGAGTGGACCTCGGTGCTTCCGGGTAAGTGGGGCCACGGAACAGCTGACTTACAATCCTGCCACCCACAGACACCATCCTTGTTTTCCTGTGTGACTTTCTTTTCAAAGTATTTTTACAGTCACAGGGCTTCATGTTTGCTTTTCTCACACTTGCCAATCACACTAGCTTGAAGTTTGTGAGTCTAAATTTCAGTGTCAGGCATCCTTTCATGTCAGTATATACGATCAATATGTTTAATGACTACATAAATATGTTAAAAACTCTGAATGTCATCAAGGTTGACCGCACTATTACTATACATTTATGTGGACATAATCCCTTCCTGTTTGCATCAGCTCTGATGGACACCTTTGCGTCCTGGGACAGTGTTCTGCCTCCTCAGAGGGGACGTGCGGGGTGAGAGGGCATATAGCCTGTTGCACGCTTTAAACTCACTTCCAAACTGTCCTCCTGCTTAGCTTACGAGTAAGACTCCTACCACAACTTGTGAGAATTTGCTTCCTCAAGCCACCACTACTGTGTCTTTATTAAGGACCTTCAGCTGAACAGTTAAGTAATACTTATTTTTTAATCGTAAAAATACAAGGGTGATGCTAAATAAACAGTAAAATGTTGAATAAAGGCTTTTTAAGAGTAAAAAAGCTAATAATAAGGATGTGTGTGTTTAAAAAGAACTGAACACACTGTATCTCAGTGGATTAGCAGCACATTTGAATTATATTTAAAGACGAGTGAAATAAACGATATATATAGGGCAAACTTCTCCATATATTTTGACCAAAGGGTAAATTTTAGTGACATATTTCACAGGAAAAAAAAATCTTAGCGGGGAAAACTCACTGGTCATAATAAGCGTTTTTCTTAGATTGGGTAGGGAATCCCAGACAAATTCGCGGAGCAAGACCCTCCAGAGAAACCCTGGGTCGGGCCCACTCTAAACATTGCGACCTCTGACCCAAAACATCTGGGTTCTCGGTGATCAGGATATTTTTATTACTAAACTGGGTCCGTATTAATGCCTTTCGGCACAAAGGGTCTTCTCCTCCAACAAATCTAAACATGGCCATCAATCCCCAGGTCCAAGTGCGAGGCGCCAAAGCAGGAATTGAACACAGAAGGGAAGTGCTCTACTAATTTTCAAACAGACAAGGAAAATGACCAGTTTTGGCGAAATGATGGCCTAGTCTGAAGGGCATCAAAAAGCTCATTTTTGCCCTTATGGGACAGTGTCAGATGTTGGGATCAGAATCACCACGTTTTGTTGACAGTCAGCTACTTGAACCAGAAAACGGGCCCCGCGTTCACTGGCTCAAAGGCACCTCCTCACGGCACAATCTCTGAAGCAGGGTGCATGCCACACAATCTCACTGCTCCCAGGGCAGCAGCTCCTCCAGCTTTCAAATATTTCATTTGTTTTAGACATGACCTGGGAGCTGCTCTATAGTCTGATATTCAAACAGCTTGCCAGACACATTAGACAATTAAAAAAAAAATCAAACCAACAAGCCAAAAGAACAAAGAGGATGCTCACTTTACTCTTTTCTCACCTTATTACTTCTGAGCTCACAACACACACTGTGCTTTCCCTGTTGGATCAGGAATCTCACACGACCCAACTGGGAGAAGGACTTACCATCATTTCCCCCCAGATGATAAATATGGGAGAGAAAAATGAATAGGTCACCGATAAAAAATTCTAAAAAAGAGAGTAAGCCCCAGGCTAGGAAAATCCTTTTCTTGCTAAGAGTATTGAAAACGCACCTCACACAGCCGTCTACAGGCCCAGCGGACACAAGCAGGAGAGGAGGATGCTAAGAGCAGCAGCTACTCACCGCCAGGTCTTCGTTCATCCTCCCGGACCCGTCCTCCTTCAGAACTATGTCAGAGAGGCAGCGCACACAGGCAGAGAGCACGTCCCCGCACGCCTGCACCAGTAGTCCCTGCGGCAAGTCAAAGGCCATCTCTGAAGGGCACCACACATCCATCAGACTGCCCGCGACACACAACTTGCTCACAAGAAACTCTACGGCCTTCAAATGCATAAACTGCAAGCCATGGAAACCCTAGCCGTCATGCTTTTGCATCTTTGCTCTTTTAGCAATCTGGCAACGCGAACTGGCTAAGTAGAATTCACGAAGAACACTTATGTGTGTTCTTTGTAATATGCTATATTTACTACAAACATATATATTTATGTATTATCTTTCTTTCTATTGTTACATTTGCCCTATAAGAGGGAAAGACATCTATTTAGGAAGATCTACTGCCCTAATTTATGAGAGATCTGTAATAGCAGTGCTCCTCCAATAGAGAAAAACGTTGCAATTCTTCCGGCATATGTAGATGGTGAATTAACTACTGTAATAAAGAGTATATTTTAAAAACACATAAAATAAAAAAGAACAGTTTTTAACCCTCCTGAAATGTATTTATTAGAGAGAAGTTTTCAGAGTCTCTTATTAGTTAAAGTGACCTCAAGGGGGTCCCACCTCCGGCCCACACATCTCACCACGCTTATGGGCCAAGTGAGGAGCTCGGTCACACCCTATAACCCGGGAGCCACTTTTCTCGGGAGGCCGTCCCTGCACACCTAGGCTGAGCTGAGTGGCTCCGCCCCAGGACCACCACGTTACCAGATACTCGCTTCTGTTTCAGGAATTATTCTAAGACGTTGGGATTACAGGTTAACGTGTAGGTCTCCCACACTATGCGGCAGGCGCCTTAGGAAGGGGCAGTGTGAACCACACCCCAGGGAGTGCCCAGCAGCAATACCACAAGACGGTACTCTAAGTTTGCCAAATTGCTGGCAAACCATCATCACGATCCAGACGTTTGTAGTCTGACTCGGCCTAAAATGTGTCAAAGCTATTTTCTTTATTAACGTTTTACAAAATGACTGCACTTAAGATGTTAAGAGACTGCACAACCTGGAGCTTCTGAAATGCACGTGCTCTGTCCCAGCCTGAGTCCTTTAGGCCCGGCACCCAGCTCCTAGTGAGAGGAAGACCTCAGAGTCTGGGCGAGCCGCCAGCCAGCCAGCCCTGGGCTCTCTCCATGCAGGGGCTCCTGTCACACTTCCAGTGTGACTCCCACTGACCAGAGAGACGTGTCCAGAGGCAAGTCTGTCCAGTCTAGGCAGACCTCAGTACAGTTTTTCTTCAGTTGGGCAAAATCCACCCACTGGTCAAAATCAGTGCTCTGTGACGCCAAATAAATCCAGTTCTCTGTCCTTTGGGTCCTTCATTCATGTGTATTTAGCCAGGCAGCCGGCCTCCCCACACTTCCTTCTCCAGCTAAACACGCCAGGCCCTCAGCGCTCTTGGCCAGCCTGCTCTGTCACCCTGCTGACTGCTCTCCTTGGATACATCCATCTGGTCTCATCCACGTTCTCTGAACGGCTGTCACTGAGACAGAATGGCAGCACGTGGCCTTAGAATCGAGTGTACAGACAGCAGGACGAGCACCTGTTCCAGACACGATCTCTACTCCCACAGTCCACACCTGCACCCGCGTCTTCAGCGACAGCCTCAGAATGCTACGAGCTCACACCAAGCTTGCAGAGAGCAACGATGCCCAAAGGCCAAGCCTCTCACACGTGCTGCCGTTGAGCTACATCTTGATGGTCTCTTCTTTGGGTAACTTGTTTTTCTCCGTAAAATACAGGACATTCATTTACAGATAAAAGAAGCACAGTATGTTTCTGGTCACTTGGATGTAAAGTATCCTGAGATTCTGGGAAGTCTCAGGGACTTAGTCCACTGCCCACCATCAAGGGAGGTGGTCTTGGCAAAGCTAACACCCTGCCCTTCTCCTAACGCAGCAGTGAGTTCCTCTCCCTTCTGGGTCTCAGTTTCTATGTTTGATGAGAACTCAGCCTTCCCCACAGACTAACAATGACACAACTTACTGTTCTAATGACTGTGGCCGGTGGTGGGCAGACAGTTAGTCTTTACGGCCCTGGCTCCCCCCAGTGCAGACCCTCTCCAGCCAGTGCTGGGGAGCCACACTGGCCCGGGAAGCGGGGCCCGTGGTGCAGGCCTGGCTCAGCACTCACAAGCGACATGCCGCAGACACTTGGGGGATGGCGCCCTCACATTCTGCCACAGAACCTCCATTCTTTCCTACAGCATTTGTTCCTCATCATCTTTTGTTTTGTTTTTACCTGTTTTCTGCTATTCAAATATGCTCCCTTCTTAGGTAATGTTCCTTATTTAAAAGTTTTTCACACACTTTCTTGGATCAGAGATAAACAGAAAATCAAATACAGCAAGTATCCTCTTCACCAAAAAGTGCCAAAAGGTTTATGCCAGGAAACACCAGACACAGAAAGAGCTGGGCACTTTTTTTTTTTTTTTTTTTTTGCGGTACGCGGGCCTCTCACTGTTGTGGCCTCTCCCGTTGCGGACCACAGGCTCCAGACACGCAGGCCCAGCGGCCATGGCTCACGGGCCCAGCCGCTCCGCGGCATGTGGGATCTTCCCAGACCGGGGCACAAACCCGTGTCCCCTGCATCGGCAGGTGGACTCTCAACCACTACGCCACCAGGGAAGCCCGAGCTGGGCATTTTTAATTAACTAAATTTCAACCTGTTTTAAGTCCTAAGCAAAAAAGTTACAGTATATTGTCTTACTACAGTGGTTAACTTATCAGGAAAGGACTTTTTAAAAAGAACTTATACAAGAAAATGAAGCTTAGGAAGGTGGCAAGTAGCTCAGATGAAGCAATAATGTTTTTATTCTGGGAGATTTAAATATATTTCAGCAATTATTTAATTTTTGACTTCTAAAATCATTAATAACTCCGAGTCCTAAAATTTTTCATTATGATTAGCACTGTCTAGGAGTATATTTCATGATAAAAACTGAATACATGGTAGTAAGATAATTTATCATTAGAGATACTTAAATGGATAGCTTTTGGGGAGTCAAAGTAACCCTCTGTGTCACACAGAACGCTGGTTTGGAGTTGTGATGATGAATCCACAGAGAATGTCAGCAGGAGGCTCTGGGAACTCTGGGGACAAGAGATACTAGGGTGACAGGATGATGACTTATCAGAAATCTTCTGGTCTGGAGGGAAGCCGTGACTAGGAGGAAACCACTTACACATCCTTGGAGTGAGGGAGGAGGGTCTAACAGGCTATTGTGAGCACCGAGGTTACAATGATTAAAAGACAACCTTGTAGATTCGATCTTGGAAACAGGTGTCCGCCAGGTGTGCTTCCTAGAAGACACTGGTACCCAGAACCAAGGAGGTGACCTCCTAAAGGAGCTGTGTGTCTTCAGCAGCCAAGATCTTCTTGGAGACTGTCAACTGTTTGTCACGTAGGTGCTTCCTTGGAGAACTAACTGCTGGGGACCACCCACCCTTCCAGGTTCTCCACGGAGAACACGGCCCCAGCTTCAAGGCAGAGCTTTATGTCTACGTACAGACAAATGACAGACACACCCAGGAGAGTCTGTAGCATACCTGCTCCTCCGCTGGCGTCTCTGCAGATGCTCTACAGAGTCTTTGCAAAGTATCAACAGCTGGGCTGATCAACTTTGGTGACCACCAGAATCCATTCAGCTTACTTTTGATAACATCTAAAAAAGAGAGTTAATTCCCTTGAAGTTTAACTCTCAAAAATATATATAAAGTGAGAGGCAAAGCCTTTTCACGATTCTCCGGTAGACACTCACCTGTCACCTTGTTCCGGGTGCTCTGAGGAAGATGCTTTGCAATATGCCCGATAACACAGAGGATGTGCCCTAAGGTGTCTGCACTGGGGTCCTGCTGCCTGTGGAAAGGGCAGAAGAAATATCAGTATAGAACCAAAGTAAAAATTGCTGCCAACAAAATACTTTTCTTCTGGATTATCAGTATTGGAGGAAGTAGGGTAGCATGGTTTAGGAGTCGAGTTGGGGAGCATTAAGGCACTTAATGTACTTGGACAATGAAAGCCTAAAAGTGATTCTTTTTTCATGTTTGTTTTTATGCCAGAATTTAGAGAAAAGATCTGTGTATATTAACAGCTATGAAAGAGCCCACTTCCTTAAGACATGAGCTTTGTTTCCAAGACTCTCTCGTGTCTGGTGGCAGCTAAATCACAAGCATGCGAACCTGCTTATTTTCTCCCAGGACTTGATGATCTGGGTGTAGTCCAGCGTGGGTGACGAGCCAGCAACCTTGGAGAGCAGCATCCAGGCCGGGGCGGAATGCTCCTTGCCCGTGTGGGAGAGCACACCGTTTACAAAGGTGGAGGAGAGCTTATCTGTCCTGGACCAGACATGAAAAGCCTCATCTAAACAGCGGCTGGAAGAAAAGATGAGAAAGCAGGATCGTAACTGTAAATGCACAAAACTCTTCAGACCTGCCCCTCGGTGAAGGGTATCAACTTCTGCTCCAGGATTCTGGCACATAAAACATGCAAACAGAGGTTCCTGGCTAGTGGCTCACCTGATAGTAAACTAGGTATCTTTCTAATTATTATTACACTGAATAAGGTGTACTTACCCCTCCCCTGCCCATTAAGTATTTATTTTTAAAGAAAATAATAAAATTTCATAATTCACTTGAGACCCTCTAAAATTTTTATGCAAACATATGGGGTAAGTTACCAATAACAGGTACATCCAGAGTCTACAGGGTTTTAGTGACAAAAAAAATGTAGACATTGTCCTTTTTTCAATGGAAGGATTGGAGAGAAATGACATCCTAGCATTTAAATATCGTGATATTAAATGAGCTCAACTTTGCTACGACCTGCCAATACCACTCAGAAATACATATATCAAACTTTTCTAAAATAAAAAATGCTTCTGATGTATTAAAGTGTTTGTGTGATGTCACTGCTATTTTTAAACCATTTATTTTACTTTTTCCTATAGCACTGAATGACATCATATGACTCATGAGACAAATGCAGTATTACATATTTAAGTGGAGAGAAAAATACATTCCTTCCCCCAATTAATTTCTTCTACTGCTAGGCGCACACACACACTCAGATTAGCAAGATTTTCTCATTAAATGAAAAAAAGAATTCTCAAAGCACACAGAAGGCAACTATGAGAAAATAAACACATCTACACACAATAAGCATATGCATATAAACGAATGGTTTTATTAATAAATTAGCTTTTGGTTAAAAATCTATCTAGAGTTTTACTGCAAATGACTAACATAATCTATATGTGACTGCTATCCAAAAGCAAGCTACATGAAATCAACAAATATTTAAAAGTTTATGCACAAGCATCACACAGAGTATTAACTGAAGTTTACTGCAGGAAGCCAGCAGAATGACAAAACATCCTCTGAACTTCCAGGTTTGAGATCCCAAATCTGGCTCCTCTCTGACCACGCACACCCTCCACATGGGCTGGGCCGTCCCCAAAGCCTCCCAACTGGACCCTCCATTAGCCACACTGCCCATCACAAGCAGGAGACGGCGCACCACTCAGAATGCGTTTCAGCAAACACCATCTGGTTTCCTGAAAAGCACTGCCGACGTCTATCCTAATATCAAACCAAAGCAACCCCCCTCAGTGCCCATCTCAGTGCCCCCTGCTGGACAGAACTGACCACACTCTCCCTTACACTCCAGTCGACTTGTTTGACCTTTTCACTAATTCCTTTTCTTCTAATCACACCAACTGCTGATTTTGAACAGGTCTGTTCTTAGTCATCTTCTCTAACCTACAACCTAACTCTGGGCGATGTCCTCCATCACCAGGATCGTCACAAGCACACACTGAAAACGGGACTCCATCCCCAGCCCTCCCTCCACCCCCCACCCTGCCCCACCTCCTTTCCGGGCTCTAACCTACAACCTAACTCTGGGCGATGTCCTCCATCACCAGGATCGTCACAAGCACACACTGAAAACGGGACTCCATCCCCAGCCCTCCCTCCACCCCCCACCCTGCCCCACCTCTGCTTTCCGGGCCTTGTTCAACAGCAACGCCACCCAGAAGCCCTTTCAGTTAGGATTCCTGGAGCGGCAGGCCTCTAAGCCTTTGCGTTGCTATTTCCTGCCTGGAGACCCTCACCATTAGGCCTGCCTGGTTACTCTCAACTCTTTCCACCTCTAGGGATGATTGAGGTCACACCACCATCAAAAGGAAGCTACCCTAAGCTAAAAACAAGAAGAAAGTTGATTCCCTTGTTCGGTGGCTTTCACACTTTTTCTGCTCAGGGCCCTTTTAAACTCTTAAAAATTACTGACTGCCTCGAAGACCTTTTTTGTTCATGCGGGTTATACCTATCAATATTTGCCATACTAGAAGTTAAAACAGAAATTTTAAAATACTTGTCTATTAATTTGTCAGAAATAACAATAAGCCAATTACATGTTAACATAATAAATAATGCAATTCCTTCCCCCAAAAAACCTGGTATCTTTCTCAAAACAAAAAAAAACTCGGTAAGAACAGTGACATTGCTTTATACTTTTGTAAATCTCCTTACGGCCTGGCTTAAACAAAAGACGTGCATTCTTACATCTGATTCTCCACTCAATTTATTTCAATATCATCACATGGCTTCTGGAAACTCTAGTACTGTCAGAGTATAAGTGGCAATGGCACATGACATCTTAATAATTATGATAAAGGCTGTCAACTAAAAACTGCCGCTTGCCATCTGCCTCTACAAGGATGAGGTCACTGGCCATTGCAGTCCCTTGACCTTCCACACCTCCTGAGAGGAGTTCTGGGCCAAGACCAGGAATGAGGCCCTCTGTGCTCTGGGAAAACTGGCAGAACAGGCCTTCAGATAGGTAGGTATTTTCAGGAAGATTTTATGAGCCCAATTTCTTGCATCTTCTCATACCTAGAAAAGCCCTAAAATCCATTAACAGAGACATCTGCTCCTCGTGACCAGCAGCAACCTTCTACCAAGATGTGTGCTTGATTGCACGTACGCCCCTCACCAAAATCACATATATACTGACCCGCCCCCCCCACACCTCTTCAGAGCAGTTCCTCAGTTACAGAGAGGCTGTCTCCTGGACTACAGTCCTCAGTAAGCCCCAAATATAAACTGAACTCACAGTTCTCTGTGTATGTGTGTTTTTAAGAGGACAAGAAAGAATCTAAGCTCCTGAATCCACCACACTTTGAGAACTGCTGCCCCTAATTCTACCCTCTCCTTCCTAACTTCAGCAAATACATTGTTTTCTAAATTGTGGTAATGTACATAACAAAACTTATCTTTTTAACCATTTTAAAGTACAGAGATCAGTGGCATTAAGCCCATTCGCACTGTTGTGCAACCACCCACCTCCAGAGCTTTTTCTCACCCCACACTGAGACTCCGTACCCCTTAAGCAGTTCCTCCCGACCGCCCCTTTCTGCCTCCCAGAGTCCAACTATTCTAGGGACCTCACATAACAGGAACCATCCAATATTTGTCCTTTCATGTCTGGCTTATTTCACTTAGCATGTTTTCAAGGTTCATCCATGTTATAGCATCTGTCAGAATTTTGTGACTTCTTAAGGCTAATATTTCATTGTGTGTATAGACCACATCTTATTTATCTCTTCACCAGTGCATGGACACCTGGATTGTTTCCACCTTTTAGCTGTTGTGGATCATGCTGCTGTGAACATGCTGTACTGGGCAAACACTGAGCACCACTTTATGCAGAAGAAAAAGGCTAAAAGCTCTAGTGCTCATATTATGTCCTCTTTTGTGTTTCTCTCTCCCTGTTCTCTTTGTTTCCTTTTATTTCTGGAGCTCTCTCCTCCTACTTTATAAAGTGTATCCTTTCACATACTGTTTTTTTTTCAGAAACTTTATCCCTTTCAATCATCCTCGATATTTTCTACATACTGGTTTTCTGACTTCAAATATGCACAGGTGTTTCCCCCATCTTAAAATGAAAACAGAGAGCCTATGAAGGAAGCTATGACACATCTTAACTGCAGGTAAGCTAAAGACCTAACTATAAAGGGGAAAGAAAAAAATCAAACTTCTAGGAGATTATATGGGGAAATATGTATATGATCCTGAGGTAGGAAAAGATTTCTTTAAAAATACATTAACCATAAAGAAAACCAGACAAACTGAACTCATCAAAACACATCATTAAGAGAGTAAAGAGGCAAATCATGGGATGGGAGAGATATCTGTAATACATACAACAATGCCTGTACATAAATATATAATGAACACTTCCGGGTGAACAAGCAAAAGAGTGACAGCCTAATTAAAAAAAAAAAAAGGGCCGGAGACCTGGGCAGGTAATTCACAATGTGAATATCTAAATGCTAATCCACCTATGAAAAGAGGCTCCACTGCATTAGTCAACATGGCAGTGCAAATTAAAACCACCAAGAAATACCAGTATTGGTCCAAAATGGACCAAAATGGCTAAAAAGGAAGACTGACAACACGAAATGCAGGCCAAAATATGGAGTAACTGGAACTCTCATTAAGTGCTGCGAGGAAATGTAACTTGGTCCCACCACTCTGGAAAGCTGTCTGGCAGTAACCAGGAAAGATGAATAAAAGCATACTCAACAGCACTGCTCTTAGGTGTACACCCAAGAGAAATGTGTGCCAAAGATACGCATGGGAATATTCACAACAGCATTATACCTCGTAATAAAAAACTGGAAACAACCCATAATCTATTAACAGTTGACTGGATAAATAAACTGTAGCTTATTCACAAATATCATACACACACACACAGAGCAATGAAAGTGAATGAGCTATAGCCGCACACAATAACTTGAATGAATTTTGTATTCCTTTGAGTAAAAGGAGTCGGACACACAAAGAATACATACCACATAATTCCACTTACATGAAGATGAAGAGCAGAGAAAACTCACACATGGTGTTAAAATCACAGTGGTCATTCCCTTTGAGGAGGGAAGGAGAGCGACTGGAAGGAAGAGTTTTCTCAGGCCGAGCAATGTTCTATTTCTGGACCTGGGTGGTGGTTACATGGCTATGTTTTTTTGATATTTATTGATCTTACAGTTTGTACGTTTTTCTATACGTTATATTTTAATATAAAAGTTTAAAAAAAATGAAATAAACCTCCCAACAGTTTCTCATGAGCTAGTATACACTGGGTGTGCACAGTAAGATATCCCTAAGAAAAGCAAAAAAGTAGTTGATTCTACTGCTGGCTAAATTCCTCTCCCTTCCAGGAATCTCAGCAAAGCATATAGTTGGTACTGATAAAATATTTAATGAGTGAATGCATTTTCAGTCAGATTTTTAACAACAAATGGGACCTTAAGAGATCGTGTAGTGTAACCGATTCTTTTTACAAATGAGAAAACTAAGGCCCAGAGAGATGGAGTGATTTGCCAGGGCCACAGATGGTATACTAAATCTATTATTATCTATCAGTATCTATTTTTTTTTAAGTTTTATTTTATATTGGAGCATGGTTAACAATTATTAGTATCTATTATGATACTAAATCTATTACTCTTTCCATTGGATGATAATTCCTCCATAAGTACATGTAAACAAGCAGGGAGGTGTTTCTTGTATGATAAATTTAGAAAAAAAGGAAAGGAAAAGACAGTCAAGGGAGCACAAACACAAACCAGCTGCAAGATTACTGCAGTAGCGATTAAAATTGATCAGTGCAGGTGCTAACTCTTCACCGCATTGCTCACTGAACAGTGAACACCCAGCAAATGTTATCAAATGGAAAAAATGCTGCAGTGTGATTAAGTCAACCGATCCAATAAGATGTCAGAAAAAGTCTAACTTGTCATACTCAGGAAGTCATCTATCATAATAACTAGTATTGTGGAAAGTTAAGGTTGACATAGCAAATCCATTAATGCTTTCTACTACATATTAAGACATCAATTTGAAGCTGGAAAACACTCAGAGAAAAGCAAAGGAAGGCTTCACAAAAACTGTCACCACAAAAATGCTAAGAGATTTGAACCAGGTCAAGGGAAAAAGATCAAGATTGAGTCTTCGTATACTAAACAATATGGAGAGCTGACTTTCCGAGATCGACACAGGAATTTATAACGAAAGCCCTCCCATAAGGACAACCAGTTGCACACAAACGTACCCCAGTTCCTGGCTCTCTGTGCTCAGCAGTGTCAGCAGAGTCCAGGCAAGCACCTGGCTGTTGTCCCCGCAGTGGAACTGACCATGATGCCTGATGTTCTGCAGCAAGAGCTGGTCGAGACACTCCAGGGCCTTGTCCTGCACGGTGCTCTCACTATCCATCACGGCCGGGACAACCCCCCGCAGCCAGGCCTTCTGTACCTGGACACACTGAGGCTGTGCCTGAGGAGTTGAAAGTCAGGAAGTCATAAAGACGCCTACGCTATCACAGGTCTGAACACAAATCGGGGAAGCTGTGATCGATGTTTTAGGATATGTTACAAGTAGCTGCTCACATAATTACAAATAAAACATACAGTGGGGAAAAAAAAATCAACATTCCAAATATAAGTGAAAACCAAATTCAAGCTCCAGTAACTGTAAATCAGTAAATACTGAAATTTTAAATTTATTTATTTATTTATTTATGGCTGCATTGGGTCTTTGTTGCTGCACACGGGCTTCTCATTGCTGTGGCTTCTCTTGTTGCGCAGCATGGGCTCTAGAGCACAGGCCCAGTAGTTGTGACACACAGGCCTAGCTGCTCCGTTGCATGTGGGATCTTCCTGGACCAGGGATCGAACCCATGTACCCTGCACTGGCAGGCAGATTCTTAACCACCGTGCCACCAGGGATGTCCCATACTGGAATTTTAGACTTACACAGTGATTATCTCATTATTGGTAGTGAAGCAGCACTTTTTGGTAATTCAAGATCGAGAGCAAAGAGTAAATTTTTATCCGAAGGAGTAATTAAAATAGATGCTAACAGAGAAAGTCAAAACATGCATTGCTTAATGCCTTCTATCATGAAATAAAGAGAAAAACTCACTTTTAAAATTCTTCAAAAATTAATTATTTGGCAAAAGTAAATTATACATAGGATTAGTGGATCTGCTCTTTTGGCAATATCACCTATACAGGTTTTAATAGACAAAAATTAATCTAGGCCTCTTACCTAACCAAATTAATTTTAAAAGTCACATTTCTACATGAGATTTCACCTGAAGTCAACAGAATGCTAACCATTAGCATTCTCTAGCATTAGTCGTTATATTTAACATGAAACGCAACCTACCAGAGGTAATGGACAGAGTCCTTCCTCTTACACTGCAGAACCCTACAGTGGACTTAGGAGAGCTTCCAACAGGTACTTCACCAAGCTCAACTGTTTGTAATGTCAAATACCACCCATCAGACAAACGACGGCTGCATCTCACCACAAGAAGCTCGGTGAGAGACTGCAAGGCCTGCTTGCGTACAGACACAGCAAGGTCCCGACACCGGTCCTGCAGGATTGACAGCTCTTCTTTCATACCCGAGACGTCACAGTGCTTCAAGATGCTCACTAAGACCTAGGAGGTCATGTGTAACATGAAGGGGTGACTTAGGCATAATGTCAATACAAAAAGCTAAACTGCAGACAAAACACTGCCTTTTAAGTTTGTGATTCTTTCATTTTGTGAGATCACAGATCCATCCCTCCTCCCACCTTTTAGAATCTGATGAAATTTAACACCTTTCTGGAGAAAACCTGACATACATTTTATACAAACAAGTACTCTGAAACAATTTCAGGGGTTTCATGAACCCTATCAAAATCCATCCATGGTCCCCAGGTTAAGAATCCTTACTCTAAAAAATGAAATTAAGGATATAAAACTGTGATTCCTAAAAAGCCAGCAACCCAGTAGGAACACTTAAGAACAGATGATCCTTCAGTTCATCTATATATTTACATTTAACAGAACAAGGTGAACTAACATTAAGGGAAAAGTGAGTAATGAATATGGCCGAAGGGTTTTTAAAATAGTTTCTTGTATCTTCAAGTTGGTAGTGCTTAAAAAGAGTACATGAAAAGAATGTTCAGAAAAACTCACACCTGGAGTGCAGACTTCCTGACGTTGGTCTTCTCATCTCCGACCCTGCTCCTCAGCATCATCATGAGACCCCTTCCTGTTGAGGAAACAGCACAGTCATTACAGCCTGAGCACACCACACAATCCTGAGAACATGCTGTAATCCCAGACTGACTCATTAGCTGGTTTTAAATCATAAGAAATCAGAGCATGAAATGACACGGAAAAAGAAGAAGATTCAAATAATTAGCTACTCACAGTAATGGAAAAGGTAGAGTAGTAAAATTTTAGAAGGGCATAAATTCTGGAAAATTTAGTTTTAAATCAAGGCTGCTAAGTCTAAAATTCTGCATGAATTATTTAGATCTCTATTCTGTTTACTACAAATGGTAAGATCTAAACCATCGGGTTTTTTAAAGACTAAGTAAAACAATACATAACAGTAGCTTTAAAACCTTTCCATTAATGGTCCCTTTACACTATTATAAATTACTGAAGACTCCGAAGAGCTTTTTTTAATGTGGATTATATCTTTTAATATGAATTAGAAATTTAAACTGAGAACTGTAAAAAGATTTAATAATTCATTTTAAAATAACAAGGCACGTCACTTATAAATGGTATATTTTTTAACTAAAAAATAACTATAGTCCAAAACAAAAAAAAATTAGTGAAAAGAATACCACTGATTTACATTTCTGCAAACTCTTTAATGTCTGGCTTAATAAAAGACAACTGGATACTCATCTCTGCTTCTACCTGCTTCTGCCTGTCTGGGACTTCTGCAATACTCCAAATTACACTTGCAAGAAAATCAGAGTGTAGAAGGTAAATGACATCTAAATATTATTACGAAAACTGTATTAACTTCAAGGACCCACTGAAGGAGGCTTAGGGACCCCAAACCACACTTAGGAACTGCTGAGGTATAAGAAAGAACATTAAAAAATGAAACAGAATACGGAAAGCAATAAAGAAAATCAATGAAATCAAAGTAGGTTCCTTGAAAAATATCAACAAAATTAACAACATTTTCCTAGACCAAGAAAATAAGACAGAAGAGTCAAATTGCTAAAATCAGGAATGAACGAGGGAACACTACTACTGACTTTACAGAAATAAAAAGGTTACGAACACTACGAACAATTTTATGCTAACAAATTAAGTAACCTAGATGAAATTTCTACAAAGATAAGAATTAGGGAAACTGACCTAAGAAGAAACAAAGACACACTACCCCCCATACACAAAGGGCCAGGACCAGATGGCTTTACTGGAAAAGTCTGCCAAATGTTAACAAAATTGACAATTAACAAAAATTAATACCAATGCTTCATAAACTCTTTCAAAAAACAGAATCTCTTGTTTCACTTTCCACCTCCCTCTGTGAAGCCAGTATTATCCTGAGAGCAAAACCAGACAAAACAGCTCAAGAGTACAACAGATCCAAATCCCTTCTGAATATAGACATAAAATCCTCAGCAAAATATTAGCAAATTAAACCTAGCAAGATACAAAAAGGATTATATGCCATGCTTGGGATTTACCCCAGGACATGGGAAAATCACTCACTGTGATATACCACCATAGAACAAAGGACAAAGGCCACGTGATCATCTCCATAGACACAGAAAAAGTATTTGCAAAATCCTACACCTATTCATGATAAAAACACTCAACAAACTCAGAACAGAAGGAAACTCCTGCACACCGATAAAGGCCATCCTGAAAACTCACAGCTAACCACTCAGTGGTGAAAGACGAAAAGTTTTCCCTCTAAGAACAGAAGAAAGACAAGGACCTCTGCTTTCCCCACTTCTTTTCAACACCACTAGAGGTCCTAGCCAGGGAAAATAGGAAAGAAAAAGAAATAAAGGCATTCAGGCTGGATAAAAAAAATAACTCTATTCACAGATGGCATGGTCTGATAATATAGAAAATCCTAAGGAATCTCTCTCTCTCTCTCTCTCTCTCTCACACACACACACACACACACACACACACACACACACACACACAACCTTTTAAGGCTAGTAACAAATTTAACAGTGTCACAGGACACAAGATCAATCATCAAAAATCAGTTGTAAAACCTAGCAATAAACAATTCAAAACTGAAATTAAGAAAGCAATTTCATTTACAATAGCATCAAAGAGAATAAAATACTTAGGAATATGTTTAAAGAGCAAGAGTTATACACTGAAAACTATAAAACATCATTGAAACAAATTAAAGGAGACCTAAAAAAGGCACCCCTTGTTCATGGATTGCAAAACTCAGTATTTTTAAGATGGCAATACACCCCACATGGATTAAGAGGTCAATCTCTATCAAAACGCAAGCTGGCTTTTTTGCAGACGTTGACAGCCGAACCTAAAATTCATATGGAAATACAAGAGACACAGAATAGCCAAACCAATCCTGAAAAGCAAGAACAAGGATGCAGAGCCCACACTTTCTGATTTCAAAATTACCGTAAAGCAACAGTAATCAACAGAGTGGTACCGGCATACAGATGGACAATGAAATATCAATGGAATAGAACTGAGAGTACAGAAATAAGCGCATATGCCTATGGTCAACTAATTTTTGACAAGAGTGCCAAGAGCATTCAAAGGTGAAAAAACAGTCCTTTAAACAAAGGGTGCTCCATCAATTTGATATTCACACGTGAAAGCTGGATCCATACCTCACACCATATGCAAAAATTAACTCAAAATTGAACCAAGACAAAAATGTAAAAGCTAAAACTATAAAACTCTTAGAACACCATCAAGAAAGTGAAAAAGATAACCCACAGAATGAGAAAAAGATATGTGCACATTATAGCTGAAAAGGAACTTGGATGCAGAATAGATCAAGAACTTTCACCTCAAAAAGATAAGTGGGGGGCTTCCCTGGTGGCGCACTGGTTGAGAGTCCGCCTGCCGATGCAGGGGACACGGGTTCGTGCCCCGGTACGGGAGGATCCTACATGCCGCGGAGCGGCTGGGCCCGTGAGCCATGGCCGCTGAGCCTGCGCGTCCGGAGCCTGTGCTCCGCAACGGGAGAGGCCACACCAGTGAGAGGCCCACGTACCACAAAAAATATATATATATATATAAGTGGACATTTGGGTTGTTTCCACCTTTTTGGCTATTATGAACGATGCTCTTATGAACATTCTTGTACCAGTTTTGGGTATGAATATATTTTCATTCCTTGTGGGTGCACACTCAGGAATCATATCAGATCATGCCATCTGTGAACTGCTGGGTCATGTGGTAACTCTACGTCTAACGTTCTGAGGAACCTCCAAACTGAATGAACACACAAAATGTGGTCTATCCATACAATGGACTATATGCAGCCGTAAAAAGGAACAGAGTACTAATACATGCTACAACACGGATGAACCCTGAAAAACGAGCGGTGGATGAAAGAAGCTATCCACAGAAGGTCACATGTTGCAGGATTCCATTTATGTGGAATGTCCAAAATAGGTGAAGCCACAGAGACAGAGGCAGGGGGAAGGGGAGAATGGAGAGTGACTGCTCACAGGTATGGGGTTTCTTTTTCAGCTAATGAAAAGTTTCTGGAAGTTGATTACACAATTTTATGAATATACTAAAAACCACTGAATTCAATACACTTTAAATGGTGAATTTTATGATATGTGAATTCTCTCTCAAAACAAAACCAAAAAACACCAACAAAGGTACTTATTAGCATAGTGACTGGCATGTAGTAACTATACAAATTTTTTAAAGTATAGTTAACGCCAATAATATGTCACTTTAGGGACTTCCCTGGTGGCGCAGTAGTTAAGAATCCGCCTGCCAACGCAGGGGACACGGGTACAATCCCTGGTCCGGGAAGATCTCACATGCCGCAGAGCAACTAAGCCCATGCGCCACAACTACTAAGGCTGTGCTCTAGAGCCCACACGCCACAACTACTGAAGCCCGCACACTCTAGGGCCTGTGTGCCTAGAGCCTATACTCTGCAACAAGAGAAGCCCGCGCACCGCAACGAAGAGTAGCCCCCGCTCGACACAACTAGAGAAAGCCAGCGTGCAGCAATGAAGACCCAACACAGCCCCCCCACCCCCAAAAAAAGTCACTTTAGTTTATCAAAAGTAAGATAGGGGACTTCCCTGGTGGCGCAGTGGTTAAGAATACCCCTGCCAATGCAGGGGACACAGGCTCGAGCCCTGGTCTGGGAAGAGCCCACACGCTGTGGAACAACTAAGCCTGTGTGCCACAACTACTGAGCCTGCGCTCTAGAGCCCGCGAGTCACAACTACTGAAGCCCATGCACCTAGAGCCGATGCTCTGCAACAGGAGAAGCCACTGCAAAGAGAAGCCCGCGCACCGCAACGAAGAGTAGCCCCCGCTCACTGCCAACTAGAGAAAGCCCGCATCCAGCAACGAAGAACCAATGCAGCCAAAAATAAATAAATAAAATACATTTATTAAAAAAACAACAAACAGTAAGATGGGAACATGGTCGCTACACATCTGGCAAATTTTTATACTTTGGAAGCATCGTTAAATCAGTACAACTCAATAGTGTTTGCAAGTGTCTGTGCAACAGTGAATCTGTAACTTGCTCAGACTGGAATTAAACCAGACATTTTTCCAGATTAAATTTCTTTACATATTTTAGGGAATCTGTTTATACATATTGAGTTATTGCTCTGAATTTGAGTAACACATGCTAATATCTAGTCATTTAAACGTAACCTTCCAGGCTGCAATGATAAGTAATGATCCTCATGGCACTTTACACGTGCTTCAGCATCCATCTCACAATATTACGATTTTACGTACACACATACCTGCCTCTCCCACTGCCCCTTAAGAGATGGAACCATGTTTTGTCAGAGTCTGTACCTGCAATGCCTTACACAGATTGGGAGGGACCACATAGATGTTTATCAAATAAACTAATAAATCTCATTATATCACTCATCCTCTGCAAATGTTCCCTCTTTTTTCTCTTAAAGTCACTTCTCTAAATATAATTTCTATAAACCTGACAACAGCCCTTTGTGAAAGACAGGGAAGGTGATAGGATCAGAAGTGACAAGCAGGCAGGGAGTTCCGCTGACTCCCATGTCTTGGGCCATGCAGCTCTTTAGTAGCAGTGTTGGGATAAGAATTCAGATTGCCTCTCGTTTCTAATGTAGTTTTTCCCCTACTGCATTATGCTATGTCATAGTATAAGTGAAGGAAAAGCTCAGAAAAGTAAAGTGACTTTCTCAAGACCATACAGTTAGACAGAAACAGAATCTGAGAGTAGTTCCAGGTCTATCTACTACCTAGCCCAGGTGTGTTTCTTCCCTCCTGAATCACACTGACACTTTACCATCCCAGATTATTCTGGCTTGCACAAGTCACTGAAAGAGAACAGGCATCATTTGTGTTCAGAATCCTGTGCTGGGATCCACGGGAGAGCACCCTATAACCACTCCACACGATGTGTATGACCCATTAAAGAACAGTTCATACTGTTGGTGAAGAGAAATCATCTAAATTCTGAACTTTTTCAATGGAAGCTTGGGCTCACAGTTCCCTACCATGTATTAAAAATGGATTCTGGGATGGCTTAATCGGAGTCAAGATGCCAGGTGGAAAAAGTAATAAGGAATAAAAAACAGACACAAGGGTGAGTACCATAGTACCGTTTATCTTTTCCCCTCTTCCGTGATGACTTTTCTCCAAACACAAATTTAATTTCTACTGCACCTTTCCCAGTAACTGGTCCTTTCTGGCCAGCAAGCCCAAGTGTTCAGAACAATGGACTTCATTAAGGAAATAAAATATTTGCTAACATTCTCTTAAGTGTGACAGAAATACTGGGTTTCAGTACATGACAAGTGAAAAGTAGCTTATTCTTTATCTTAAAATGAAATACAGTATAGTGCAAAGACATCAATTAAAGATATAAAATAAAAATTATTCTACTTTTAAGAGAAAAAAAAGTTCCAATTCTTGAGGATGAATTAGTCAGAAAAAAATTCCAAGGTTTTGAGGCTCTACTTACAGTTGTCTGAAATCCAATAGTTATTACTCATCTGATAGGGATAAAATCTGACATACCCCTATATCCAGCTGTTTCACCACTGTTGTCTATATTGATCACCTCTGAGCCTCCAGAAGGGTTAAATGTCTGCCTCTGATAGGAAAAAGCTTAAAAACAAATTTTAAAAAGGCCCAGTCAGTACAGTAAAAACTTGTTACACCTCTAAGTAACATAAGCATGGCATACTCCACGTTTAAGTTACTACACATCGTTACTGAAATGAATTTCCATTTCTTTGATGAAGAGAAAAAGTGCAGTATTAAAACAGGTAATATGGAGATAGAAAAAAACATTCAAATATTCAGCAAGTCCTTTAATTAAAAGGACAATTATTCAATATCTCACAATATATTGACCCATTTCATTACCTGATGAATTTTTCAGTGAAGCGTCATGGTGGCTCTCTATTCCTGAAACTGCAGGAGCTAAAAGTAAGCAAGTAGATAAGAGAGAAAAGTCTTAGTATCAAAACCCATACATAAATATTTACAGAGGAATCGAAACCCAGATAATTAGGCCTGAAGACAAGACAGAGTCTAAAGGCTGACAGTTCAGTGTTCTCCTTGGCTGTGCATTAAACTGGTCATCAGACCCAATACAGCCAATACCAACGACGCAAAGGAATAGTGACAGCGGCCAACCACCTCAGCCTGAGGTCGAGAATACGTTAACTGCTTAGTAAGGCTCGTCTAAGAAGTCATTCGACAGTAAAACCTACTGAAAGGGTCTCTGAGGGTCCCAGTCTATCACAGCACATCTATTATTTCTGCCACCACAGCTTCTGGACCAGCAGGAGCCAGACCCGGCCTCATGGCGCTCGGCACACTCACTGTTCACCAGAAGTTCCAGGACACTCTCTGACGCGGCTGTAGCAGAGAACTCCAGGCAGTGCGCAAAACTGGACAGTGCCTTGCTGCGCACAGTCGGAGCCTTGTCTACGCAGCGGGCAAACATGATTTCCTGCACCAAGAACTTATGCTTCAGGAACTTCTGATGCTCTGGGGGCAGCGTGCCGTCCACCTCTCGTTCAGGCAGCTCCAGCAGAGCCAAGGCAACGTCAAGAGTGAACACCCGGTACGGGATCTGGTAAAGCAAAACCGCACGCACCTCCGTCAGAGACAAAGAGAACTCATCTTCAGAAACAGATCTTCAGATCTAGCCGTCACTAGAAGGTTGCAGAGCCAGGAGCCACAATTTCACGCAGAGGTAGCTCCTACCTTGGCATTTCGTGAATATCCGTAAAGCCAGGCCACGAAAGAAGCATATTCCGCACAAGGAAGCTTGCTGAGCAGCTGGACCAGGGACTGAGCTGCACTGGTCCGGTACTCGGATTTATCGACCACCTGAAACACAGACCCTGAGAAGCTGCCCAGCCAGTACCCAAAGCAGGACGACGGAGATGCATGTGGTAGTGCAATGCGACGATCGCTGAGTGCGCCTGGCTCGGCGACAGTGCCAAGCGTTTACATGTTACAGAAATGACTAACCAGTTCTAGGTCTCAGACCCCTTGGGAAACTAGCCTATACGAAACCTGTAAGCCCACTCCTCAGCACCTAATTTCAAAGAGTCTACGGACCCCTAGGGTCCATAGAGTTCAGGTAAAGAATCATCTGTCCAAACTGTTATAAAAATTTATGAGACAATAGTAGAAATGTAAACACTGACCAGATACTGGACAATATTAAGGAATTACTGTGAATTTTTTAGGTGTGTTAATATTTTGTGGTTATGTTTTTAACGAGTTCTTATCCTTTAGAGAGACATGAAATATTTATGTCTGAAAGAGTATGATGAAATCTGCTTCAAAAGAAAAATCCAGCGTGCATATGTGCTGGAGGAGTTATAGCTTATACAAAATCACTGAAGACAGTGTTTGTCACACTATTCTATTTCTGTTTCTATTTGAAATTTTCCAAAATAAAAAGTTGTTTTCCCCCGAAAACCACACTAGAGGGGAACACCTAGTGAATATACTAAATAAAACAACATTTAGTAATGATGTAGACTCATTTCCAAGAACACACACACATGTTTACCTTCATGTGTATTTATATATCCTCATTAAAGCAAACAGTACCTTGACACAGATGTGCTGGAGTAAGACACGAAGGACTGGAAACATACTTTCTTTTAGTTCATCCACAAGTGAGCTATAAAAGGAAAGAAACACAGCCACAGTTTGTAATACAGCTATAATGACAATAAAGTAGCAACTTTCCTTGAATCTGTTCTCAAAAATAGAGAAATTTCTACCTTTTCAAAATCCTAACTATTAAAAACAATCTACCCCTATACTGCAAGCATTGTGAGTGCATGGATCGTAAAGACAAAGTGTCACAACAGAACACCAGTCACCACGCCCCAGATGCTCTCCGAGCTGCTGTGAGCAGCCAGCCAGTCAGGGAGGGGCAGGGGTGCAGTCCTCACAGGGCCCTTGGACTGCCTACAACGTTTCATATTAAGGCTGAAATATATCCTTTTGAGGTACAGGATAGACTGAGACACAGTACCACCTAGTGGTAGCTCAGTGAAATGCATTTCTAACAGTACCTCTCCAAACTGTAACCCCAAAAGAAACTATTATAATGCCCATTATAGATTGGACCCATTTTCAGTGTTAAGTTTCCTTGCACCATTATAGGAATATTACTGCAATTTGTGACATCATGAACTCATGGAAGAACTAAAATGAGTGTTTCTACTTAAAACATCTTAGTTATTTAATGTTTAAAAGTCCTTAACGAGACACTCGCTCAAGGATCAGACAGCAGCCTGCACCTGGATTGAAGCATCCACGCGCCACGCCTGCACCCACAGCACGCACCATGGCTGCTTCCAGGTATGTACACACTCTCACATACACACCTTCCCCCTTCTTCCCACCACCTCCATGCTGCTGCCGAGTAGCCAGTTAATAGAAGAAAAGCCGAGGACACAGCAAACATGTCTTCCCCAGTAAAGCCCAGACACAGGACTTCGCAAGTGAAGCTAAGTGACTCTTGAGGGGAGAATTAGTCTATCAATTACTGCTAAAGAAGTTAAAAAAAAAAAAAAGTGGCAAGGAACAAAAGGATGGAGACTAAGAGGAGAGAGAAAGAGAAAAGGCGGAGGCAGACTTGGAGCGGCTAACACTAAGGCCTCTGTCAGAACTCAGAGCTGACTTCACGGGCTGGCCCACAAACTGCAGACCCCTCATCCCCGCAACAACTCCCCAGACCACACAAACCAGATGAGCTACCAAGTGCTTTATTTTGAACCCTGTACCACAGACAGCCCAGACATTTCTTGGTTTCTAAAAGTGTCAGAAATCCTGGTTAGTACAGGGCCCAGAAGACGGAGGGAGAGGGACAGAGTCAAGATCCGAGCTGTGTGTGTTTCACCTGACAAACTGGACTGCCTGGTTTTTACCACTGATGGCCGGAGAAGTGATGGCAAGGGGGGCGTGATGGGAGCCTTTGCCCACTTCTAACATTAATATTACATAGAGCATTCGATGGAAAACACATCTGATAACCTGGAAGAGAAAAGAAAATTCAGTTTAAGGCATGACAGAGAATCCCAGGGCCTTGGAGACCGTGATGCAGACCACAGTGAACCACTTCAAGGACCTGAAGTTAAATGAGGCTGACACAGGTTTTGCTTCAACACTAAGGATGCACTTCCTGGACGATGACCAGGTATCAATACATGCACAACGCAGCAGTGTGAAAGTGCTGCCTACAGATAATGATAGGAATTCCAGCTGGCTTCTCTGCTCACCCTCTCACACTCCAGCCCAAAAATTAGGGACTATAGAGAATTAGTTGTAACTTACGAAGGGCAAAGGATGCTACTGATTACCCCTTACAGAAAAGAGGAAAGTGATGATTCTTTACACCTGTATTACACCTGAAGCTTACAGAGCACCTTCCAATATACCATCACACATCATTTACTCTGCTACTTAATTCATTCATCCAGTAGATAAAACAATTTACTGGAAACCAAATATGTGACAGGTATTGCATTAAGCACGTCCACGTGTTACTAGATCTGACCACACTTTCTCTGAAACCTCTCAACTCCACGAGGTCAGCAAGGTTTTTCCATTTTGTTCTTAGTACTTTTACTATTATCTCTACTTTATACATAATAAAAGACTCCCAAGGTGAGTTGTCCGAAGTCAAGTAATTAAAGGTCAGGCCACAACCAATGTCGCCCAGCATCAGGGCAACACTTTCACAATGAAAAACACCATGTCCTTAGAGACACTGTTGCCTGAAAGGGTAATTTCCCAACCTCCTTATCTTCTAAAATGTTAAAAAGGGCACAGGAATTATGTTTTACTGTGAATGCTATCACATCCATATTTCAAACAGAGAAGTGACAATGACATAATAAATTAACGAAATATGGGACGTTTTCTAAACAGCAGGCATTGTACAGAGGTGTTCTTCCCTGTAATCCTCCTGAGAAATCCACGAGGAAGGGAAGCCTTTCACCCTCTTTGTCCAGATGAGGAAACCGAGGCCTCACAGGAGGACACACAGGCAGTGAGGGGTGAGGTCCAAGTCTGGACAAAGTGTAGAGCCCTGAGTGCCCAGGGCCTTCTCATTCACACATTGTTGCCCCTGGAAACTGGGTGTATTGCAGGCACCAAAGGCACAGGACCTTGGTCCGTCACGTTTTTTGCAAACTCCTATTTCATTAACAACATCGAGGTTTCGTAACACCCTACTGCTTAAAAAGCCATTAACTCCAGTGTCTAGAGCTGCAGGGCTCTGAAGGTCACTGGGGGCAAATCCATACATGAATGCTAACCAGGAGCGTGTTTGCACAATCATCCACTAAAACACAAACACTAACAGAAATACAGGGGCACACAGGAACTGCTGAGGGAAACTGCGAAGTCTGTGACTGTCTAACTCTTCTTCTCAGAAGAGTTTGGTAAATACTTCTGTAAAAGTAATGCTCAGGGGGCTTCCCTGGTGGCGCAGTGGTTAAGAATCCGGCTGCCAATGCAGGGAACACGGGTTCGAACCCTGGTCCAGGAAGATCCCACATGCCACCGAGCAACTAAGCCCATGCACCACAACTACTGAGACTGCACTTTAGAGCTCGTGAGCCACAACTACCGAAGCCCGTGCGCCTAGAGCCCGTGCTCCACAACAAGAGAAGCCACCGCAATGAGAGGCCCGTGCACTGCAACGAAGAGTAGCCCCTGCTCACCGCAACTAGAGAAAGCCCGCGTGCAGCAACAAAGACCCAACACAACCAAAAATAATAAATAAAACAAATAAATTAAAAAAAATAAAAGTAATGCTCAGTAGCTTATCTTTTCCTCTACCCAGGTCACACTGGAACCATTCTCTATGCCTTAACCCAACAAGAACTTCCTGTGGCCACCAGGTACTTGGATATAAGCCTGGAATGAACAGTGGGCACCACATAGTGACGGGGATGATTTTCATTATACAAACATCCTCAAGTCATGACAATGACCTAGTGAGTTCACACGGCATCACATCAAATGCTTCCAGCATCCCAAGACCCACATGCTTTCACTACAACCAGTAACTCAGTGGGGTCCTGTCTCCTTTACCTTATCTCCTTCTCTGTGAATTGGGGAGCACAGCAAATACAATCCATGATAGGCCAGTTCTGGTATGTATTTTGCTTGGTTAAGGTTTTTTTAAAAAAAAAAAAAAAAAAAGGCAAAAGATTAGTTAATGGATGTGATTTCACTTGGAATAGCTCCTAACCCTATAAGCTATATCTAAATGAATAAATTCTACCTGTGTGCCAATTAGGGTAAAATGGCATTAAGGCTTCTGATGGAGCAAAACTCATTGTCCCATAATTAAATGTTAGCACTGGAAGATTTAATGGCTCACCTGGCTTGTGTAACATGAAATTCGTGCAGAACTGGTTCAAAATTAGTCAATGCAACGAAGACCTGGAAAACAGAGACCAAGAAAAGGCCTGGGTTTTCCCACGCTTTAAGTATTAGCCCGTGTCCTCGCTCTTTGAACTTGCCCAAGGTTCCTGGAATTCTCACTTACCTCTACACAATTCTGTATACATTGTGGTTTTTCTTTCAGGGAAAACTTGAGCAGAAGCCTTAAAAAATTCTTCAAGACGTGAAAGATGGCATTTCGAATTTGACAAAGGTCTCGGGAAGAAAACAAAATCTTCTCTTCATCCTCTTGCTCCTCACTCACTTCATCCATCTGGATTATGAAGAAATGCACAGCTGACTGCGCAGTACTTCCTAACAGTGTGTCCCGGCTGGTTTCAATGCACCCAGTCGAGGGTAGTGAAACTCCAGGTGGGCGCTGGGCTGCTGACCAGGCGCCTTGACTGCCTGGGGTCTCCACAGCCGCAGCTGCCACAGCCACTGGACCAGATGGAAGCTACCACAGTTTCTAGTTCTACTTTCACGTCAGTGAAATTTCTTGGGTTTCTTAGAAGTTCTGGTGTCAATGAACCTCTACCACCCTACCTAGTCACATAAAAATTAGGAATTCACGTTATTCTATTATGTTCTATGGACGAGAGTCCTCAGGATACTTCGACCACCGTCTCTAATGACAATAAGATAATGTGGCAAACACACCTGTTGGCCTGTGGTGAGCACATCTGGGAACAAGGCGGGAGAGAGATGATGGGGAGGTTGGGAAGATGGTAAGGGGAACATACGCTCAGCGGTACATGAGGCGACTGTAAGTCCTATGGGAGGGATGGCGGATGGCACGCTAGGGCTTTGGTATAATCGTGACCCCTGAAACCCTACCTTAATATAAATTCTTAAATAAATCAGATATGCTTCATGACTCCACTCCCTCTTACCTCCATCTCCTCTTTCCTGGGGGGCCTTCCTCTCTTCCTACTCTCCCTTGGGTTGGCCTGAGCATTCTTCGGTTGTTCTTTCTTTCTTTTCTGATTCAAGCTGGATTCCTGCGGCCAGCTCTTCTTTAGAATCTGAATACATTTGTCAAACATCACTGGGTGGAAAACTTGGTTGGCTATACTGCCTATTCATAAAGAATAAAGAGTAAGCAGGGTAGGTTTAATTGTCTTGAAATACGTCTGTAACAACAACAAAAAATTAAAAAGCAAAACCAGACTTTTCCTTAACTTTGAATAACAGTGAACCTTTAGCAAAAAAAGTTCCATTCAACTTCAGCCCTAGGCAGTGTGCAACAGGCCTCATCATAAATAAACAATGAGATTTCCGTAGCTGGCCGTAATGGAGTAAGTGGTTTTACACTTTTCTTCCTGCCATAAACAACTATACAACTGGATAGAAATTTACAAAGTGACCATCTAAGACCCAGAGCAAGAGGTAGCCTAGCCACACAATCCCCGAGAAAAGGGAGACCAGTGAGATAAACCCTAAAATTGACCCGACTCTGTGTCTGGAGGCAATGTCTGGACAACAGCAGAAAAATGGTGAACCCAAGCACATTCTGATGGACTTACTAAGTCAGGAATACAAGGATCAGTGTCAGGAAGGCAGGGTGGCTGGAATGTATGGAGCAGAGCACTGGAAACGAGGAAGCCACAGTGCTGAGAAGTCTGCACAGGGCTGACCTTAGCTAGGACGCATGGGGCGAAATCCATGATGGTGGGCAAAGAAAACCTCCAAGCAGGTGGGAGATGGACAGTTTTCGGAACGCACACAGTGGAGATACGTCGGAGCCCCAGCCAGCCATAGTGACCTGGAACATTCACGACACACTCGGAGAGAAACACACCTTAACAGCAGGGCTAAACTAGTTCCAGAGTAAAGGCTACTTTACATCTGCCCCAACAAAGCTTTCCAACAAGCCTCAAAAGGACCAAGTTAATGCACCAATAGCTGCCTATCAAAACATACTTAAACTCTACTTAAAGGAAAACAACAAAACCAAGACACTTAAAAACTTCACATTCAAAATGTCCAGCAACCAATAAAAATGTACTGGGCGGGGCTTCCCTCGTGGCACAGTGGTTGAGAGTCCGCCTGCCGATGCAGGGGACACGGGTTCGTGCCCCGGTCCAGGAAGATCCCACATGCCGCGGAGTGGCTGGGCCCGTGAGCCATGGCCGCTGAGCCTGCGTGTCCGGAGCCTGTGCTCCGCAATGGGAGAGGCCACAACAATGAGAGGCCCGCGTACCAAAAGAAAAAAAAAAAAACGTACTGGGCATCCAGAGAGAGGAAAACGTGCCCTGTGGTGAGAAGAGAATCGTCACTAGAAACAGTCCAAGAAATGACAGAGCAAGCAGAGAAGAACCTTAGGGCAGATATTATAAATAAGCTCAAGAATTAAACAGTAGCAAATAAAGCAAGAAATGAAAATATTTTAAAGAATCAAATGGAACTTCTGGATCTGAAAAAGAAAATTTCACTGGATGATCTCAACAGTTGATGAGATGCTACAGGAACAAAGGCATGTGAACTTTAAGAAACAGAAGCACAGAAACAAAAAGAAATTAATAAAGGCCCTGGGACCCATGGGAGAATATCAAGCAATCTAACATACGAGTAATTGGAATCCCATAAAAAAGAGAGGGAAGAAAATACCTGAAGGAATAACTAGAAAATTTCCAAATATGTTAAAAACTACAAATTCACAGACCCAAGAAGCTCAATGAACCAAACTATGATGAACACAAAGGAAATCATACCAAAGGGTAGATAATCTAATCAAATCAAAACTAATAATCTAATCAAATCAAAACAAACTAATAGAGAAAATCTTCAAGGTAACCACGCAAAAAAAAAAAAAAAGACAAAAACATACAGAACAGCAATGACAAGAGCCATGCAGACTTCTCATCAGAAGTGAAGTAAACCAGAAGACAATGAAATAACACCCAAAAAGCACTGAAAGAAAAAAATCTGTCAACCTAGAATTCTATATTCAGCAAAAACATTCTTGAAGGTGAAAGATACTTTCATGGAATCAAAATCCAAGTCAATGGCTAACAGATGCACAGCATGAGAAGAGTCAAAGAGAGTTCTTCAGACCAAAAGAAAATCACATGAGATGAAATCCTTTAAAAAGAAAAGACATTTATTTTTTCATTTTCTAAAAAAATTATTTAAAAGATAATTCAGAGAAAAATGTTATGAATAAATTGTGTGGTTTACGACACACAGAAATTCAACGTATAACTACAACAGCACAAACAGGAGGGGAGAAAGGAAAGCACACTGTCTTAAGGTTTTACATTATCTATAAATAAGTAGATTATCAGAAGACAGACTATTAAAGTACTTATTGTACACCCAAAGCAAGCACTTAAAACATACACACACAAATAAGTATAGTTAATAGGCCAAAAGGGGAAGATAACATGGAATACTAAAAAAATACCCAATCGAAAAAGGGCAGGAAGAGGGGAAAATGGAACAAAAAACAGATGGAACAAACAGAAAATAAATATCAAGCGGGCAGGAACCCAACCATATTGATAATTAATTATCTAAACTGTCTAAATGTCCCATAAAAAGGCAAAGATTGTTGAGAGGATGAAACCCAGTGATGGGCAGTCTACAACACTCTGTTTAAATACAAATGTGCAGACAGGTCACATGTAAATCATGAGAAAGGGTGCGCCAACCTGGGACAAGTCACATGATAACGAGAAAGGCCATCTTAAGATCAAAGTACATTTCAGCACGATGAATACAACCAGACAAAGAGGGACATAACACCAAAGGGGAGACACGCAATCACAAATATGTTTGTAACCAGCAGACTTTCAAAATACCTGCCGTTAAAATTGGCAGACTTGAAAGGAGAAACAGGTAAGTTAAAACTATACTTGGAGATTTCAATGCTCTTCTCGGTAACTGAGAGAACAAATAAACAGACTATCAGAAAGGATACAAAAGACCTGAACAACCGCAGCAACCTACTCAACTTTGACAGAAAAGAGGTCCCCCAAAGGCAGAAAACACATTCCGTTCAAGGGCAAATACAAGATTCACCAAGTCAGACCTTGTGCTGAGCCATTTAAAACAAAAACAAAAAGTCAGCAATTTAAAAGTACTGTAGTCATATAAAGTATGTGCTCTGATCTCAACACAAATAAAATAGAAAGCAATTACAACATTTCAGGAAATTCCTCAAATATTTGGAAATTAAACACACAGAGGTGTAAAAAGGTGTAAAAAGAAATCACAGAGGTGTAAAAAGAAATCACAAGAAAAATCAGAAAACTGCTTTGGCCTGAATGGTAATGAACAGATTATCAAAATCTGTGGGATACAGATAGAGCAGTATATATAGAAAGAAACTTACAATATTATGTATATTAGAAACAAAGAAAAGTGAGAATAAAGATCTTAAGAAGTTAGAATAAGAACAAATTAAACCCTAAATAAGAAGGCAATAAGAGATAAGACCAAAATCACTGAAATAGAAAATGAACAATAGAGTATAATCAGTGACAGCAAAAATGGGTTCTTTGAAATGATCAAATCAATCAATAAATCTCTATCTAAACTGATGAAGGAAAAAAAGAAATGCAAATTACCAACATCAGGCCTAAAAGAGGACATATCACTACAGATTCTACAAACAAAACACTTCTTTCAAGGAAAACTCCAGGCCCAGATGGCTTCTCTAGTGAATTCCACCAAAAATGTAAGGAAGAAAAACAACC
Organism: Lipotes vexillifer; assembly: GCF_000442215.2. Classification (NCBI taxonomy): domain Eukaryota; kingdom Metazoa; phylum Chordata; class Mammalia; order Artiodactyla; family Lipotidae; genus Lipotes; species Lipotes vexillifer. Next base: position 557,848 of record NW_006776528.1, on the reverse strand, counting down.
AATTCTTCACAAAGTTCCAAAATACAGAGTAGGCAAGAACACTACCCAACTCACTCCATGAGACTGGTATTGCCCTGAAACCCAAACCAGATGAAGGCATCAAAAAAAAAAAAAAATCCCTTATCAATACAGATGCAAAAATATTCAATAAAATATTATCTAACTGAATCTGGCAACACATAAAAAGGATTAAACACTATGACCAAGGTCATGCAAAACTGGCTTAACATATGAAAAAATCAATGAATATATCACTAGAATGAAGAACAAAAACCACATGATCACCTTACAGATGCACAAAAGCAAATGACAAAATCTAATACCCATTCATAGCAAAACACTCAACAAACTAGGAATAATAATCTGATAAAGGCCATCCTCAAAACACCCCCAGGGGACATCATACTTAAGGGCAAAAGACTGAAAGCTTTCCTCCTGAGATCGGGAAGAAGATGCCCAACTCCCCACTCCTATTCAACAGTGGACTGGAGCTGTTAGCCAGGGCAACGAGGCAAGAAAAAGAAATAAAAAGCACCCAGACAGGAAAAGAATAAGGAAAATTATGTCTATTCACAGATGACATGATCTTATATATAGAAAATCCTACTGGAACCAGTAAATGAGTTCCGCAAAGTTTCAGGGTGCAAGATCAATTATCAAAAATCATAGCCAAGGGACTTCCCTGGTGGTCCAGTGAGTAAGATGCCATGCTCCCAATGCAAGGGGCCTGGGCTGGGTGGGGGAGGGATGGATTGGGAGTTTGGGGTTAGGAAATGCGAACTATTATATACAGGATGGATAAACAACGAGGTCCTAGTGTACAGCACAGGGAACTATATTCAATATCCTGTGATAAACCATAATGGAAAAGAAAATAAAAAAGAACGGGTGTGTGTGTGTGTATGTATATATATAAAACTAAATATTAACATAAAATTGGAAATCAACTATACTTCAATAAAAAAGATACGCTATACTTCTATACACCACCAGTAAACAATGCGAAAATTAAATTAAGAAAACAAGTTCATCTACTATAGCGCAGAAAAGAATAAAATACTTAGGAATAAATTTAACCAAGGACGTGCAAGAGTTTTGTACCCTGAAAACTACAAAACGGGGGCTTCCCTGGTGGCGCAGTGGTTGAGAGTCCGCCTGCCGATGCGGGGGACGCGGGTTCGTGCCCCGGTCTGGGAAGATCCCACATGCCACGGAACGGCTGGGCCCGTGAGCCATGGCCGCTGAGCCTGCGTGTCCGGAGCCTGTGCTCCGCAACGGGAGAGGCCACAACAGTGAGGGGCCCGCGTACCGCAAAACAAACAAACAAACAAAAAACTACAAAACATCATCAAAACCAATGAAAGCCCTAAATAAATGGAAAGACGTCCATGTTCACGGATTGGAAGACTGAACACTGCTAAGACAGCAACACTCCCCACACTGATCTACAGAGTCAATGCAACCCGTCAAAACCCCAGCTGCCTTTTTGGAAAGAAGTTGACGCACAAATCCTAAAATTCATATGGAAATGCAAGGGATCTTGAAAAAGAACAAACCGTGATCAAATATTAAGTATCAACAGCACCCCAACCATAATCCATAAACATTTAAACACAGAAGATAACTGGCAGAAGTACGACTTGCTGGAAAGCTGCAAGTGGCCCTACGAGTAACAGCCAGCCCTCAGCTCTGGGCTGAATCTCAACCTTAATCGGAAGGCACTACGCCCAGCGAGGAAGAGAAGAGTGAAACTGGGTTTCCAAGGCCACCACTTTGCTAAAAGCCCAGTTACACCTGAGATATCGCTTAGCAAGTGAGTTCTTTGGGAGCTTATTATTTCAAGTCATGATGGGAGCATTAACAGTAAAACAAATCAGTGTTCCAGGCTTTACATATCTCTTCACTAATTCCCAAGTCATATGGAATAGGCCTTTAACCTCTACTATGAACGCGCTGACATGAGCAACGTCGAGCTGCAAGGCAGCTGACCCTGATTCTCTTCCACGTGAACTCAAGGTCCCACAGCTGCAGCTCCCTCTGCGCCCCACCCTCTCCTGCCCTGGGCTGGGGGGAGTGGGGAGGAGGGACTCCTTCATGGCTCCCACTCGAAGGAAGCGGGAGAGCATCACAGACAGACCCCTCCCCCGTACTTCCTTCCTCAGCCTTACTAACTGTGCTCTGACCTATTGGATGAGAACGGTCCCAACTACTGTCCACACCCACGCGGGGGAGACAACAGTTCCCCCTCCCCCCCCCAGCACTTTTCTCAGCCTGGACAGGGTGTCAGAAGGCAGGGTGGTATCGGAAATGGTATGCTGGGTGGGGTGGGTCAGAGTGGAGCTCTGAAACACTCCCTCCAGACCTACCCCTCTTGGACTGCTTGTATTAGGTTATAAACCTAGCATAACAACATCAGAAAACACATTTACAGGAAAACAGGAGAGCTTTCTGGAACACCTGTAACATGCCATGTGCTTCACAGATTCCCTCTCACCTAGCCTCCCACTGAGGAAACAAAGTACAAAACAATGTAGACAAATTAAAAACAAAAGCCCTGTCCTATCACACCAAACACACATACTGTACCTGGTACTTCCAGCAGCAGAAAATAAAGCCCAGCTGCATGAAGGCCAAATTCCCGCTGCTGGGCACTGACGTTTTTCTTAAGGACCGTCTGAACGAAGTGATGGAACAAGGCCATTAGCGCGTTGTGGGAAATGCTGTTCTCCACGAAGAAGGTCCAAATGCTCTAGGGGAAGGGTGAACCGTAAGAGCCAATAATTAGAGAAATGGGAAAATCTCCTATTATCTGATTTTTCTGAGTACTTTTAGTGTCCTATAAAAAAAGGAACAGACCATTCTGGCTCCTAATTGTAAATGTTTGTCATCTTCACAGGGACTAAAACAAAATTTAGAAGTGTATTATTCAGGGCTTCCCTGGTGGCGCAGTGGTGGAGAGTCCGCCTGCCAATGCAGGGGACACGGGATCGTGCCCGGTCTGGGAGGATCCCACATGCCGTGTAGTGGCTGGGCCCGTGAGCCATGGCCGCCGAGCCTGCGCGTCCGGAGCCTGTGCTCCACAACGGGAGAGGCCACAACAGTGAGAGGCCCGCATACCGCAAAAAAAAAAAAAAAAAAAAAAAAGGTGTATTATTCAAAATTACAAGGGGAATTCTCTGGCGGTCCAGAGGTGAAGACTCTATGCTTTCACTGCTGAGTGCCTGGGTTCGATCCCTGGTTGGGGAACTAAGATCCCACAAGCTGCATGGCATGACCAAAACAAAACAAAAAAATTACAAAGATAAATAACTATACAAGAAACTTAATTAACCTTTCAAAATAACTTTGGGTAAGTTTGAAGCACATATATTTCTGAAATTACTATACCTAAAAGCTACACCAAGACTATGGGGGCACCCTATATCAGTAATTATGCAAACAAGTTACTCTCCATGTATGTCAAATGTACCCCAATTCATTTATCACTCAAATAACTAACTGAAGAAATCAGAGCAACTTATTTAAATTGAAATGTTCTATGGGCAATGGGAGCAGGAGAGGAAATACCGGAAAGTGTCTCCCTCAAGAGATTTCAGAAATAGCCTAGGTAAGACAGGAAATAAACCCTAGAGCATAAACCACAATCTTATTAATTTTATCACTGCTCTATGCTTTCTCCTATTAAACATGTGAACAGGAAATAGGTTATTTGTATAAACCAAACATAGCAGGAACTAAATATGGTTTATTCTGGGCTACTTTAAAAAAACATAAGCTCACAAAAGTTCAAGAAATCAGACCTTGTATATACTGCTTCCCTGAAAAGACAGGGAAAACTCTCCTCTTTCCTTCACCACAAAGTTTCTGGAAGAAATGAGTTACATCCTCATTCCTAAGGCCACCTCAGCTCCACTCCACTCGCCTGTAACTGTGACCCTGGGGGACCCAATCACCTCTGCAGCATTTCATACCTGATAAAAGCTAAGTTCACAAAACTCTATTAACTCCATCTGAAAAAAAGGCCCTAGTTGTTAGCCCTCCTCCCCAATTTCCACAACCGTAACTCCAGACCACACCATAACACACATGTAAAAAAACAGATGAGCAAAACACAGTTGAACAGTTGGCTGTTGAACAACACAGGGCAAGTCGAAAGTCCTTGTGGAATTCATAGCCGGCCCTCTGCAGACACAGTTCCTCCACATCCATGGTTCTGCATCCACAGACTCAAACAACTGGAATCGTGGAGTCCTGTAGTTACTACTGAAAAACTCTGCACGTAAGTGGACCTGTGCAGTTCAAACCCATGTTGTTCAAGGGTGAGCTGTACTGTCCCCAGGGACCTCCCTGTGTATAGCATTTCCCACTTCAGTCCATCTTCGGTCAAGAACATCCGTCTGAAACAGATCTCTTCAAGTTCCTTAGTCTACTGCTCACTAGAACCTCTTCCTCCGAGAGCTGGATGTGAGAATAAGCGGGTTAATAATCTATGTATGATGCTTAGACCTGAACCTTGTATACCACAAACACCTCACCCTCGAACCCCACTGTGGACCCCACTTCCAGCTCAGTCCTGTATGCCCCACCCTGCCCCCATCCCCTCGGCACCCACTGTACATCCGCACTGTGATGATCCCTCCGTAAGCTGCCCTAGGACCCGCATTACTGCAGTCAACATTCTATCCATTTGTGAAGACTTGCCTCCAGCTAGCTACTTTCTTGCTGGGACCCACCCAATCTTACCACACTCCCTTTTCCATGCCCCTATGAGACGGCATCTAACCTGTCCTAGAGCAGTTTTTACAACGCAGACTCTGGTGGCCTGGTGCTTCTCCATGCCTGAGGATGTGGTCACTGGACATGCCTGGCCAGTGCAACGCGAGTGGGCGCCCCAAGAGCCAGTGCTTAATTCTCCCCTCTCCCCCAGGTAGGGGGAGGCTCTTTACCTTAACCATCATGTTACCTGCCAAGGTACTTAATGCAGTACTCAGCATTACGCTTAATGAATGTTTAACAGGATGATTTAATTTTTGAACAGCTACATGAAACCTCTAACTGAAACATTTTTGGTAATTTAGATCTTTCAGAGATGTTAATATCTAAGTATTCTTTGTTCTGCTTTAGAGTTCCTCAGTTTTTGAAAAGCAGTTAATGATCTAAATAGTAATAGGTAGAACTCAGTATTTAAAGGAACTCTTTTTTCCATTTTTAATTCAACTCATCACTTTTCAGTTTTATATCCAACTTTCCTAAACTTAAGGCATGCCCGAATTGTTATTGCATTGTCCTTGGCCAACTTTTCCTATTTGGTTTATCTGGTTTCCCTCCTTGCCTTGGCCTTTATTCTTTTCCTTTAATTTGCTGTTGTAAACAGTGGTCATGACTTGAAAAAGAATCACAGATTAATACCTTGAACCTCTGGAAGGAAAGCTATGAGGCTACCCCAATAAATGAACCACATTCTTTATGCCACTCTTTATCATACTCCTGAGCTATACACTAAAAAGACTAAGCTTTAGATGATAATAGGGCCTTTTATCTTCCACTTCTGACAACTAAATGGCTAGCTTGATTTTTTTTTTTTTTTTTTTTTTTTTAAGAGACTGAAAGAAGGATTAACTAGTGGATTAAATCAAAATAACAAGGATTTTTTTTTTTTTTTTTTTTTTTTTTTTTTACCTCTGTAGCTCCATGCTCTCCAGCAGCAAAAGTTAAAAGACTGTCATAGAGATTTGTGAATGCGCTCAGTCCGGTCTGCACGATCTCTGCTTCTATGGTGGGATCCAGAGGCTCAGTTTCCGTGAATTCCAGTTCCCATACTGTGCCCACCCATTCTAGTGGGAAAATGCAATGAAGTCAACAAATGTTCTATAATAAGAAAGACCAATAAGCTTTAGACTCTGAGTACATTCATGAAGAGAAAAGTTTACTAGTCACAACTCACACTTAACTATACCATACAGGTGAGGCAGAATTAGAAGGAAGCAGAAGAGGTTAGAAAATCTTTTTTTAATCATTAACTGACAGCTGGCTATTAGGTTGGTCATCATCTAAAAATATCAAGAAGGAAAACACTTTTCAGATGTAACAGTTTGGGGGATGATCCAGCCTTCCCGTATGTTCAGTCTGGAGAAGAGAAGGTTAATAAAAGGTTGCCTCAGCTGTCCCTTTGTGAAAGTCTTATAATCAAGTTAATAAACCCAAATAAAGTGTACAGCACAAAGGGACAGCTGAGGCAAAAGACTATTTAACATGCTTTAATTATTCATTCACTCTTCCCTAACTGATCTCCTAACAAATACAATCAGCTTCCTAAAAATGTTCTTGCATCTTTTCTTGCCTTTTTCTCATACGTTCTCCCACTTATTTTATATGCATATTTTTAAATGCACACCCATATTTCTGACCTCATTTCTGAATCGAAACTACAAAGTCCCAGTGATAAAAGATCTGGAATCAGAAAATCAATACATTCAACAAATGACAGCTATTATCACGTCTACAATGGATAGGTGTTAAAGCCGTAGTACAGTACAACAGTAGAGAGCAGATGGAAACTATTCCTGGGGGAGGCAGGGGGCGGAGGTGGGAAGGAAGACGATCCTTCAGCTGCTCCAACACGTGGGGGTTACCCGGGAAAGAGACACCGAGAAGGGCATCCCAGGCAGAGAGGACCCCATAACAAAGCACAAAAGGAAACAAAGTATCACCTGTTTAGAAACCAACACCATCGTAACAGCACTGAGCTCAGCTGTGAAGGGTGAGCTGTTATCAGCACTTACTCAGCAGGTAGTATAAGGCGGCCGGTCCCTAGGGGCCTTCCCAGAACAGCCCCTCCCCCCATGCGCTCCGCCTGCCTTTGTCTGCAGAACAACTTGAGTCAAAGTATAAATTTAATGAAAAAATGCAGAGAGAGAGAAAAACAGTCAAGCAAAGCAAAATAATAATAAATTAACCCATAAACAAAGTCTACAGATACTAGTCTGAGCCATGTCCTTTGAGCCGTTTTGCAGACACTGAAACAACCCACCCCCACAGGTGGGAGAAGTTAACTGCTGCCCACAAGCGCGGTAGACGGGTTGGAACCAGGCTGATGATGCTGACCTCTGACTACCTCACCACCAACCAACCAATCAGAAGAATATTCACCAGCTGATCACACACCCTTCAACTCTCCTCACTCACCCTGTCTTTAAACTCTTCCCCTGAAAGCCTTTGGGGAGTTGGGGTCTTTTAAGCACAAGCTGCCTGGATGCCTTGTCGGTTCCTGCAATGAAGGCTGCACTCTGCTTCACCACAACCGGGAGTCAGTAGATTGGCCTTGCCGCGCACGGGCCAAGTGGACCCAAGTTTGTTTTGTTAACAGCAGGTGCAGGTATTAAATCAATCTTCACGAACGCCCGCAAAGTAGATCTTAGAACCCCCATGTGACACAGCGACCGAGGCCCGCGAGGCTCGGGTGCTCAGCGGCGGACCAAGGCACAGGCCCCAGGTCCGACTCCAGAGCTCAGCTCTGGAAAAAGAGCAGCCGCAGGGACAGGTGAAGACTCTCGCCGCAAACAGAGGCTGCAGTAACTCAGGAAGCCGGGGGAACCACTGAAGGGTCAGAGACCCGGCGGGTCACGCTGGCCTTTTCAAGGTGGTCCCGGAAGGGGTGTGGGGCCGGGTCGGGATGGAAGTGCTGTCACCAGAAGGGACTGGAAGTGCCCCAAGCGCCAAGACGGGCCACAGCGAGGGCGCGGGTTGGACCGCAGCCTCGGGAAGCGGCGGGAGGCGCGGGTTGGCCCGCAGCCGCGGGAAGCGGCGGGAGAGGCTGGGACAAGGGGCCGCCGCCACCAGAGGCTGGAGGTGGGGGAGGGGGGCACCTCCTGCCCTTCAGGGAGGATGGGCGCCCGGTGACGCCAGCCGCACCCCTGGGTCTCAAGTTCAGGAAGTCGGCCCGGCCCAACAAACAGACGCGCTGCCGAAGCCTCGGCACCTGCGGGGCTGTCCGCGCAGACCCGGAGGCAAGGCCGAGAAGCAGGAGCACAGAGCGGAAGGAGCCCTCGAAGGAGCGCCAACGCCGCTGCCCGGCGCGACCCCTCCCCAGCAGCCTCCGCAGCCCCCAGACCCCGGCCGCGTCCTCACCTGGACTGAGGTCCAGCGGGCACCAGGGCTGCAGGGCGCTTGCCAGGTCCCGCCAAGCCGCCATGACCTCCGCTCGCCTCAACTTTCAAAGCTGCTCCGGCGCGCGCGCCGAGAAGACCCAGCGGGCTCATGGGGACACGGGGTTCGCACCAACCAATTACCGCGCCCCGCCGGCCCGTCCGCTGGCCAATCAGCAGGGCCTTCCGCCGCATGCGCAAAGGGTGAGGCGGGCCTAAACCCACCCACGCAGCCGAGGTTGGAGGTTGTTTTCAGCTTTTCCTCGGAACTGGGGGTCAAGAAAAGAGCTAAATCTAGTGTTGTCCTTCCTACCCCGTCTCCCTAAATGGGGACACTCTGAAGAGAATCTGAGGCAGGATACTTTTTTGTTGTAATTGTCACCTCTGCCCCCTGTCGAGCGGCATTTCGCGTGCGTGTCAAAGGGCCGCGTTTACCGATCAAACAGCATCAAAGGTGTACACATCCGAGTGTGGGTGGCGGCCTACCGTTTACCGAACTAAATAAAGGAAAAGCAAAACAAGGCATTCAGAAAGGACATCTTAAATTCTGAATTTTACGGGACATCTGGCTGTAGATCCGGAAGGAAGCCGTGGTCGCCATGTCAACTGAGGGAAAGCCGAGCGGCCTTCTCCCGGCGCGCATGCGCAGCGCGCACTCCGCCGGAGGCGAGGCGGCCGAGCAGGCGAGGCGGGGGCGTGCGCATGCGCGCGGGGAGTCCGGCGCCTCCGGCTGAGCGGCGGAAGCGGCGGGCGCTGCTCCCGGGCCGGGCGGCTGGCTGGCTGGTCGGCGCCGCAAGC
>NW_006776528.1:547406-548770 GCF_000442215.2 Lipotes vexillifer | reverse complement strand
ATGCGGACAGCAGGAAGCGGGCCGAGCACAAGACGGAGGATGGGAAGAAGGACAAGTACTTCCTCTTCTACGACGGGGAGACGGTGTCCGGGAAGGTGAGCCTGGCGCTCAAGAACCCCAACAAGCGGCTGGAGCACCAGGGCATCAAGGTCGAGTTCATCGGGCAGATTGGTGAGTGCAGGATCCACCCCACCCGGTCCCGCCCCCGTGTCCCGGTCCCCGACCCTGTCCTCCACCCGCAACCCTGACCCCGACCCCTGACCTCGCCTCTGACCCCCCCACTCCCGCTCACTAACCCCTGGTCCCTGACACGACCCCCGACCTTTGACCCTGCTCCATAACCCTTGCTTCCTAACCCCCGCCCCCATTACTTCGACTCCGTATCCCCTTTCCCCCGCCTCAGGCCGCGCAGCCTTGTTGCCCACCCGGGGTCTTACGTCGTAGCTTTAAGGTTATTGTTGGATTCTTTGGCTCTGCAATGCGAGTGCAGACAGGCATGTCTAGCCAGTGTCTGTACCATCATTCCAGGGGGTGACACCTCGCCAATACATGAAAGGTAACCAGAGCGTCCCCTGCCCCCCTGTGCCCCAGCAGTTGTGAAATGAGCTGTTCAGGGGGGACACTGGCAAGGCCTCCCTGCAGTCTGAATGAAAGGGAGTTGACAAGGTGCCGTCCCTGCCCTGCCTGGCTTCTTGTCTGTCTCTTGGCATCCCAGGACAGCAGCCCTGCTCAGATTTCTAAGAACCTTTTGTTGCTTCCATTGATAACTCTCCCTGGGCCCCTGAGCACTCTGGGCTGAGTCCACCCTTGGCTTTGGGGAAGCTGTACCCCTCTCTGGGCCTCAGCTTTCTCACCTGTAAGGCAAGGATAATAACAGAATCACCTTGTTGAGATGTGTAGGGACCAGGCTTCGTGCATAGTGTGGTGTATTTGTCTCCTGTACCTGAGAGGCTCTGTGAACTGACCTCAGGGCACTGGAGCGAGGCTGGTGAGTAAGTTCCCCGTGGTTGTGGTCGTGTGGTTTTCTCCTTCGTTGCTTTCTTGATGCTGCATGAAGTGGGTGGAACTTCGGTCGGGCTCTAAGGTCTGGCTGTACGGATGACGCACAGGATGGCCCTACAGCTGGACGGGGGTAAGAACGGCGGTGTCACTGTGCTCTGGACACCTTCCTCGTCGGTTTCACAAAGAACTTTTCTTCTTACAAACCATAGTCTCTTGGATTTGCTTCTTTTTTCCTTCTTTCTTTCCTTCCTTCCCTGCTTCCTGGGAAGAGTTTCTGGGAAGAGTTCCACAGCTTGAGAATGAAGTGGTGTATGTAATTAACCTTCCTACCCTTATGATTAATTTCTTTTTCCTGCTGATGA
>NW_006776528.1:532961-547217 GCF_000442215.2 Lipotes vexillifer | reverse complement strand
TGATGAAAGTGTATGTGTCCATGGGGCTTCCCTGGTGGCGCAGCGGTTGAGAGTCCGCCTGCCGATGCAGGCAATGTGGGTTCATGCCCCGGTCTGGGAAGATCCCACATGCCGCGGAGCGGCTGGGCCCGTGAACCATGGCCGCTGAGCCTGTGCTCCGCAACGGGAGAGGCCACAGCAGTGAGAGGCCTGCGTCCAAAAAAAAAAAAAAAAAAAAAAAAAAGAAGGTGTACGTGTCCTGCCTGTGCCTTCTGTAGAAGGACAGCCTGGTGCGTGATTGAGGGTCAAGCAGAGGGTTACTTAGGTTAGATAAGGCTCTGTTTATAAGGTACAGACTTCGCAAGGGTCTCGTGAGGACTACTAGAGATCATCGATGTATGTGAAGTGCAGGGTTTGGCACTCATTGCAAATACTCATAACCCCTGTTAAGCTGGATCCATCCAGAAGTTTCCAGGGGCCGGACCTTTAAAACGTCAGCCCTGATTCCTCTGCCAACAGCCCACGGGACTGTTCACACCAGGCCAGCCTCCCTGCACTTCCTGCCCGGTGTGTTCTCCCAGCAGGCGCGCTCGCCCGAGGGAAAACTTGTGGAAGGGCCTCCCCGGAGTCCAGGCAGAGACAGCTGTCTGGTGATTGTTGCATCGGTCCTCTTCAGACCCCATTCCTCACAGCGGCCGAGCCCCTGCTCAGAAAAGCTCCTGTCTCGTCTTGGTTTGGGAGGTGGGCAGGAAGGGGAGCCCTTCTCACACTGTCAGCTACTCTGGCAACCTCATCCGCACCCATCATTGCAGTGTCCTCTTAGACTCTGATGACTCCCAATCCTTTGTCCTCACCGGAACTCTCCGCTGAGTTCCATGCTTGGGTTTCTAACCGTCTGCTAGAGTCCCCTGCTGGATACCCCTCAGGTCCCTCAAAGACACATCCAAACCAGAAACCTTTTTCTCTTCCTGCTCCAGCCCCAGCCTGCTGCTTCTCCTGTTTTCTCCACTCTGGCCCATCACCTGGGTCCATTCAGCCTCAGAAATCTGGGAGTCCTCAAGGCCCCTCCCTCCCCCTCCTACGCGTCCAACTGGCGTCTCAGTTTGGGTCCTCTGCAGCTGCTCTCTAGGGTATCTCGAGTCTGTGCTTCCTCTCCGCTCTCGATGCTGCTAACTTTGATGCTTCTGTGTGTAGCAGCCTGACTGGCCTTCCTGCCTTTGTTTGCCTTTTCTTTCAGTTCATCTTTTGTAAGAGTGAACTTTCTAAACGTCAGTGCTGACATGGTCAGTCACCTCCTTAAAATTCTTCTTGTTGACTCCCTGCTGGTTGAAGGGGAGAGAAGTCATCCAGCTCTTTCCCGAGCTGCCTCTGTTTTTCTCCGGCCGAGTCTCTGCGACCCTTCACTCCTGCCACGTGTGCTTTCCTCAAAGTATCATGTTCCTTCTAGAGGGGTCTTGGTCTCTCCCCTTTGTATATGAACATCCTTCTGCAAAGAATGGCCTTCCACCCAAGCTCTCACTCATTCTTAAAGCCCAGCAGGCATGACACCCGTCAGAAAGCCTTCCCTGACCTCCCCTGGCCGACCGAAGCCCTTCTTCCACCGTTATTCTAGAGGCCTTGTGATTTCTCCCTTGGCATAAGGAGTTAAGAGTTGTCAGGCCCCCGTTCAGTTCTGCACCGACAGCTCAGGTGTTGCCCCTGATTTATCCACCTGTTGTGTGCATTTTTCTGTCCTCCTCCTCAAGTTTTTGAGCCACGTTGGGATTCTTCCTGTGTCTACTGTGCACTTCCCAGCGGCTTGGCCTGTGTTCCAACAACACCAGCAAATGTGTGGTGAGGGCACCCCCCATGTCACTCGATGGCCCATGTTTTTAGAAGAACACAGTGTGGCACGTAAGGAGTATTGAGGGAAGTTCTGTAATTAGAAGATGGAGAGACCATTTTTTAGGTGGAATCATTGGGGGCACACTTGTGGAGGGTGTCAGGCCACCTTGGAGACTGATGGGGTTAAATAAACCAAAGGTAATTAGACAGTCACACTTGCAGAGGAGGGAGGACCTAAATACCCCTGTACTCCAAAGCCAGAGAGAGAACTTCTGGATTTTTTTTTTTTTTAAGTTTTTTAAAATAATGCCACTGGGTGAATCTAAACCCATCAGCTCCAGTTGAGCCTGTGCTGGTAAGACCCTGGAGGCCTTCTGTATTTTAATTCATTAAGCCATGAGTGCCAAGTGAGAGGCACACTGATTCTCACCTACTAATAGTCTGCTGCAGGGCTCGGAGCAGAGCGGCGGCTGGCCGGGCACGGGCAGCCCAGAGATGTTACTGCTCCCGCAGGTTTACCAGGCACAGGAGGTCCAAGTGGACGTGGCGAGCGTGAACCTTGACCAGGTTGCCAGTCAGCAGACAGCAGCTGGGAAGATCAGGGTGAAGAGCAGGCTGTCTGAAAGAGGTCTTTCTGCCCTGGTTGCCTTAGGTTTCTTCCAAGACCAGCGTGAAGCCTAGCCCAGCAGCGAGTCTCAGGGCACCTTTCACGGGATGACCCCGTGGGGCAGAGCTGGTTCAATTTCCTTCCAAAGTGGCAAATTCACTCCTCAGCCATTGGTGGCAAGTTTCGGTGAAAACATCCTGACTACAGAAGTCATTTCCTCCTGTTGGACGGAGACTGGGAAGTTACCTTAAGAAAGAACCGGTCAGTTCCTCCTTCTGGCTTGAAATGGCTGGTCCCTGTGGGCTTTGGAGGCTGGGGAGAACTCAGGGTAACTTGGGAAGAAAGAGGCACTTGACAGTCTCTTTAGGGCAGACCTCCTGCTAGAACAGTCTTGGGTTTTCTGTTTTAATTTATGCAAGAGGAAACCAAACTTTCGGGCACATAGTGAAGTAACGGCTGCTATTTCTGCCCCTTTGCCCCACAATGTTTCCAGAAGCCTTGCAAATGGCTTATAAAGTGTACATTAAAAAGCCCAGTCAAGCCCCACTCAGACGATGCACTGGCCACTTTCATGATGTTTGGGGGGAGGCGGGGAAGCCCTGGGAGGATGTGCCGCCGGGCAGGAAGGCCCCTTCTCCTGGGGGTCCCAGCCCAGCCCGGCTTCTCTGCTGGGACCCCTGGTGCCAGTAGCCTGAGTGCTCTGTGAACACTGGATCCTTCTCTGGTTTGTTTCTCATGTTGCCTCTGAGGCGGTGTGAGCACGTTCGTGTGTTTTTCCATCCTTCTCTTCCCGTCTTTCTCTTGACTCCGGGATTTCCCACGTAAAGTTCACAGACGTTGGGGCTTTGTTCTGCCCGCTTCTGTCCCCTGAAACTATGGCAGAATCCAGTGCTTGGGAACGGAGGCACCACTTTCCCCAGTTAAGAGGTCAGTGCCCATCAACAGACACTCCAGTAGCAAAGGACCAGCAAGAGTGAGTGGACGGGCCCTCGTCACAGGCTGGCCACTGGCTCTGTTCCTACCTGGTCACTGCACTTCCTTACCTTGGTTGGGGGCACAGTTGTTGGATTTCAAAACGAGGGGTGGCTGTTCACCTTTCCCCAGCACCCCCTGCCCGGAAGGTTTGAACTGCCCTCCCCTTTGGCGGCTTTGTGGGCCATCACTCCCTACCCAGAGCGCTGCCTGCTGCTTGATTCCACTTGGTGTTTGGAAGAGAAGGTGGGCTGTTTGTAAAGTAAGGTGGATCCAAGCGTAACTAGGTAGGAAATGAGCACAAACTGTGCTCACAGGGTGCACTGGGTGTGCATACAGAAGCAGCAGCACTGGCTGGGGACTGAGCGCACTGCTGCTTCCTCTCGAGCTGGACACGCCTCAGGACAGAGCCCACTGTGCTTTCCAATGCCTCGCTGCCTGGGGAGAAGAGGCTCTGGGGGTGGCGCTGTCAGGGCCAGCGCCCAGGGCAGCAAGGCCGAAAGCATCCCTGGAATCATGTTCCCCTCCCGAGCGTCCCCACGGCAGGCCTGGACACTGTGTTGGCTCTGGGAGGCAAGAGCTCTGGTTTCTTGAGCCCAAAAAGGCTTTGATCCTGGGGGGCTCAGACCTTTGCTGTCCGGGGTCCGCCCTAGCCCCGGATGCTCTGAGAGAGCTGGCGCACTGTGCTCCAGAGAGGCGGGCCAGGCCTGGTGGGCGGTTGTCCCAGGCACGCCTCCCTGTGGCCCTGTCTCTCCCCAGGCAGCCAACGGCAGAAGCGATGAGAGTACACTGCCTGCCACCTTTCCTGCTGCAGGGTGCCCACGGGTGGTCCCTTGACTGTAACGTGGCCACCCAGGGTCACAGTCGGTATTAAGTGTCCCTGCTGCACAGCCAGGGACTGGGGTTGCCAGGAAGCTGGGGGACACAGGCCTTATCTCTAACGACCACTCCTGGAGCAAAAGTTAACACATAGCAGAGTACAAACAGGCATATATAATCTAGGACAGATAGGTGGCATGACTCATAATAAACAGCAGAACTGTTTCCAGAGGAGGATGGGTGAAGAGCAGTGCTCCTCAGACTGTGGTCCCTGGACCAGCAGGAAGCATCTCTGGGAGTCTGTTAACAATGTCCATTCTCAGGCCCCACCCCAGACCCCCGGAATCAAAAACACTAGGGGTGGGGCCCAGCTGTCTGTGTGTTAACACAGCCCCCGGTGATTCTGATGTTCACAGAAGTCTGGGGACCCCGAGCTTAGACGTGGGTTGTCGTTACAGCCCCTCTGTCCCGTCGGCCACGTGGACTCCTCTCTGAAGGGCAGAGGCAGCTAATACTTCTGGAGCATTTGCCGTCTCTTTTTTTTTTTTCTTGCGTTATGTGGGCCTCTCACTGTTGTGGCCTCTCCCATTTGCGGAGCACAGGCTCCGGACGCGCAGGCTCAGCGGCCATGGCTCACGGGCCCAGCTGCTCTGCGGCATGTGGGATTCTCCCGGACCGGGCCACGAACCCGTGTCCCCTGCATCGGCAGGCGGACCCTCAAGCACTGCGCCACCAGGGAAGCCCTGCCGTCTCTTAAGTACCACTCCAAGTCCTTTACCTGCATCACCTCGTCCCGTGCTCACAACACCTGGAGTGCGTTATGTCGCTCTCGCCATTTTGCCAGGTCCTAGAAGTAGACACAGTCCAGCGGGAGACCTGGGACCCTAGGCCAGTCACCGACCCCACCGTGCCTCAGTTTCCTTGTCAGTTAAATGGGTGGCAGGGCCGTGCTAGCTCTCTCACAAGGTGGCTATGAGGGTGATGTGGCTGAGTAAACTCTGAATGTGCTTTCCAAGGTTAGAAGTAGTTTTAAATGTGACTTAGGAGATGGTGGCGTTTTGTCACGGTGCCCCTGGGGTGTCCCTCACGGTGCTGCCCGGTGCCCTGGAGCAGGAGTGTGTCGGGGTCTGGCTGTGCTCCAGGGACAGGGTCTCTACGCAGGGTGTTTGGAAGGGGCGGGAGAGGGCGCCCAGGGTTCTGGGCTGCAGTGCAGGGGCAGGGCAGGAAGCAAGGGAGCCATAAACCAGACTGGAGGCTCTGTGTGTTGGCGGGAGGCTCCTGTAGCTGGGAGCCCCCTCGCCGGGCCACGTAGCTCAGGGTCTGGTAGAGGTGGTCGATGCTCTCCCTGCAGAACTCTACTACGACCGCGGGAACCACCACGAGTTCGTGTCCCTGGTGAAGGACCTGGCCCGGCCCGGAGAGGTCACCCAGTCGCAGGCCTTCGACTTTGAGTTCACCCACGTGGAGAAGCCCTATGAGTCCTACACTGGGCAGAACGTGAAGCTGCGGTAAGTGGCGCCCCCAGGGTGCCCCGCGTGGACGGGCCCTGACTCTGTCCCGTTTCTGAGGCTCTGTGTGGCTGTAGGGAAGGTGTGCTGCGGGGTGGGGGTGGGGGGTGTGCAGTGGGCTTCCCTCCAGGAGGAGTGCTCCTGGCTTGTCTGTCCGTTTCTGGAGTGTCGGTATCCCCACCGTGGCCACTATTTGAGCCACTGACCCAGCACCCCTGAGTGCAGAGTTGAGAGGTGTGCACCTGCCCCTCAGCAGCACGCTGCTGCACAGACACCAAACGTCACCACCACCACCCCCGGCCCAGGAGCAGAGAGGACTGTGACACACCAGAATAGCTAGGATATTACCTTTGTTCTTAATATAATTCATTTGATTGCAGGTGTCTATAATTTAATTTTAAATGTTGTGATTAACAGCTGATTCTGAAAGTTCCCAAAAGTTGGACACTCGGCTTTCACACACCCCTGGCTGGGCCTCAGGGCCACTGATCCTCATCCAGCTCTGCACGAGATGGTGGCGGGGTCCTGAGCTCTGTCACTTGAGAAGTGGGTCATAGATTTGGATTCTAATCCTAGACCCGTCCTCTCCATATTTTGGGACAATGAGGGAGTAAAACGTACCACAGTAGGACAAATTTTAAAACATTAATACACAACCTTTTAAGTACATGGGATTGTTTTCCTTGTTCCGGTCTTGGAAACTCTGCAGGTGGGGACTGATTCCATGGCCTCCGGGGTATGTGATGTCACTCTGGATGTCTGGCTCCAGGTCTTGGGTGTCACCTGAGGCCTGCATGTGGCATGGTGTGGGCTACTGCAAGCTCTCCCCTCTCCCGTCAGAAGAGGGGCTGCAGGCTCTCCTTTTCAGCCTGTGCAGAGAGGTCTAAGCACTGGTGCTGCCCCACTTCAGCAGCGTTGCGTGACTGCACTCAGAAGGCAGCAACAGCGAGGAGTATCTAGTCATCACTTAAGCTGGGCTTGGGGCTTATTGCTATTTAATTTGATGTTTTGCAGTGCACTTCTCATGAATGTTCTTACATCAGAAAGAAAGGTGTTGAAAACAGTATGGTGCTTCTTCCAAATAGAATTACCATATGATTCATCAATTCCACTTCTGTGTATAAATCCCAGAGAAGTGAAAGCAAGCACTCAGACAGATTTGTGTATACTCACATTTGTAGCAGCATTATTCACAGTAGTCAAAAAGTGGTTACAACCCAAGTGTCTATGAGTAGATGAGTGGATGAACAACGTGTATCCACACAGTGGAATAGTATTCAGCCTTGAAAAGGGGGAGATCCCGACACCTGCTACGGCATGGATGAGCCTTGAGAACATTGTTCTCAGTGACATAAGCCAGATACAAAGAGACAAATACTCATTCCACTTTTTTAAGCAGTTATATAGTCAAAATCATAGAGGTAGAAAATAGAATGGTGGTTGCCAGGGGCTGGGGAAAGGGGCTGGGGAGTTAGTGGTTGATGGGGCAGAGTTTCAGTTGGGGAAGGTGAACACGTGGAGATGGACAGTGGTGAACACTGCCCAGCACCTTGAGTGTACTTAATGCCACTGAACAGTGCACGTAAAAATGGTTACATTGTGTTATATATATTGGAGGGGAGGAAAAAACTTTTCCCTCCACCATGTCAGGTTCATTGGTGGGGGCTCTGCAAATCGGATGGATGGAAGACGGATTGGCCAGAGGCAAGCAAGCAGGTGTATTCCCGTGTGCATTGTGCCCCCACCTAAGCTCTGCCCGGTGACTGAGGGGCAGTTGAACTTGGGCTTATGCAGCATCTTAACAGAGAAGTGAAGAGGCAGAGAAGGGGCCCTGCGGCTCGAGTTGTGGGAAGCACGGGGAGAGGCTTGCTTTGGTGAGGAACGCTCTGTGGGTGGCACTCCCAGCAGCTCCCAGGCTGCGCAGCCTCTCCTGGTGGAGAGGGCCCCGGAGTCTGTCTTGTGTGCACTGTTTCTCTGTTGCTTTCAGCTCAATAGAATCCTCGTGCCAGAGTGGCATGTTTTGGGGTGCATGCTCTGCACCCTGTGTTTTGTATTTTATCACAATGAAAGAAAAGTGTTACTGTCTAAATTAGACAAAGACTTTTGGATTCATGCTGAGAAAGGAGGTAAAATCGGGAATATTAGTTAGTGGAAGATGTAAGTTCCAGATTAAGGGCTTGTGTCTTATTACAGGCAGAGGGGAAACACGAAAAGATTATTTTGGGTTCCTTTTCCTTTGTTTTTAGGCAGAGCGGTGGTTCTGTTAGAAGATTGAAGTCACTATGTCATATTTGATGGGTGGGTGGAGTGTTGGATCAAGGCTGTGGGAAGGCTTGTGTGAGGTCCTGAGTTTTCCTTTAGTGGACACCATGGGAACAGGCAGAAAACAAGGAATTTAATAGACGCCAGCAGAATTGACCATTGAGTGGAGATGCAGACATCGGGCCATCAGGCGGAGGAGATGACCTGTGAGGCGATTCATCCAGTTCCAGAGGAGTTGGAAGCACTGGCAGAACAGACAAGTGGAAATGCAAGCCTGTCTCTCAGGGCAGAGGAATGCACTGTCGGAAATCTCCTGCTCAGAGGTGGTAACTGATAGGTTTTTCCAGGAGGGGAGCTCTGGGAGAGGAGAGCCTGGGACCTACTGGGACTCTTGGGGACCCTACTGGGCTTTTGGGGACGGAGGAGGAGTGGGTTGATGCTTGAATGGGAAGGGAGTGTTTTATGCTCTAATGCAGAGCTGATGCCAAAAAAAAAGCCGCTGGACTTGGCAGCTGTGAGCCTTGTGCTCCCTTTGGGAGGGCAGCTCCTGTTGGGTGGTAGAGACGGAAGCTGGGGTGAGGCATAGGGCTTGGGGATGAAGCCGCAGGGTTAGAACAGGACCCCCGGACAGCTGTTTCTGAGGAAAGGTACAGTGTGGTCCCTGGGGAGTGTCCTGGGGATTGATGGCTTTGGGACTTCTCATAAACTCAGGAAGGAGCTTTAGCTGGAGAGAGATTGGATGTGTTGAGAAAGTTGGGAAGTTGAAGCATCGATGCCCGACGCAGTGGTTCTCCACCAGGGTCCTGTGTTAGGGGGGGGGGGGGTTAAAAATATAGATCCCCATGTCCCTCTCCAGAGCAATCATGTGGCAGACGCGCCCCGGGGTGAGTCCCCTGCGCCTCCAGACTGCTGGCGCAGGAGAGGCGCTCGAGCAGCTGCAAGCTTTGTGGAGCCTTCCCTCCTACGCTGCTGCCAGGCCCCGCTCCACAGGGCGTGGGGGCTTGAGGGCCTGAGCCGTAGGGCAGGCTGGAGCCACGTCTGGGGCTGCGTGGAGGGAGCAGGAAGGAGAGGGTGGCCGGGGGGTGGTGAGGCCGCAGAGGAGGGCTACCAAGGTCCCCACCAAGGCCTACCGTCCCAGCTTTGTTAGAGGGCCACACAGAGTTAAGTCAAGGGGACGAGGGGTGCGGGGGGCGCCACGCTGAAGGGCTGGCTGGCGGTCAGGCATGGCTCACTGCCTTTCAGCGCCGTGTCTCTCCCTCTTTCTAACGTGTCCCAGGACCCTAGGCTCAGCCGGAGACCATCCTTGTTCAGACCTGGGGCTCTCCCACCTCTTGCTTTAGTTCTAAGGCCTGCTCCTCCTGAAGGCATCCCTCTCTCCCCACAGCACTTGATTCCTGCCTCTGAATGGACACTTTCCATGTGTTCTAATTTTTCTGTTGATTTGCCTGTCTCCCCCAGGGGACGATGAGTCCCTGTGAGACTCCATCTTATCCGTCCTAGGCCCGGCAATAAACGTGCGCGATGCATCGCTGACCTGATTTCTCCATTATCTTATTCCTGTTGTTTAACTGTGAGGGACTTGAAAAATGCTCTTCGATCAAATATTGTTAAATAAACAGCATGCAAACATAAGAGTATACGATCCCTGTGCCCAAAGAGCCGGGAGTTAGTTGAAGAAATGGAAGCTGTACACAGTGCCTGGCAGGTGGCAGTGAGGCTGCTCTTGAGGTGCAGAGAGAGGCGTCACCTCTTACCTTGGAGCTCAGGCTCAGAGGAGGGTTGGGGTAAAGACCTTTGATCTCCCTGGAATTGTAATTGCAGGATTTTGTGTCTCAGTGCATTTTCCTGGGAAGGGGGTGCCCAGCGGTGAATTCTCAGAGCAGTCAGAGCCCCAGGGGGTGACCTCTACCAGGGGTCCTCTGCGGGGTGGGCTCTGGAGGCTGGGAGCGGCCCTTCACCGCACGTCTGCATCCCTCAGGTATTTCCTTCGCGCCACCATCAGCCGCCGCCTCAACGATGTTGTCAAGGAGATGGACATCGTGGTCCACACGCTGAGCACGTACCCGGAGCTGAACTCCTCCATCAAGATGGAGGTTGGGATCGAGGACTGTCTGCACATCGAGTTTGAGTACAACAAATCCAAGTGAGTGTCGGGCCCGGCTGGTTGGTGGTGACCTGCGGGGGCGGCCACAGAAATAACGCGGTGGATGTGTGCGCAGGCCGGCCGAGGTCGCAGGTCAGGAAAGAGCTACATCTCACTGCAGCTGAACTGTACTAACTTAAGAGGGCAAACTTCAGTTAAACATCCTATGAGGTCTTTCAAAGTCAAGCGAAACTAACTTTAAAGTATTTGTTTTGGATTCTAGGTACATCTGTTTCCTTCTACTGATGAGATTAATCTCAGAATACCATTCTATTATCATTCGTATCCTGTATACAGTGAGTCTTTAGAAACCAAAGTGAGGAAAGCCAAGTTGACTGCTTCCTCCTTGAATTAAAATGAATTGTAACAAAGAATATCTGATGCCTTTTTATAAAGGTCTTTAAGTAATTTTATTTTAACTGGCCATATGTTTTAAACTGTGCCTGCTATTACAACATCCAGATACGTAAGTGCTTGTAAATCACAAAACTTACTGACAGTTCAAAAATGTACTGCAAGCAGCTTTCTTTTTAATATGATACATTCCTGAAAGTGTTCGAGAATCAGATATGCAAAAGTAAACGTGTCTTCTATTCACAGAGAACTAACCCTGCCCCCTGCGAGTCTCTAATGAGGCTCCTCCCCGTGGGGAGGCCTCACCTCAGACCCGCTGGCCTCCAGAGGCTCGGAGGGTGGAGGCCTGAGCAGCGGCTCTCCCGTGAAGGGCTGGGAACACACGTGCTTCCCAGGACAGGGGGAGGGAAGGCTGTTTCCCTCCTGGCCTGGCCTGGCCTGGCCTGGTGCTGAGCGTGGCCCCGATGGGCCCCTACAGGACAGGCAGGGCGAGTCTGGAGCAGGCCCCTGCGCTTCCTCCTCATGGTCTTGGGGCTCACGGGCCCTCCTGAGACAGAGCCCCCCAAAGTGCCTGCCCACCAGCGCCCCAGCCTCCTAGTGAAGGGGGCGCCACCTCGAAGGCGCTCAAGCAGCCGCAGCCAGCAGTGCAGTCAAGACCAAGGTGAGCGTGAGACAGGTGTGTCTGTCACAGACTGGACGGGCTGGACCGGATCCTGCCCTTGCAGAGCAGGCTGCCCTGTGAGTGCCAGGCCGTCTGAACAGACAGGAAGAGCCCGGACCTTAGGACAGCGTCCCGTTCTGCCACTAAGGACTTGGGCTCAGGTTAGCAGGTACTAAGACTTCTGTACCTGGGGTTTCTCATCTGAAAAATGAGGGGTTTGGTCAGGTCAGTGGAAAGGTGCCGTGAAGGAGGAGCGGGGCCCGGGCACCACGCGCGGCTCCTTTGTGTTTCTTGTGTGTAAGATTTCATTTAGAACAAAGGAACGTTCGATCTTTAAACGTTTGAATGCCCAGAGAATCTGTGCTCTGAGCATTCCTTCTAACACGCTGCAAGCAGCAGAGCCCTGCTCTCCTCAGTCCTTGTGCGTCGCCATCTCCCCAGGCAGCCTGAAGGCAGAAAGGCGGCGTGAAGTGGAGGGGAGAGCCCGGGCCTGCAGGTTGGGAACCTGGGTCCACACCCGCGTCTACCCCTCCTCGGGTCCCACCACGTCGCCTGTCTTTGCGCTCCCTGGGGCTCCTGCCCTGTGATCCGGGAGCTCGAGCCCTCGGGTCCCCCGCCCTGAGCTTCAGGTTGAAGGCTTGCCTTCTGCGGCCACACCTGGTCCAGAGCGGCCCTGCTGCCGGCTGGCCCCGGGGGGAAGGCCCAGTTCCTGGGAGCGGGAGCAAGAGCCGGGACCTGGTCCCCGCACTCGCGGGCCAGCCTCTCACACCAGAGCCTCTAAAACACACGCGCTCGTTAAAGCGCTGAGCAGAGGGTGACGGAACCGCGCTCTGAGGTGCAGGCGGGACAGCAGAGGGGAAGTGACGCAGGTTCAAGTGTAGAAGGTCGTTGGGACTCGCCCTGCGGGGCAGCTTGGGGGGCAGCGCCCTCTCCTGGAAGCAGGAGGCCTGTCACGTGCGGGGCCGCACCTCTCACCTTCCTCTCCGCAGGTACCACTTGAAAGATGTCATTGTGGGGAAGATCTACTTCCTGCTGGTGAGGATCAAGATCAAGCACATGGAGATAGACATCATCAAGCGGGAAACGACAGGCACGGGCCCCAATGTGTACCACGAGAACGACACCATTGCCAAGTACGAGATCATGGACGGCGCGCCCGTGAGAGGTGAGCTCTGGCCCCGTGGCCTCGGCCCGGCCCCAGTGTTGGAGGGGCTTCAGGGATCATCCTGTCAAAGTTAGGGGGCCTGGCAACCCGTAATTTCTTAATCTCTAACTGTGCACTGTGGGTCCCGAGAAGGAGGAAAAGGAGGCCGGGGGTGTGGAGCTCAGGCCCCGCTCACCTCCACCCAGCAGACGTCCGAGTGGACCTCGTTTATAGACTGAGTTTGTACTGCAGTTTAAATCTCAAGAGTTATGTCTTAAAAAAACAAAAGACGTTTGAAAAGCGCCAGTTTAGCAGATACAGTTTGAACGCTCTGTTTACACTTTCCTATTGATGTTCTGAATTTCTTTGCTGGGGGGGGAGGGGGCAAGAGATTAAAGCAGAATCCTCACTTCTGTTACTTAGTTCAGTTCCCCTTCAGGTAAAAACGAGTCATGCTCTGAATTTTTTCGCCAAGTCCAGACACCCTGACTGACACTTCTAGTGCTGCACACAGTGCCGGCGTGACCTCTGGGATGAGTGGAGCTGAGAGCTGGGTGGGAAGTTGTGTGATTGTTGGGAGGAGCAGTCATGTATGTTCTTTGTTGGCTCTGCAGCAGTTGATGATGAAGTGTTTTCACGTAGCAGTGCTTGGTGCTGCTGAGGTTTCATTCAGTTTTTTCCCAGTCTGCTCCACATGGAAGGAGGGGTGTCATAGCTTTCTCAGGCCCTCGGGCGTCACGAGCGGGGTCCTCAGGGCAGGGCTGAGCCATCTGCCTGCTTGTTCCGTGTTTCCCCAGCCGAGCAGTTGGGCTGAGCTCACCCTCCCTGTGGCACTGACAGGACACCGAGACAAGCACAGAACAGTGCGAAGTGAAACAGGGTTCGTGTTTGGCTTTAGGCTGCACTGTAGGTTTGGACTTTCTCAGCAGAATTCTGCCCTGATTTTGTTCCACTTATCTTAGGAGAGGCACAGTGTTAGAGCTGGAAGGGATCTAAAATATTATGTAGCCTGATATCATAATTTTCCCCATGAGAAAATGAAAGTCCACGGAAAGCACCAGACTTACTCAGAGTCATACCTCGGGTCAGTGGAGAGAACTGGGTCCAGAGAGAAGCTTTTCTGTTTTCCAGACCACCACACTCTGCCAACTCATCTCAGAGGGGAGGCATACGGGATGGGGGCTATGCTAATTGGGGTGGAGGGAGGTGGCATCAGAATTGCTGGGTGACATGGTGAGTTAGCTGGGGTTTGACAATGGCTCTTAAACCCAACAACTCTACACACTAAACGAGTCAGAAGATGCTTACCTAGCATTCTTGTGCTGTTCACACTCACCAGGCAGCGGCAGGCGCCTCCCTGAAGGCGGAAGCGTTGGCTTGGGTGTCCAACGCCCCCCTCGGGCAGCCCCTCCACCGCGGTGTATGGTGGGGCCCCTGCCCCCGCCCTGACTCGCGCCCGTCGTTGCAGGAGAGTCCATCCCCATCCGCCTCTTCCTGGCGGGCTACGAGCTCACGCCCACCATGCGGGACATCAACAAGAAGTTCTCTGTGCGCTACTACCTCAACCTGGTGCTCATCGACGAGGAGGAGCGGCGCTACTTCAAGCAGCAGGTGAGCCGGCCGCCCCGACAGAGCCAGAGGGCGTCGTCCCCGCCCAGGGCCAGCAGACGGGACGGGGATGGGGGGCGAGCTGCTTAGTCTCTGTGCCACTTAGTTTACCCCGAGCCCCACAGCGAGGACGGGGGTTCCCAGTTGACACCCAGAGTCTGCTTTCTCGGGCTCAGCCCCTGCGGCTACTCTGCCCTCCCGGCCACACTGTCAGCAGGCACCCGGGGCCCAGAGGTGTGGACGGCTGCTGTCATTGGTGAGGTATGAGCGGAGGCTTTTGCCTAAGAATCCCGGGAGAAGGCAGAGCCTCTGGGACCCTCCCCAGGCCTCCCTCTCACGTGTCGCCTGCCCCCCCCCCCGCCCGCCCATCCTGCA
>NW_006776528.1:527147-532638 GCF_000442215.2 Lipotes vexillifer | reverse complement strand
CATGTCCCACCAGGCAGCCATCGCCTCGCAGCGCTTCGAGGGCACAGCCCCCCTGGGGGAGGCGCGGACCCCCGGCCAGCTGTCCGACGGCAGCAGCAGACAGTAGGCCTGGGGCCAGGAAGCTGCTGGGCTCCCACCCCGGCTCCAAGCCCGCAGGCACCAGCAGCCGGGGCAGCAAGATGCTCAGCTGACCCGCTACTCGCAACCTGAAAACAAATCATGTTCTTGACGTAAATTCTTTTTCCTGAAGAACCTAAGGGGTTGGGGTTGGGAGGGAGTGTCTCTGGGACGCTGTGGCTGATGGGAGAGGGGGCGTCCCGGGGAGAGCCGGCTGCGGGGCTGCCTGGGCCGCAGGAGCACAGCGCGGCCAGGCTCTGAGCCTCCCGGGACAGGAGCTGGGGGCACGTCCCACGGGTGGTCCTGTCTCGCACTCCCCTCCCCCGTCCCTTAGCGAGTGGCAGAGGGTGTGGCGCCCGCCCCACTCTAACTGGCGGTGAGGGTTCAAGACCAGGAAGCTGCCTCCCTGGGAGTCTCAGATGTGGTGCTTTGGAGCCTCCACAAGCCACCCTCCTCCTGGCCCTTCTCTCACCGCTGGGACCAGGCGCCTCCCAGGGACTCTGGTCAGTCATGTCCTGGATGGAACGGGAGCTTGTGGTAGGGCCTTTGGCTCATGTCCCTGGGCACAAAGACATCTGTGTCACCCGTGGATGGCAACCAGGTGGAACTCGGCAGCTGTGCCTGGTGTGGGCAGCCCTGAGGGCCGGAGGCCCTCAGCCCCGGCCCCTGATCGAGGACATCTTTCCCCCGAGGAGAGGTCCGGGAAGGGCCCGTTCTCTCCGCCTCCCCGGGAGTGGACCCTCTTGGCTCCCTGCTGCCCATCTCACTCCTGGGAACCGGCGCTTGTTCTCAGACACGTAGAAGCTTTGTGCTCACCCTGCGAGCTGGGAGGAAGGGGAGGGCCTCCTGAGCCGCCATCCTCCCCACCAACCGGCTGACCAGAGCTTAGGACCATTGGTGTTCTGTGTATGTGGACGCTCTCGTCATGCTAGAGAGGGTCTCCCGCTGTTGCACTGCACCGCGCCTGTCCTGTTAAGGGTGTGGATGTCCTTCCTGTCTCCTGTTGGCCTCTCTTCCCGTCTAGAAAGACCAAGCAGACCCCCATGGCCAGCAGGTACAATAGCTGGTGGTCTGAGTTCTCTGTCGTTTGGGAAGCAGAGGGGTTGGTTCTTGTGTCATCTTTCAGTTAGTGTGGAAAACGGGGACCCATCTCTGCCTTGAAAATTGGTGCAGCGGTAGGCCTCAGACTGGGCAGGGCTCACGGATCAGAGCTGAGGTGGGAGGGAAGGGCGTTCGGGGTGACGCTCGAGGTGGACTGGGGGCAGAAGAAGCAAGCAAGGGAAGCTGGTTCCCCCAGGTTGGACCCCGGGTTCTGGTGTGAAGGACAGTCCCCGTGGGGACAGGACCACCTGTGCAACTGCCCCTGGATTATCAGGGTCGGGGGCCTAAGCGTGGGAGAGGCAGCTCCTGTGTCCCTCGCCTTCTCCAGAGTGTGAGCTGGTGCTCTGGCGCCTCCCACGACAGCTGGCCCCTTAACTACTAGGTACCCGCCAATCCCTCTGCCTTCCAGCAGACCACAGATTCACTTCCCAACCTTCCCGCCACCTGAAGCCTGTCTCCTGAGAG
Source organism: Lipotes vexillifer (assembly GCF_000442215.2). Taxonomy (NCBI): domain Eukaryota; kingdom Metazoa; phylum Chordata; class Mammalia; order Artiodactyla; family Lipotidae; genus Lipotes; species Lipotes vexillifer. The sequence continues at coordinate 530,955 of NW_006776528.1, read as the reverse complement.
AACTAGAGGTAGAATTTGCTTCTGTCCTCTCAGGAGCTTCTGTTCTTTCCCCTGCCCCATTCTCTGCCTCTTTGTGCATCGGGGAAGGGGAGGCCCATCCCTGGGACCCTGGCAGAGCATAGGGACTGAACCAAGCAGCGCGGCCTGGGGTTGAGCAGCTGTGGTGTTTACAAGTTTCTCAACGTGTCTTTTCAATGGCTGTTTTAAACAAAGCAGTCTGTTTCAGCTGTCTCCCTGATTAAAGCAAGCCCCTGGGCTCGGAGGCATCATGCCCACGGTCCACCAGACTCTGTGGTCTCTTCTTACTGCCCTGCCGCACACAAGGGGAGATGCCCCGCCCTGACCCACGACACCTGCCCTCCTGGTGTCTGTGGCCCCTGGTGAACAATGACACCCACTTTATTAATGCCTGTTTTAGACAAGCACATGGCTGAGAAAGGAATTCTGGTTTTACTCCAGTCTGGTAACTTGTCCTGAAACTGCTGGTTTTACCCACTCTGGGACCAGATACTTAACCCACCCAGGGGTGGGTTAAGGAAGGCCGGTGTAGAGACGATCCATGTTAGTGGGTGTCAGCAGACTGGGCCCTGCATCTGGCTGAGGGGATGTAAAAACGTGCAGTGGAGTATTCTACCCCCAATGCTGATTTTAAAGAAACGCCTCCAACTCAGACATTCATGTTTTATTAAAAAGGACCCAAACCCGACGTCTAACACTACGCCAGGTGAACACAACCAGCATGTTCCCCACGCCTTCTTTTGTCTTGTGGAAGCCTGACTTTGGGGCAACATCTTGCCCTCTTCAGCAGCCGTGTCTCCATTAACTCGGTTCCTTTTCCTCCAGGCTCAAAATAAAATCAAACTCCTCTGCCGAAAAGGGCAAGAAGAAGAGGAAGAATTAGGTCTGTGTCTCCTGAGCAGGGCAGTCACGGCAGGCATTTCTCTCGTTCACTCAGAACCCTCGGGCGTTTCGACAGGTGCCGAGCACAGCTGCCCTGGGCAGCTCGAGGGGGCTCCTCCCTCGTGGGAGTTACAGGTGGGAAGACAGACTCAGACCTTAACCACCGTGCTTAGGGTTCACCAGCTAGTACATGTGAATTCACGGTCACTGTGGCATGTGATCAAAAGGCGAGAGCCGTTCTTACCTCGGGTCAGGGGCTGGACTGAGAGTCTCTGGCGGGTGAAGAGAGCCATGTTTTTTAAGGGACCGCCAGTGGCTCTGTGCGCTTGGTGGTGGGTTTTGAGCTCAGCCAGTGGGATGAAACGCTTCATCATCCGAACAAACTGTACGTCCACCTGCATGGCAACAGTGTATGGGACAGAAAGGCACGTCCAGCTGGACTCCGCCTGCTGTGTTTTAGCTGCTTGCAGGAGGTCCTGTGGGCCTGGCTGCCGGTGTTTGTCCTTCCCTCCAAAGGCAGGGTAACCTCATCGGACTGAGCGGGGCTCTGTGCCCTGATCTAAAGATACCCCAGACCTTCCTCCCTCTATCTCCATCCTTTTTCTCTTTTGTGAAATAGGAAGAATAGTAGTGTCTTTACCATGGACCATTTGGGGTTGTCTTCTTTGCTGGATGGATCATAATGGGGATTGTTTTTCTCAAACTGTGTGTGGTCTGGGTATGCCTCCTTCACAATCTGAAATTAAAGCCGAGTCTCCAATCATTTGTCTGTCCAGTCAGCTCCATGGCCAGGCTTTAGTGCAAGTCCAACTGTCGTTTCCTACCCTACGTATTCTTACCCCATCTGTCTCGCTGTTGAGCCACTGAGGGCTCAAGTATCTGGAAGTAATACACAGTCTAAGGTAAGCAGAGGAAATCAACCCTATTTTGACAAAAATCTTAAAAGTATGTTCTAAAACCAAACATTAAAGGTTATTATTGGTGCCACTGTTTCTCCACCTACAGTTAATTCTACCCTGGTAACTCCTGGCCTGGAAGAGCTACCATCAGGCCTGTTTTTGAGTGAAAGACCAAGGTGCAGAAATGGAGAGGTCTGTGCCAGCGGGGCCTGAAATGAAGGCCTGCCTTGCTGCAGTCCTGTCACATGTCCCTGAGACAGCAGGGATGGGGATGAGGGTTGCCTGCCTATGCTGTCTCCCTAACCTGCATGAAGGGAGATGGACTCAGACCTAAGCCTGTACAACCGACCTTCATAAGCCCCGCGATGCCTGGCTCTCTGCAGTTGCTGTGGTAGAAGAAGGCTTCTTCCTGCAGCTTCATGGCTCTCAGGAAGTTCCGGGCCTGTTCCAGCACAGGAGAAACAAGAACTATCCTCCCACCAGTCAGAAGACACTAGCCCCTGGAAGTCAAGTCTGCTTTTATTAGATGAGATTTTGTTTTGTGCAGCTCCCCCCCCACCCCACCCCACAGTTCAATTCAATTCTTGCCTTTTACCCAGAGCTGTATCAGGAGGACACTGGCTAGAACACAGGCCATTTGAAAACTGCATGCAGTCAAAGAAATCAAGTTATGTATTAATATATTTTCAGGTTTCGGTTCTGGGAAAAAACCACCTTGGCCAAGAGATTTTGCTACTGAATAAGTCAGAAGGAAGCAGGCTTTTTATCCCCCCCCCGCCCCGGGTCTCGAGGTCCTGTCTAACCCGCTTACCTGGTAGTTGCGAACACCATCCCAGCATGCTGTCTGCTTGGGCTGTGCTCTGAGATCCTCAATGCTGAACTAGGCAAGAAATAAGGTCATTCAGTAAACAATCCTGGGCCAATCGGTAAGAATATATGGAAGCAGACAAGTTCCTTCCCCTGCAGGGTGCTGCCAGCTGGAGTGGCGTATGAGCTTATGGGAAGCTCTTCACAGCCACTCATGCTGTGCAAGTAGAAGTTAGCTTTGTGTTACCTTGTTAGCCTTGCTAATTGAGAGGGTTAGATGAGTGGATAATTAATCTGGCAATTGCTGACTATCTATTTCATTTATTAAAATATTATATATCCCTTCTAGAGTATCTCTAATTTTATTTTCTCCAGGCTACTATGAAATTTGATTTACATTTGCCTCCTGTGTACCAGCTGTTGGCAGGGAGATACCTAGGAGCATGGCAGGTGGCAAGAGAAAGGCAACCTAAGACTGAATGTTGCCTAGATCGGGGGCTGGAAAACTATAGCCTTCAGGCCAAATCTAGCCCATGCCTGATTTTGCTGACAGTTTTATTGGAACTCAGCCACACTATCTGCCTATGGCCACTTTCTTGTGATGCCAGCAGAGATGCAACAGCACCACCTGGCCCTTTAGAGAAAACATTTGCCAACCCCTGCCCTAAGTAGAAGACTCACAAAACAGAGAGTGGATGGCAATAAATGCTGCTGATTCTGTCCTTTATCACCTTTTCCCTACCCTTCGAAGGTAAGAAGTGGGTGATGGGACCCTGTGGTGTCCCCCGTGCACTCTGGAGACAGGCGCGGGACCTCACCTTCACGTCCACCCCTTTCTCCAGTCGGCTTTCTGGCTCTGACTTCATCAGCCAGCAGCTGCTTAGGTTCTTCCCGCGGTCTCTAGAGGCTGAAGTCTCCTGGAGGCTGGAGTTCCCCACCTTAGCTGAGGCCTCCCCTGGCTTCTCCGTCACCTTAGCTGAGGCCTCCCCTGGCTTCTCCGTCACCTTAGCTGAGGCCTCCCCTGGCTTCTCAGTGTTGGTACGTTTTCCTGCTGGCCCCTCCTTGTCTGCAATAGGAGAAGAAAAAGGAAGAGAACTTTCTTGCTTGAGAGAGAAAGTTCTGTTGCAGGAAAAGCACATTTGGAGTCAGCAGAGCTGGACTCAAATTCTGGAGCTGTGGCAGCTTCGCTGCTGCACCCGGTC
>NW_006776528.1:518143-527117 GCF_000442215.2 Lipotes vexillifer | reverse complement strand
GCTGAACCTGTTCCTCGTCTATAAAAATGGGACCAGAACGCCTGCCTTACAGGACATCTTCTGGGTTCCCCATTCAGTGGGATGATACCTCCCGTGGCATCTATTAAGTAGTCAATGAATGTTTTCTTTTCCTCACCCTCTCCTCTGCCTTTGCTGGGGCTGTTCTCTCCAATGAGGAAACCAGGCACCTACTCCACAGACTTGCTTTGATGATTAAATAAGACAATACAAACAATGGGCTGAAGCAGTGTCTGGCGTTACCATAAATGCTCAATAATATTAGCTATTAGGTCACCTCGACTTCTTCTTGCTCAGTATGCTCTGTGGCCTGCCTCCTTTCTACTCCTTGAAGGTGCCAAGAAAAGCTGGATAAAACAGCCACTTTGGACTTTGCAGACATGGTCAAGACTGGACTTTACCCTACAGAGTGAGGGAAATGTGCCTGGAGCAGAGTGGGTGCCCTGTAACGAACAGCTGTTAAATTCTTACCCTACGCCCTATGTGTTACCACCCTCACTGTAACTCAGTCTACACAATCTATGAGGTGTTCTGTCCATCTGTAAGATGTGTCCCAGATCACACATCAGGGCCTGCCACGCTGGTCTATCTGAATCCACTAAACGACCATCCTACACAGCCTCTGAACCAAGTTCAAGCTCCTACGTATCGTATGCCATCATGATGGACGTCCAACACGTGGAAATTTCCTAGGGTCCTAGTGGTCCCCCTGGACTTGATCGGCACACTGTAGACACCGTGTGTACTGTTAACAATGTGTTGTGGGCAACTCGGAACCCTCCCCAGTCTCGAAAAAGCACTTTCTCTGTCGTTCATTGCTTTGCTGCTGCTCCTAGAATGCCATTCATCCTTGTGAACACACGGGGATATCCCGCGTTCCTACCCATTCTTTACGGCTAGACTCAAATCCCCTCCCGCTCAAGGCGTCCCCCCAACCCCTCCGTGCTCTCACAGCCCCAGTGACCCTTTCCTTTCCTCGTCTGGCTCCCCGGGGAGCGGGAACTGTGAACGACCGACTCAGCGCCTGCCAGCCCGTATCCCAGCTACTTTTCGTGCTTTCCAAACAGCTACCGCTCGGACGAGGAAGCAGCAGAGGAGCCCTGGGCATAAGCCTGGTGGGCGGCTCAGGACATCGGACCGCAAAACGACCCACTCGGGCCTTTCCCCACGCGCAGGGGCGGAAGGTGAGCGGCGCTGAGCAGCCGGGCGCGGCTCACCTGGCCTCGCGGCCCCCGCCGGCCTCTTCCGGACTCGCGGCATGGCGTCCCCGCGCGCCGAGGATAGAGGGTCCCGCTGTCGCTCAGGGCGCCCACGGAATCCTCCCGCGTTACCCACGTCCGCCTAGCACAGACCGCCGCTGAGCGCCCCCGGTGGTCTTGCTCTCAATCACAGCCACCCCCGCGGGTCCGCAGGCCTTCGAAGCGCTACCGCAGCCCACCTCCCCGCGCGCCGCAGGGCGCTGCACAGCGTCCCCGCGGCGCTTCCTAGTCTTGGCGCGCGCCCGGGGGCCCCCTGGGAGTTGTAGTCCCGGCTCCTCGCGCAGGCGCCCCGAGTCCGCACGCGGGGCCACGGCGCGCACTACAGCTCCCAGCGTGCGGTGCGGCGCGGCCCTTGTGGCCGGCCGGTCGGGGTCACCGGCGCTCAGACCTAGGCCCGAGCAGAAAGGAGTGGAGCAAGCGGCGGCTATGTTGTGGGTCCCGTGGTGGCGTGTCGGGGCGCGGATACGCGGCTTGCGCGGCGGGCTCCAGGCCCCCGCCGAAAGCGGTCGGCGGGGCGTGGTCTCCTGCATCGATCGTAAGGCTCGCCCGGGGGTAGGGGTCTGTCCACGGCTGGCGCGGCGGGCTCCAGGCCCCCGCCGAAAGCGGTCGGCGGGGCGTGGTCTCCTGCATCGATCGTAAGGCTCGCCCGGGGGTAGGGGTCTGTCCACCTGGCCGGCCCGGCCGCCCTCATTCACTGCGTCGGCCCGTCCGGGCGCCCCGGGCCTAGTGGTCTCCCCGGCTTAGACGTGGCGCGGCCCCGGGGGCGGGCGACCCTCGGCGGCTCAGCCCGGTGGCCGATGCTGGTCCGTCCTTGTACAGACCGCCCTTACCGTGCTTTGCGTTATGAACCTGGCGGTACGTTTCGCGAGGCCGCCCCTGCGACCTTTCCTCTCACAATTCGGAGCTACGTCGTTACCCATCTGCTTTCGGATAACGACGGGCTCCGCCGCGGAAGCTCGTGACTTTGTTTTTTTAAATCACAACCATCGGTTCTAAAGGCAGTAAGAATGTGAAAAGCCCGGGGCTGGTTGTGATTGGTGAACAAAATCTCCGGTGATACAAGATTTGCTCCCATATATAAATTATAGAACAACACCTGTAACTACAAAACACTTCAACTGTTGAAATTTCTGCAGAAAAATAACCTGTTGCAAATGGGAAACTACCAGAGCTTACAGATCTGAATGTCTCCTGGCACCAGGCAAATAATTTCGACGCCAGTAACGGAGTGGGGGGGACCTAGGCCGCCTAGGGGGTAACCAGACACTTTGTGACATTGTCGGGCGCCTAACCACTTTTTTCTTTTGAAGTCTTTCTTTTTTTAAATTTTTAATAAATGACAGTTTTGAAAACAGCAGAGTAGCTTCTGAGGGCCTTAGCTCGACATCCAGAGCTGTAAAGGACGCCAAGGTATAGGACAGTTTTCTTCTCAGTGTTCTAAAACACCTTCACAGGGTGCCACCCTATCCTAGCCCTTAGAATTCGGTAAGCAAGGTCACCTTTGTTGATTGGCAACAAATTGGGTAAATATAAGTATATCCAGTGGCTAGTGGTGTAACTTCAACCAGCTGAAGGTGCTTTTTAATGCTCTTTTAATTAGTAAAATGAAAGAAAACTATCCTTTAGGTGTATCATTTTACATATTAGAATATCAAGTTAACGGAAGTGATCAACAAAGGTTTCTCATTGATTCATGGCATATTTTAATGTGAAAAGTAATTTTTAAGAGCGTTATGATTTTCATTATATCTGATATATCATTTTACAGATGAGGAAACTTGCTCAGTGTCTAGTGCAGCCCCCTGGTTTTACAGCGGGGCACCTGAGGCTGAGGAAGGAGTCTGGAGGCCTGACTTCCTGAAAATTGTATAATTAATAGTTGCAGACCCAGATCTTGAACGCCTGGTTCCTTGTCCAGTGCTCCCTCATTTGTGATTTGCTGCAGCTTCCCAAGCGTTCCTTGAGCACCAGGATTCTCAGAACTGTTGAGTCTCTGGCTAGGTTTGGCCTTTGGATGCATTCAAAGATTCTTTTTTTAATAAATTTATTTATTTATTTATTTTTGGCTGCATTGGGTCTTCGTTGTTGCACGCGGGCTTTCTTTAGTTGCAGCGAGCAGGGCTACTCTTCGTTGTGGTGCGCAGAGTTCTCATTGCAGTGGCTTCTCGTGGAGCACAGGGCTCTAGGCACGCGGGCTTCAGTAGTTGTGGCACAGCGGTCTTAGTAGTTGTGGCTCATGGGCTCAGTAGTTGTGGCTCACGGGCTCTAGAGCCCAGGCTCAGTAGTTGTAGTGCACAGGCTTAGTTGCTCCGTGGCATGTGGGATCTTCCCGGACCAAGGCTTGAACCCGTGTCCCCTGCATTGGCAGGTGGATTCTTAACCACTGCACCACCAGGGAAGTTCCTGGTTTTCGTCTTGTTCTGTTTTTCAGTGCATGTTTTCTGAGAACTTAGGCATTTTTACTCAGTAACCATGCTTTCTTGTGTATAATTTAGTTTTGTTTTGTTTTTTTTTTGCGGTACGCGGGCTTCTCACTGCCGTGGCCTCTCCCGTTGCGGAGCACAGGCTCCGGACACGCTGGCCCAGCGGCCATGGCTCACGGGCCCAGCCGCTCCGCGGCATGTGGGATCCTCCCGGACCGGGGCACGAACCCATGTCCCCTGCATCGGCAGGCGGACTCCCAACCACTGCGCCACCAGGGAAGCCCTATAATTTAGTTTTTAACTTGCCTTTTCCACTTTTTTTCTCCAAGCAGTGTTCTCCTTTTGTTAGCATTCCATTATCTAGAATTGATTATTATCTATCTTAAATAAACATGTAATTATGTTGTATTTATACAGGTGCACCTCAGAGATACTGCAGGTTTGGTTCCATACCACTGTAATGAAGCAGATACTGCAATAACGACTTTGTTGTTTTCCCGGTACTTGTAAAAGTTATGTTTACCCTGCACTGTAGTCTGTTAAGTGTGCAGTAGCATTGTGTCTAAGAAAACAATGTCCATACCTTAATTTAAAAATACTTCATTGCTAAAAAAGCCTAACCATCATTTGACAACACAGGGTTGTTGCAGACTTTCAGTTTATAAAAAACACAGATTCTGCAGAGAGAAATGAAGGGCAGTGATACAAGGTGTGCCTGTACATCTGATTTGTTTACACCCATTCCCTCTTATTTACTTTGTGTGCAATTCAGATCTACTTCTTAGACCTTTTCTACCCTGAACTACTTGTTTTACTCTGTCAAATACTAATAATAATATCTGTAGACACGTATTGAGCTCTTGCTGGGATGGAAGTTTTGTAGCCCGTGTACAGTCAGATGTTTGCTTTCTCACCACTTATGTCATCCTTTGGGTGAATGGACCATTTTCATCTTTGACACCCCAGCACTGCTCCGTGGTAGACACTCAGTATTCTTTTGTGAATGGAAAATGACCCGACTCCCAGGCAAGGAACCATGAATTGTTTATCCCTAACCACATTTCCGAGAGCAACACCCAACGTAGTTTTCCGCTTTGGACCTTCTCAAGGTAGCGTCATCTTTAATCCTCACAAGTCTTCACTTATGAGTTTTCCATTTTGGTGAGGGTCCTGCTACAGACACACCGCTTTGTCCTGCTTCACACAGCAGCCACTCCTGAGGCCCAGGTCTGCCCAGAGACACATGCTGCCACCTGCCCTTGTTCTCTGTCGGAAGGGCCGTGCAGGACAGTCGGACACTGAAGCAAGTCGTGGTCGGGGGTGTGCTCTTTAGCATCATCCCAGGACCAAAAGGCTGAAACCTTAGAGAGCAGTGCCGAGCCCAGCACTTCTTCCCCTGATGTTTTCTCAGCCACCACTGTGCCTCCAGCTGCAGCAGACGCTCCGTTATCTCTTCCTGGCACGTGTGAGGCAGGTGGTCCTTTCAAAACGGCAGTCCTAAGAAAACAGAAGAAAGATAACGTGAGCGGCGCCGCGTAAGCCTGTCACCCTGTGCGGGTTGCTGACCCTTCTGCATGGTGGCTCCCAGGATTCATGGTCCTTTCTTTTCTAGATTCTCTACACGGTTCCCAAAAGGTTGTGGTTTTTCACAGGAGCTTTGCTTAGGTTCTTCCCTTTTAGCTTCTGGCCTGTCTCTAGCTGAAAGTCTTATCACCTTGCAAAACGGGAAAAATATTTCAGGCCCACATGACCAGCTAGATGGCCTGTCGCTCCGCTTTCCAGTTGAGTCCTACCTCATTCTAAACAGTGTTTGAAAAAAAACATAGAAAATAAATAGTGTTCGTGTCATTCGGGGAACTGGCTATTTAAAGAAAAGTTGTAAAGTCATGACACTGTGAATTGAGTGGTCACTATTTCACGTAGGCTCATGCAGATATCTTTCTCCTAAAGAGTATCGCCCCTGATGAAATACTGGAATACTATAGTCTTTTACAAATACTATAGTCTTTTACAAAATGTTTAAGGTTCTAGAGAAGCTTGTCCTCATGAAGCTCCCCTACCTGTCTCTTGGTATTGCTCAGTCAGCTCATTTCCTTAGCTTTTAAGTAGCTTAGACCTGGAAGGGAAGGAGTTACCCAAAGTCACGGCATTAACAGTTAGGAAAGAAAATATTCTAAAAGTTGTGAATCCATTAGGTGAAGACGGAATTAGGAAGGGCTTAGCCATGTTTTCAACACTGGAAGACTCGTTATCATTGTTATCAGTGACTGTCAAATGCACAGCTTTGTTACAGGATCTTTTCCTTAATTTGGAAGGTAAGCCGAAGTACACGTATCTTCCTTTCCTGACTGATCTTTTCAAATGAAAATGTTGTAGCTGGTAGACAAATACGCACAGATTCCAGTACAGAAAATGCAGGACATCCTGAAGGAAAAATATGTTCATCATAATTTGAGGGTCAGTGTGTTTATTATTCCTTTAATGTGAATTCGTGAGGAGGAAGAGATAAAGATGAGTATTGAAAGAATAAGCAACAAGGTGAATGAAGTCAGCCAGTCTATTTGGGAGTAAAGAAGGAAGGAGGCAGGTGATGCTACATCAAGACGCTGATTAACGGTGGGTGCTGGAGGTGGTGTGCCGTGTGAGAATGCTCTCGTAGGTCCACCGCCGGCCCGGGCTTCGTGGTGCTTCTTGCTTGCAGTACACTTTCCTGACCCCTGTCCTGGTTCTGAGTAAACGCCGCCTTGCCCACAGCTTCTACGGGACTAAACGAAGAGCAGAAAGAGTTCCAGAAAGTGGCCTTCAACTTTGCTGCCCGGGAGATGGCGCCAAACATGGCAGAGTGGGACCAGAAGGTGCGGCTTTTCCTGTGCTGGATGTCCCCACAGACGCCTCATGCAGTGACCCTTATCTCCTCCTTATGATCCAGATTCGGTATTTATTCTCCACTTAAAACTCTCACAGCGAATGCAAGTTCCAGGAGTGGTGTGATTCCTTTCCTGGAAAGCATCTTCCGCATCCTGTAGATATCATTTTTTTTAATTGCACAGAGATTTGGGCACTCTTAAACCAAGGCAATTCTATTGATGATTAAAAAGAAACTTTGATGCCAGAAACCAGTCCTTATAGAATGCATTTTAACTGGTTCCACTATATAGATGACAAAAGGCATGTTGAGTTAAGAGACTCCCTACTCTCTCCCGAGTACAAACGTCTTGATCCTTCCTTGTGCCCTCTAAAGAAAAGGCCGTCTGTGAATCACTTACTGACGATCCTGCTCTCTTTGTACGCAGGAGCTGTTCCCAGTGGATGTGATGCGGAAGGCAGCCCAGCTGGGCTTTGGGGGGATTTACGTACGGACAGATGTAGGAGGGTCTGGACTGTCACGGCTCGACACCTCTGTCATCTTTGAAGCCTTGGCCACAGGCTGCACCAGCACCACAGCCTACATAAGCATCCACAAGTGAGTGGCCAAAATCGGCAAGCACAGTGACGTGCTCGTGCGGGCGGGCTGGGGAATTTTATATAAACAGGGAAGAGGCTGCTCTCTTCAGGCTGGCTGTCCTTGAAGGACTAGACAGTTAGAAGTTCGCACTTAGGTCTGCTGCTCCCTGTTGGACTTGAATCTGTCATCTTGTATGTTGCTTAGAGAATGCTGGCCTTCTCCCAAATTCCGGATTGACCTGATACCAAACAGACCTCTCCAGTAGAGTGGCTGGGGCCTGTTCCCTTTTCCTCAGCCCAAAGATGAAGCCTCCACTAATTTGGGAAAGGACATATGACTCCTTGAGTTTTAGGGAGCTCAGTTAACCTAACTAGAAATAGCATGAATAGCATCCAGGTGGGAAATACCTTGGCCCTGGGTACGTCTGGGTAGTATGTGTTTCAGGAATATGTGTTAATCCAGGCCTTTGCTTTAAAGATGAATCTTCTCAATTGTGACTCTTCCCTTCCCACTCTGTTCTGCTTCACTCTACTTTGCTGCCTTTGTTCTCTTTCCCCGTTCCCCTCCCCCCTCAAATTTCCTTTTCTTTTCCGTCTCTATCTCTGTCAATGTCTCTTCTTGGTGTACCTGTCAGCATGTGTGCCTGGATGATTGATACCTTTGGAAGTGAGGAACAGAGGCACAGGTTTTGCCCTCCACTCTGTACCATGGAGAAGTTTGCTTCCTACTGCCTCACTGAACCAGGTGGGTTTGCCGTCCAGCAGGAGGTGTGGCTCATGGGAAATCACGGGGCGTGCCTTCTCAGCCCCGCACGTGTAGCCGTTGTTGACCAGGAGTGCCTGATGGCCGTGACCTGATGTCACAGGCTAAGAGCGCTCTAGGGCAGAGTCTTTCCAGGCTGCAGACCAGAACCTCCTTGTAGGAGGCTCATTGCAAGCTAGTGTGATGGGAGATGGAAAAGGGTCTGATTGCCATATGCAGTTTTCACAAGTATAGAGAGCTGCTCAGCCGTATGGATTTTAAAGTATCAAACTCTGAGGTGGTTTTTGTAAGGGAAGATTTCTCAGGTGGAGCCTTGCGGGGCTCCCTTACCTTCCCAGGCTCTCTCCCACCTCTTCGCTTCCCTCCTGTCCCTGCCGTAGGCAGTGGGAGTGATGCCGCCTCCCTCTTGACCTCCGCCAAGCGACGAGGAGATCATTACGTGCTCAGTGGCTCCAAGGTACAAGCATGCCGTCCTCGGTCCTCCCCAGGCAGATCGGAGGCTGTCCCCCTCCTGGCTCCACAGCCTGGACCCCAGGTCCACGAGTGAACGTTCCCGGGGGTGGTACGTGTGGGAGGGAACCTCAGGCCAACTTCTCGTGTTCACTGTCACTGTTTCTCTTCTGGTCTCAGTCCACTTAGTTCCGTTCACTAGTGTCTGTCCTTTTTACAGCCTCAGTGCAGGCTCTTTGTAACCCTCCTTAGTTTCTCTGTGCCACCATATCTCTCACTGTCCCATCATCGGAGGACCGCACTGTTTTCCCCTCTCCAACCCCGCAGGCCTTCATCAGTGGTGGAGGTGAAGCAGACATCTATGTGGTCATGTGCCGAACAGGAGGACCAGGCCCCAAAGGCATCTCATGCATAGTTGTCGAGAAGGGCACCCCTGGCCTCAGCTTCGGCAAGAAGGAGAGAAAGGTGAGTGCAGTTGGACAGGGAGAGTCAGGTTGTGAGCCTCTTGCTTCTGCCAGACCAGCCTCTGCTCTGTTTCGGGAAATGGGTTCCACACTGGCTCACTGGCCTTGGAGGCCGTTGCTTCAGTTAGGGTTTCGACAGTGTACAAGTGGAAT
>NW_006776528.1:485798-518060 GCF_000442215.2 Lipotes vexillifer | reverse complement strand
AGCGTCGTCAGAGTGCGCTGGACCGCTGGTGAAGATGCATCATTTGCCAGTAAGTTCATCAATGGGAGGGATTTCTCTGTCATCTCTCCTGCAGCCACTTTTGGCCTGTATCTCTTATGTACCTTCTTATCTTGATGCCCTCTTGTTGCCCCAGGAAGAAATGCTTACAGAAGACTAGAGGTCTCAGGAATGAAAAGCATATGGGCCACTTTTCTTCTCCAAATAAAAATACAGTAAAACTCACTGGAAGCGATTGTGGGTCTTTCAGTAATGTAAGAGGAAGAGTGTTTCCATAGGCTTCGAGAAGACGTTTTTAGGATTAAGAAGTACCCAGGCCATGAACAGTAGACTTGTGGTTATGTAACTATCACTGGTGATGAGGGTGGGATCTAGTCAGGTGGGCCAGGCCAGGTGACTGGCCTCCACCTCCAGCAGGTACTGTTAGAGTTGGAGCTTTTGGAGAGAAGTCAGTAATGAAATGGCCCCTAATCTACCTCTCCTCTCCTGGCTCCCCGGTTCCCCACTCGTCCCTTCATGACCTTCCTGATCCTTTGTAGCTGCTAGGAGTTCAGAGGTTCAGTGCCCCTTCTCTCGTACAGGAAAGCAGGACCTGCTAGACAGCGACTGTGCAAAGGCTTACACTCGCTCCTGGGGGTACAAGAATCACCACAGCTTGTCTGGGATTATAAGACATCGTCTTACCTTTATAAGCTGTTTAAGCTGTGTACACGTGGTATATGAGATAGGTAGCTCTAAGACTTCTTAATCCTAGGAATGTCTGTTTGGGATTATAAGACAGACTGACATGGAGCCTGACATAATTTTACAGGACCAGGTTATACTGATTCTGGTGTTTTTGTGCTTATAAAGATAGTGGTGATTATTTCAGCACATCAGTATTTCTGGTATCGGTTGATAGCATACCAAAGCTGACAAGGTTAGGGCCTGGAGAAAAACTGTAAATAAATTCCATAAACAAAAAGCATCTCTTTACCTTTACTCTCTGTCTCCTCTCGCTTTTAAGCATATATATCGTATCTCTTTTTGCTTGTTTTCTTCTTAATTATTCGTCTTGCTTTATGTGTCCTATAATGTGTGGGGAATTTGGAAGGGCGTCTCATTCATTGAGCAGCTAGCAGGGGTCCACTGTACCGAGTGGTGGGACAGAGCAGGGGCCGCATGGACGCGCCCCGCCCTGTAGAATCGGCCTGTTAGCAGCAGGGCGGAGGGCGGGCGCAGGAACCAACACGGTGCCTTCCATCAGCGCTCAGGGCAAGGGAGGAAGGCAGGCTGGAGGCTGCGACGTGGACGGAGGAGAGCCTCTCAGGGTGGGGACAGACGACTCTGAAGATGAGGTGTCCTTTGAGATGAGGTCTGCAGCGTCACGGGAGCCGGCCGTGAGGAGGGTTCTGGGCAGAGACAGCAGTGGGACAGAGGGCCCGAGGTGGGGACAGGATGAGCCTGTTTGAAGAAGCCAGAGCCTCTCTGTGTGGCCGGGGGGTCGTGAGCAAAGGGAACGGTGTGGGATGAAGTTGGAGAGGCAGGCAGGGCTGCGCAGGCTGGGTGCAGGGTCACCCACTGATCGCCGTGGCTGATTTGGCTGCCGTGATGGCCTGAGCAGCCGGTCTTGCTCTCCAGCCCCCTGGCCGTCTTTCCTGCAAGCACATGCTTTGACTTGCCGTACTGAGCACATTTGTAGCTGAGAGCTTTAAACAACCGGTTCTGCACTGACTTCATGGGAAAGTGGTGTGAGGAATTGTTTTATCTTGGATTTAATTGTTAAAAGGTTTCGTACAGAAGAATGCGTTTTCCCGTAGGAGGGGTGGCGGTGGGAAGGCAGTCTGCGGAAGGAAAGACAGATGGACGGGACAGGGCTCCCCTGGTCCTGGGTGGCCGGGGCTGCCGGAGGGGCAGGGAGGAGGGTCTTCTTTCTGGCTGCAGCTTCCCAAGGGGCTCTGGGGGTTGAGGAGCGGGGTTCTCTGCCCAGGGGAGAAGGGAGCTGCTTTCACAGGAAGGGGCTAGGAGGTAGCAGCTGTTTGTATGTGGTTCTCTTATGATTGGCTGTCGTTAAGGTCTGCCCGTCTGCCCCGTTCCAGGTGTGCATGTTCTGGATGGGAGGTAAGTTCCAGGGACACCACACAGGCCAGTGTGGGAAGGTTTCAGACTTGGGGGCCTGAAAGACAACGAGGTCAGTGCTGGCTCAGGCGACCGGAAGGGCCTCAGGAGGTTCCAGCGAAGCTCGACTTTGACGGGGGCTGGAGGTGGGGAGTGCTCCCGGGGGGGACAGGAGAAGCAGAAGCATGGTCAACAGGCCAGCCGCACAGGTCGCAGGACAGTTTGAGTGGAATCGAGGGTACAGGGCGATGGACAGAAGAGAAGGACTGAGCCCTTCTCTTGGAAGAAAAACCTTAAATAAAAGGCTGTGGATGGAGCGCCTCTTCCCACGGCAGGGAGCCCTGAACGAGGGCAGTGGGGCTCTCAGCTGTCGGGGAGCCGGGGGCTTTGTCTGGTCTTGTGCTCTTCAGGATCTGCCTCACTGAGCCTCAGCTCCCTGGGAAAAGCAGACACCAAGAAGCCCCTCATGTGCAGTGTTTGCCAGTTTCTGTGGTGGAAATACTGTCCCCGGACCGATTTCTGGCTTCCAGGGTGATGTCACCGGGATGATGTCGCCAGGGTGACGTCACCGGCAGCCAAGCTGGGAGAAGGTGTGTGTGATTGGCTCCCACGCGCCAGTGCCTGCATCTCGCCGGGTCTGTGCAGCCGATGGCCAGCGTGGTGGACGTTGTGGCACCACGTGCAAAAACGCTGAGCTCTTCAAAGGACGAGGGTGGCTCTTGGTCATTATGATCCTTGCACTGTCCTTATAAAAGGACATGTACTCCGAGTAATCCTTATACCGTCAATGTTTTTTACAAAAGAATATACTCATGGAGGGGCCACAAAGGAGGAGGGTTCTGCCCGATCCTGAAGGAAGCTGTGGGAAATGTTTGGGGACAGGTTGGTCTGGTGGAGTGGGCACTAGGAAGTAGATGCTCTTAATGTGTTTAAAATGTTGAGCTGAAAGAGAAAAACCTGAGCCGACAGGTGTTTGTGTGACCTTTTCTATTTTTCCTCATTGAAGTTCTCGAGGGACTAAGTCCAGGGATAGGAGAGCCTGGTGGACAGGACGCTGCCCTGAGCGGTCAACTTCTGGGCAGCCACACAGCCCCTGATTTTTGCCAGGTGGGGTGGAACTCACAGCCGACCCGAGCGGTGATCTTTGAAGACTGTGCTGTCCCCGTGGCCAACAGGATCGGGGACGAGGGCCAGGGCTTCCTCATTGCCATGAGAGGACTGAACGGGGGGAGGATCAATGTCGGTGAGGACCCCGGGGGCAGGAGCGGCGGGCGGGCAGTGCGGTCCCCGGCTCACTTGACGTGTTGGTACCGTCCTTCCTAGCGTCCTGCTCTCTGGGCGCTGCTTACGCTTCGGTCATCCTCACCCGAGACCACCTCAAGGTCCGGAAGCAGTTTGGAGAGCCCCTGGCCAGTAACCAGGTAACTTCCCCAGTGTCCTAGCTTTTGCTCTTGTCTCTAGAACATTCCCTACAACTGTGGGGCCCTAATGTCTCTTGTGGGTTCTGCCCCCATTTCAGCCAGAACTTGTGCTCTACTTCTGTCAATAATTGTTTAATAATTTTTGCTTATAGTCGTGAAAAGATCCGTGATACATTGACTGGCAAGAAAAAGCACGACATTTTAGAGGAGTATGCTTCTGCTTTGTTTACAGAATACATGAATATGTATAAATTTTTTTAAATTAATTTACTTGTCTGTCTTTGGCTGCTTTTGTTCTTCATTGCTGTGCACAGCTTTCTCTAGTTGCAGCGAGCGGGGACTTCTCATTGCGGGGGCTTCTCTTGTTGTGGAGCATGGGCTCTAGGTGCGCAGGCTTCGGTAGTTGTGGCTCGAAGGCTCTAGAGCACAGGCTCAGTAGTTGTGGAGCATGGGGTTAGTTGCTCCGCAGCATGCGGGATCTTCCTGGACCAGGGCTCGAACCCGTGTCCCCTGCGTTGGTAGGTGGATTCTTAACCACTGCGCCACCAGGGAAGCCCTAAATTTCTTTTAAAAGATTTTTTTTTGATGTGGACCATTTTTTTTTTCTTAAGTCTTTATTGAATTGTTACAGTATTGCTCTGTTTTATGTTTTGATTTTCTGGCAGCAAGGCAGGTGGGATGTTAGCTCCCTGACTGGGGATTGAACCCACACCCCCTGAATTGAAAGGTGAAGTCTTAACCACTGGACCACCAGGGAAGTCCCTGTATAAATATTAACGAACCATTTTCAGGGATACATCTGAAAAATGCAAGAAGTAATTATTTCAGGGGTATGGGATTAGATGATTTATCTCTTTCTTCTTTTGCTTGTGTTCCAGTTTTTCTTTCTTTTTTCTTTATTGAGGTAATGCTGGTTTATAACATTATATGTTTCATGTATACTTTTTTTTTTTTTTTGCTCGCGCCGTGTGGCATGCGGCATGTGGGAATCTTAGTTCCCTGACCAGGAATCAAACCCGTGTCCCCTGCATTGGGAGCGTGGAGTCTTATCCGCTGGACCACCAGGGAAGTTCCTCATGTATACATTATAATTGGATTTCTGTATACACTACAGTGAGCTCACCACTGAAAGTCTGATTTCCATCAATCAGCATAACAGTTGATCTCCTTTACCCATTTCACCCTCCCCCCACCCCCTTCTTCCCTGGTAACCACCAGTCTGTTCTCTGTATCTATGTGGTGTTGTTTTGTTTTGTGCATTCATTTATTGTGTGTTTTTTAGACTCTTCGTATGAGTGAAATCATATGGTATTTGTCTTTCTCTGTCTGACTTATTTCACTTAACATAATATCCTCTTGGTCCATCCATGTTGTCACAAAAGGCAAGATTCCATTCTTTTTTATGGCTGAGTAATATTCCATTGTATATGTACACCCTGTCTTCTTTGTGCATTTATCTATTGATGGGCACTTAGGTTGCTTCCATATCTTGGCTGTTGTAAATAGTGCTGCAGTGAACTATAGAGGTGCATGTATCTTTTTGAATTAGTGTTTTCATATTCTTTGGAAAAATACCATAAGTGGAATGGCTGGATTGTAAGATAGTTCTGTTCCGTCCTTAGCCTAATGGGGTTCCTTTGTAGGTTATTGCCCTTTTTTTCTGACTGCCTTTAAAATTCTTTCTTTGTCATTGACTTTGGACAGTTTTAATATTATGTGTCTTGGAGAAGATCTTTTTGCGTTGAGATAATTAGGTGTTCTCTTAGTTTCATGGACTTTACACGTGTATCCAGTTCCTTCCCCAGGTTTGGGACACTCAGCTTTTACTTCTTTCTTTTTTTTTTTTTTTTTTTTATTTATTTTTGGCCGCGTTGGGTCTTTGTTGCTGCCCACGGGCTTTTCTCTAGTTGCAGTGAGCGGGGGCTACTCTTTCTTGCGGTGTGCGGGCTTCTCATTGCGGTGGCTTCTCTTGTTGCGGAGCACGGGCTCTAGGTGCGCGGGCTTCAGTACTTGTGGCTCACAGGCTCTAGAGCGCAGGCTCAGTAGTTGTGGTGCATGGGCTTAGTTGCTCTGCGGCATGTGGGATCTTCCCAGACCAGGGCTCGAACCCGTGTCCCCTGCATTCGCAGGCAGATTCTTAACCACTGCGCCACCAGGGAAGCCCTCAGCTCTTATTTCTGTAAACAAGCTCTGTGCTCCCTTCCCCTGTCTTTTCCTTTTGGGATGCCCACTGTCCTTCTGTTGCTCTTTCTGATGGAGTGGGATAGCTCTCGTAGGATTCCGTGTTTTTAATCTTAGCTCTCTCTCCTCTCCTACCTGAATCATTTCTAGATTTCCGTCTTGGAGCTCACTAATTCTCTCTTCCTTGTGGTCGGCTCGATCCCCATAGCTTTCTAATGCATTTTCCATCTCATTTTTTGAGTTCTTCAGCTCCAGAATTTTGGTTTTATTCTTTCTTAAGAGTTTCAGTCTCTTTGGTAAAGTAGTCCTTCTGTTCATTAGTTTTATTCCTGAGCTCATTGAACTGCCCGTCTGACTTTTCTCGTAACTCATCGAGTTTCCTCATGCAGCTATTTTGAATTTTCCATCAGTTAGGTCCCAGTATTCCATGACTTTAAGTCTGGTTTCTGGAGAGTTGTCGTCTTTCTGTGGTCTCATGTGTTACCGTGATTCTGTGTGGTGACTGGTGAGTTGTTCCTCTGCTGGCCCATCGTAGCCAGTACCTTCTTGGGTAGAGCTTTTTTACTTGGTTCTAACTTTCCTTTGGTTTTCAGCAGGTGGCGCTGTAGTGTGGGCTTTGGTTTCTCTCGCCTCTGCCACTGCTGCCAGAGGTGCTGCGCTGGGCGTGCTGGTGCTTGCTGTGCCGGGGCTGTGCCTGTGGCTGATGTCGCCTCAAGGGGCACTGCACGGCGGGCACCTCTGCCACATCCGGGGTTGCCTGGGTCACGAGCACTGCCACCACAGCAGGCGGGGTGGGGGAAGGGCGGAGCTGGGGTTGCAGGCGCCCTGCTGTGTCTAGCTTGTTGGGTTCGGGGTGCTGCTATGGCCTGTGCTGCTGCTGCCGGGGCAGGGGTCTCGGGCACCACGTCCACTGCTTCCTGGCCCTGCCTGTGCTGGGTCCCAGCCCACCCCCCGTGAGGTGTGCAGGGGCTCGGGGCCCCAGGGCGTGCCGGGCAGAGCTGTGGGCGTTTTACTGGTTGTAGGTGGAAGGGACAGACAGAGGGAGCGTCTTCCTAAGGAGGCGAGATGCTGAAGTGCAGGGAGTGCGGTGGACTTAACGAGGCACATTCTTTGTGGAGCCTGGGGCCCCTTAGAAGCGGCCCATGGTTAGAGGTGGCTCTCTGAGCCTGTCTGTGTGTCTGGTTCTCTTCTCTCCTCTCACTGCAGTACCTGCAGTTCAAACTGGCAGATATGGTGGCCAGGCTGGTGGCCTCACGGCTGATGATCCGCAACGCAGCTGTGGCTCTGCAGGAGGAGCGTGAGGATGCAGTGGCCCTGTGCTCCATGGCCAAGCTCTTCGCTACAGACGAATGCTTTGCGGTGAGTGGTGCTGCTGTCTGCCTCTCCTGGGCGACTGGCCTGTGGCGGGCTGGCTGGCTGCTCCTGGAATGCTGCGCAAGGTGTCAGTTACTCAGGAGAGGCCCACGTGGGCGCCCGGCCGCACTTCACCTGCTCCCCGCCGCCGCACATCAGGTTTCGTCTCTGCCCTTTGGCTGTGCGCTGGGTGAGATGCTGCCTTTGGAAGAAGGGTCAGACCACAGCACTGTTTAAATGTCAGGCACAGAGCCATTTCCACAGTGAGGCTGCATCTGCCGCTTGCCAGAACTCCAGCTGGTGTGGGGCGGGCAGCCTCTCCCTGCAGACGGCAGGCGAGAAGGGCAGAGGCCTCTGAGTCCCTCGTGGGTGGGGACTGGCTTGCTCAGGAGGCAGACTTCCCTCGTTGTCCCCGTGCACACAGAACCGGAGCCCCTCTGGCCTGGCTGGCACCTTCACCTTCCTCATGTTGGCTCAGGGCAGGCAGCCAGATCAGGGCTGGGGCAGAGAGAGGAGCCCCTGTTCTGGAGCCTTCTCAGAATCCGAGGTATCTAATCCCTGTGTCCCTGCAGATCTGCAACCAGGCCCTGCAGATGCACGGGGGCTACGGCTACCTGAAGGACTGCGCGGTCCAGCAGTACATGCGGGACTCCAGGGTCCATCAGATCCTTGAAGGTAAAAGTGGCCAAGGTGGTTCTCTCCCTTTCGGAGCCGTCACCCTGCCGTCTGTCCCCGTGCTTCCTGTCTTCCTCCTCCCTCCTTGCTCCTTTCCCCCGCTGGAGGGGCCTGCTGTGCTGTCCTGACCTGGTCTGGGGGCCAGGAGACCCTGCTCTGTCCCCGCGGAAGTCACTGAGTCACCCCCCTCCTGCTCTTTGCCTTTGTCATTTATAGAGACAGCGCAAACCAAGATAGCATCCGAAAAAGCATTCTGAAAATTGCAGCAGTGGCTGTTCACTGTTGTAAAATACTTGGTCCTCAGGGATCCCAGGACTTCTCCACAGTAACTTCCAGGGTAGATGTGAGCTAGTTTGATCTCCAGCCTCTATACACTGATCATGACCATCAGTGTTGCTAATGGAACTTTCAGTAAATTAATTGTCACACACGGGCATCTTCTTGCTGATCACAGGCCCACGGGCAGGAGATGGGTAAGCTGCTGGCGTCGAGCTCTGCAGCGCCTTCTCCACTCCACGCTGATTTGGAAGTCTTCAAATTACATGACTGTTTAGCCAGTAGGTAGCTGAGGCTGTTACACTGTAGCAAAGGCAGCAGATGAGGCAAAGGCTTATGGAAGTGACTTTGAGTGAAGGAACCTGAAGGAAGCACCAGCCTCGCTGTGGCTTCTGAAGCATCCTTCTCAGACCCGACCAGTGTCAGGACCACTGGGAGGATTTGTGAGCGCAGAGCTTCTGACTCCATGGGTCGTGGGTGGGCCTGGGGATCTGCATGTCTAACGAGGGTTCAGTGAGGTTGCTCCTGCCTGTCTGGGAGCCACATTGACAGCCACCACGGGGTGTCACATCCAAGTCACAGGCTTCAGTATCTGCTTTCTGCCGCAAACCTTGTCCCTAAAGCGTGTTTATGAGCAGGGTTGCTAGTGCGCAGGCCAAACCCCGTCGCCTCATTCCTTCTGTGAGTCCAGTCGTACGTGGCTGTTGCTTTCCAGCCTTGGTGAGTGCGGGAGACTTCCCTTCATTCTGACTCTTTCAACCCTGTTAGAATAACTGAGAAAAGCTAGATATGCTTATTTCAGGCCACACCATCATCCACTTGTAGGAAAATGTGCGCACTGGTCTTTGTCACTTGTTTCACCCCAGACTTTGTTATTGAATAGATAGGAAATTTCAGCTTTGATTTTATTCGAGATGTGTGATTTAGTCATTCTTCATGGTGGTTAATATTTCTTTTTGCATTAAAAACAGTGGAAATAAAAAAATAAAATAAGATAAAAAAAAAAAGAGTGGAAAAATGAAGCAAGCAATAACCCCCCCCACTTCTTTCAGGGAAAATGTTTTTGTTCTTTTAAAATTCAGTTTTCTGATTACCAGTGATGTTGGAATATTTATTGTTGAAGCCTTACAAGATATAGGAAAAGTTAAAAGAGGAAAAAGATCATCCATGTTCTGACATCAGAACGAATACTTTGGGCTCCTTTTATATTTAAGACCCAAAATATCTTCTTTTGGACCTCTTTCTGTGCTTGTATAGATACATTTTTTAAAGTTAATTTTTATTGGAGGATAGTTGCTTTACAGTGTTGTGTCAGTTTCTGCTGTACAGCAAAGTGAATCAGCTATACGTATGCATATATCCTCTCTTTTTTTGGATTTCCTTCCCATTTAGGTCACCACAGAGCACTGAGTAGAGTTCCCTGTGCCGTACAGTGGGTTCTCATTAGTTATCTATTTTATACAAAGTGGTGTATATATGTCAATCCCAATCTCCCAATTCATCTCACCCCACATAGATGCATTTTTTAAAAATAGAATTATACTACGTATACTATTGTATGTTCTGCTGTTTTATGTTGTTTGTTTTTTACCTAATAAAATCACTTTTACTATCAGGAGAGGTTACTTTTTTTTTTTAACATCTCTATTGGAGTATAATTGCTTTATAGTGGTGTGTTAGTTTCTGCTTTATAACAAAGTGAATCAGCTATACGTATACATATATCCCCATATCTCCTCCCTCTTGTGTCTCCCTCCCACCCTCCCTATCCCACCCCTCTAGGTGGTCACAGAGCACTGAGCTGATCTCCCTGTGCTATGTGGCTGCTTCCCACTAGCTCTTTTACGTTTGGTAGTGTATATATGTCCATATATAGAGGTTTTTTTTAAAGTAAATTTTTTCCTCACTTCCTGACATCTTTCAAGATAAAAAGCGACATTGCTGGGCTTCCCTGATGGCGCCGTGGTTGAGAGTCCGCCTGCCGACGCAGGGGACATGGGTTCGTGCCCCGGTCCGGGAAGATCCCACGTGCCGCGGAGCGGCTGGGCCCGTGAGCCATGGCCGCTGAGCCTGCGCGTCCGGAGCCTGTGCTCCGCAAAGGGAGAGGCCACGGCAGTGAGAGGCCCGCGTACCACAAAAAAAAGAAAAAAAGCGATGTTGCCCTTTACATCCCTAGTCAGAGCTTCGCTGACTCTCAGACCCAGCAGCTCCTAAGCCCCTCCGTCCTCTCTCGCTCTTGCAGGCAGCAATGAAGTGATGCGGATACTGATCTCAAGAAGCCTGCTGCAGGAGTAGCCCCTGGACTGAGGCTCCGATGGGAGGATCGGTGTCGAGTGGTTCCATGTGGACGGCGCTGTCACAGTGAGTCCAGGACATGCTGGAGGGGCTGTGCTTGTCCAGGGCACCATCACAGCGTCAGCTGGAGGGCGGCACGTGGAGGGCGGCACCTGGAGGACGGCAGGAGCTGCCCTGGCTGGAATGTTACAAGAAGACGTGCCGCCTTGTTTTCCTGACGCAGAGGGTGACCAGTGAACACTGACCACAAAACCACTGTCCTTTCCTGGATCCACAGAGTCTTGATTTGTCTGCATTTTGCTGGTTCACCAGATCCCTCTTCTGGGAATCTGGGTACTTCTGTTGAGGGTTTTTCCTGACGGTAAAGCAAAGGTGTGGGAAAGGAGAAATGGAGAGAAAGTGTCTTCCTGTCTTTTTCTGTTCTTTGTGCCTCGGCTGGAGATGCAGAAGGTTTCTGTGGGCTGCTCTTCCTTTGCAGCAACTCCTCCTCTGAATGTAAATCATGATGAAATGAGTGTTTGGAAATCCTTCTCCTAAACTGAGATTTAGGGCGTATCTGCGCTTCTGGACTATCTGAATATCAAGGGCTGAGATTATTTGGAACTGTGAATACTTGTTGTTTTAGAAGCATGTGGTCTGGGAATGGTATTCAAAGTTCCTGTAACATTTCCTTAGAAGTACTTTGAGTATACTTTTTTTCTGAGTTTTTGCTTTTTTGCTCCTCTTTTTAAATGTTTTTAATCACTACATTAATAAATCTACCCCCCTCTGCACCATTTTCAGGTCTATTGGTTTTTATTTTATCTTTCTAAATAAGCCTTCACGACTATTTTTTAAATTTTTATTACATTTAATTAAACATTTAACTAGACTTTGGGATAATAAACAAAAATCTCTCCTTGACCAAGCTGACTTTTTAAAAATAGGTTCCTTAAATTATTAATAGCCTTGTAAAGCAAGTAGTGTTTATGATTTATGAAAGTAGATTTAAAGTAATACCCAAAGATGTTGACTTTTTAGAGAACCCTGTTATAAACGATCATTGCATTATTTCATCTCATCTCTATAAAAGGAAAATCCAAGGTATTTTTTTAACTATAAGTCAGTGTTTAGAGAGACCAACATATGTGCCCTTAGCAACGACAGGTGTTTTCCATTTTGACCTCGAAGTCTAAGGCACTGTACTGGGTAGTGCAGGGGGACAGGCTGTGGGTCTACGGCGAAGTTGAAGTTAAATTTCCGCCCTCAGAAGCCTAACTCCACAGCTGCAGTGCAAGATAATGATGGGTCTACGGAAGAGAGAATGGTGCCGCACAAGTGTTGTGGGAAGGAATTCATGGAGAAAGTAGGAATTCACATTAAGCCTTTATGATGATGTGTGGTATTTAAAGATAACCAAGAAAGTCAGCTTCAGACAGGAAAGAACCAGGAGCAGGAAAAGTGCAGGCTGTGAGTGGGAGCTGTTTACACTTTGCCTCTGCGGGGCAGTCCCGGGATGGAAAGATTTAAGTTGAATCTGTATGCACCCTAACGAAGGCCGAGGTGTGGGTTTCATTTTGCAGTAGAGAGCCACGGAAGGCTTTTAATGAGGAAGGTGTGATGAGATTAATCCACTGAGAGGAACATTCTGGGATGCCTGTGGGGGAGGAATTTGAGTGGGGAAAGACAGAGCATGAGGCCGGCCAGTCAGTAGGTTCTTGAAGCCGGCAAGATGAGGCTGTTTGAGCCTGAACTTGCCAGGTAGCAGGAGAGTGGGTGTGCCGCCGCCTTGGGGCCTGGACGGGCTCCCGGTCCTCGGGATGCTTCCAGCGCCCAGTTCTGACCCAAGTCCAGAGCAGGTATGCTGTTTGTACCCTTGAGAGCTCTGTGAGCCGCTGGGATTACGCGCACACATGCTTTCGCCTTTGGTTATTTATTAGAGCTCAGCTTCCCAGCAGCCTGAATTCGGGCCCTGTGGCAAGGACACAGTGAACTTGGAGCTCATCTCTGTCACCGACCATTCAGCTGGTCCATAAGCGAAACCAGCAGAAGCAGAGCAGACAGGTCCTGAGGAAATCCACTGCCAGGGACCCTGGTGGGCGCAGGATGCGCACAGGTGACCAGATGCAGCCCAACGTGGCTGGATTTGACGGGCTGGAAGGCTGCTCGGGGTGTGGCATCGAGGACCAGGCCTGCACAGAGTGCCCGGCCGGGGGTTGGGGCTCAGGGGTGGTGGAGGGCTTGAGCCAGGGACGTGGTGCCTCAGTTACAACTGCACCTCCAAGGGGTCTGAACTCTTCCAGGTCTCCTCAGGCTGCCTCTACTCTGACCCTGTCACGGGGGAGGGGAAATTAACCACTCCAGTATATGGATGTTTGAACAGAGGATGATTTCGGTCACCTGTTAAAAATGTCTCTATCCCTTATAGATTTGAGAAATTAGAAGTCCTGTCTCTGCTCAGTTATTTTAAAAACAGTAGGACTTCTCCAAAACACTTCCCTGTAAACTATCTCCTACTTTTCACAGGGGGGTCCTTGCACGAACAGACACCCAGGAGGTTACACCCAAGAGATGTTTGTTGTGTTAATTTATTGGAATTGAATTGCAGGACAGCCCTGCTGAAAACGTGCTGCTGTTCCCTTGAGCCTGGGCTCTGGAGTCAGATTCCCCTGACCTTTGATTGCCAGCTTTGCCACCAACTGCGGCTTAAAGCAAAATCGCTTAAATTCTGCCTGTTTCCTCCTATAAACTGGAGAGAATAAAAGTTCCTCTCTCATAGGATAACTGGTGAATCAAGTGAAAGAATCCACACAAAGGGCTCGGAGTAGAGTGCAGTAAGCACTCTCATCCCACAGATGAGCACAGTGAACTGCAGGGAGGTTAAGTGTCTTGCTCAACTTACACATCTCCTGACAGACTTTAAAATATTTAAATCATGACTCGTGGTAGTCAATTAGTGCTGATTACCAGCTGTTCCCCGTCTGCCTCTCCCAGGTAAACGGCAGGATTGCATCTCCCTTTGCCAACATTACAGAAACACATACGCACAAGAACAAATCACTGAGGTTTCTCCCAGGATCTTAGAACATTTCCATATATATTCTTCTCACCCAAAGTTTGTCGTCTCTTTGGCACTGGAAAGGCCTGTCATTCCTGGGAATTAAGATCAGCCAGACGCCGTGTGAGTGAATGCTCTCTATGTCGGGGGGACAGGGTCGGCTGCCGCAGGGCCATGACAAAGTGTGCATCCCCACGCCACTCCCCAACACTACCTTCCCCAGGGAGGAGGGAGGAGGGGCCCACTGAGGCCAGGGTACAGTGGGAGACCCAGTGGACAAGTCTTTGCAGCTGGAAACCTAATCCCAGATGCTTAGTGACCTGTGGCAAGTAGTGGGTGAGCAGGGGAAGAGGGGACCAGGGCAGGGTCCCCGGGAGCCAAGGTCACCTCCGCCTCAGGTGTGTCCAACCTCACTATCTGTGAGCAAGGTGATGCTCCGTGTCCTCTGGTCCTTCCACTGTCTCCTGGCTGGTGTCTCGTCACCCAGCTCCGTGGTCCAAAGCCCAGGGGGGATTTCTAGGTGATGCCCTCCTGTCCTCACAAACAGGGAAGTTCATCCCCACAGGACAGGAGGAGCAGCTGCCCGTTCTCTCCAGGCCGGCAGAGGGCAGGGGAACCTCCAGCCGCCAGGCCTTGGCCGCGTGGGGCCTGCGGATCATTTCCGGCGCGGTTCCGCTCAGCTCGGATGCGGATCTCACTCCTCAAATTCACACCATTACAGCGTTGTCACATCATCAACATCACCATTCTCTCAGGCGTTGGTAGAGCCGTATACACAGTACAAACGTAAGCAACACGCCTGGACAGCCTACTGGCCACCTTCCTCATCCCTCACCCGGATCACGGCCCTGAGCCCCTCACACTATTCTGGTCTTTTCCACAGAAAATCTGGAATATCACTGTTTTCCATTTTGTCTGTAAATCATCCTGTGGGTCTAACGGGTGGTAAACTCTTCCACAGGCTTTAAGGTTGTCAGAGTCAGAAATACACCTGATGCATCTCTCTCTCCTTGGTGCGTTCCTGGCATCAAGCAGGAACTCGATGTTTATTGAACAAATAGAGAACAACTGGAGAAAAGCTATCGTCACCCATGTGATCCTGTAGCTGGCGGCCAGTCCCATGCAGGAACAGGCAAGACACATCACCCAAAGTCGGCTACACACTAAGAACTCGGATGGAGCCCCAGGGAGGCGAGCTGAGTGCAAAGGCAAGCTCACAGGGCTGTGCACGTGCGACCCCTTCATAGAGCATTCCAGAAATGATGCTGCTACTGAGATGGAAGCCGGGATTAGACGGGGGACGGGAAGAGAGGAGCCGCCATCAGGGGTGCAGGAGGCTGTGGGGGGACAGCTCTGCACCGGGATCATGCTGGCGGCCACAGGGGCCACAGATGTGAGACAGTCGCGTGGAACTCTGCACACACTGGTGGCACCTGGACGAGCCCGGGTTGCGCCCGCGCGTCTCACGCTGCTGATGCCGTGTGCGCCAGGAGCCAGTGTGGGGCACGGGGGACCCCACGAACGTCCACGTTACAGCTTCCTGTGAAGCTATACTTACTGCAGAATAAACACTGTTTCCAAGTCCCCTGGCCAGCGAAACTGCACTTCCCGGACCCAGCCTCCCGGTCCCTGCTGTCAGGGCAGCTGCAGTTTGGGGCCACGCAGGTGCCAGCAGGACGCGGGAGGCCTGAGAACAGGGCACGGTGGGCGGGGGTCCTTGTGAGCGGGCTCAGGAACCCCCCCACGGCCCCGGAGCTTTCTGGGGCCGGGGGAAGAGCAAGACCCCTGGGGCCGAAGGCTCGGAGACGGTCACTGTCCACCCTCCCCGCCCCACCCCCCAGCAGTGTTCCCCTGTACAGGTCTCGTGGGCCAAGGACTTGGCTTCTATTCTGCGACAATGGAGAGCATTGGATGGATGGGTGCTGAGCGGGGAGGACCTCAAAAGATCTGCTTTTCAGAAGCCATGTCTGGTAGAGGGGCGGGGCCGTCCTGAAGCTGGACGCCCCGTTCAATTGCTGCCTCTCCAGCCAGGAGGGGGCCACGGGTCCTGCCTGCAAGGGGCAGGGGAGCTGCCAGCGACCCTAAGACGGGGACCCCGAGAGACACCAAGTGGGTGTGGGTGACGGTGAGGGGGGAGATGAGGAGGATTCCAGGGAGACAGGGGAGATGAGAGAGCAGGAGATGAACAGCAGGTTCGTGGAGGAGGTGCCGAACCGCATCCTCAACAGGCCGAGACGGTGCCCGCTGGAAACAGCCGTGTATCAGGGCCCTCGGGGAAAGGCCGGCTCCAGCACAAGGTCAGCCTGTCCAGTCCGGGGCTCCCTGCTGTCACCTCCCGTGGAGCTTCCCATCAGCTCTCACGGCTCCTGGAGGGGTTGACAGTCCCCTGGGATCCAAGGATCTGTTCTCTCTGCCCGCTGTTCATTTTTTTTAAGCAGAGTTCTTCTTAGAAGCCCGTATGATTTAAATTTATTTATGGCTGTGTTGGGTCTTCGTTTCTGTGCGAGGGCTTTCTCTAGTTGTGGCAAGTGGGGGCCACTCTTCATCGCGGTGCGCGGGCCTCTCACTATCGCGGCCTCTCTTGCTGCGGAGCGCAGGCTCAGTAACTGTGGCTCACGGGCCCAGTTGCTCCGCGGCATGTGGGATCTTCCCAGACCGGGGCACGAACCCGTGTCCCCTGCATTGGCAGGCAGATTCTCAACCACTGCGCCACCAGGGAAGCCCCCTCAGATACTTTTTGAACAGTGTGTTTAATAAGATGCTATCAGAGCTCACAACCAGGAAAGTGCTGAAGACTCACTGTATTCAAGACCCGTCTTGTCTCGCAGGTAGCCAGAGAGCATCTCGTGTTGGCTGTCAGAGGACCTGCAACCTCTTCCATCAGAACCGTGGCCGCAGCACCAGGGGAGGTTTCGGGCACAGCTGGTGTGTTAGTGCCTCTCTGATCTTCTAAATATTTCATACTTTCATAATAGAAAAATTGTTCTCACTCCTCTTTTCTGACTTGACCTGGGTTTCTGATCTTTCTCGAAACTCAAGCCACCTGTCCTGAGCTGGAACAATCCCAGCATCACCATATACGCTCTACTGCCGACCAAACTGGGACGAGAACCTCAGGCTCCCCTTTTTATGAAACAGTTTTGAAGACATATCTCTGGACAAAAAGAAATCAGTCCTGCCTATCTCACCATCACTTTTTTCCTTAGCTCTGTACATTTTGACGGGTTTCCCTGGACAATTCTCTTACCATAAACCAAAACTTAGCCTCATCTGAGTTATAGGTGTTACGATGGTCATGACTTACATCACAGAGGTCATGACTTACATCACAGGTCAGAAATATGTACATAGACCTGTCTTCTGCAGCATCTAAGCCTTCAGTACTTCGTGGTCTGATAACTGCTTTTATTACTCTCACCTTCCCGCAGTGAAATTAGCATGGACGACATCCTCACGGGCAAAGTATCGGTATAAGAAGTTCCGGCAAAGCTGAACGCCGTTGCCGTCACAATCCAACTAAAGCAGGCCTGCTTCTTCTTCTTCTTTTTTTTTTTTTTGCGGTATGCAGTCCTCTCACTGTTGTGGCCTCTCCCGTTGCGGAGCACAGGCTCCGGATGCGCAGGCTCAGCGGTCACGGGCCCAGCTGCTCCGCGGCATGTGGGATCCTCCCAGATCGGGGCACGAACCCGTGTCCCCTGCATCGGCAGGCGGACTGTCAATCACTGCGCCACCAGGGAAGCCCAATTTGTTTGTATTTTGTTGAGAATTTTTGCTTCCATGTTCATGAGAGATATTGATTGTTGGTTTTCATTTCTTGAAACATCTTTGTTTGATTTTGGAATTAGGGTCATGCTGGCCTCATAAAATGAATTTGGAAAAACTCCCTCCTTTTCTATCTTCTGGAAGGGATTGTGTAGAATTGTTAGTATTTCTTACTTACTGTTTGGTAAAATCCACCATTGAAACCATCTGGACTGGGTTCTGACCTTCTTGGCTTGTTGGAGTTCATCCACAGGCAGTTTTTCAGGAGGAAGGTTTACATCAAGAATATCAAATACAGTGTTGCCTACAAGAGCAAAAATGTGAAAAGACCCTAAAAAGTCAACAGAGAAATTGTTATGTATATTATAGTAAATCCATATGATGCGATTTTAGGCTTTAAAAAGTCTCCAAAATCTTCAGTGACTGATTTGCCAGTTAGATGCTTAACATTTAGCAAGCTTTATTCTCTGCACAAATGTGCTTTTAGGCAGACATGAATAAAATAAACACATTTTATTTCTGCCTCCCCATACTCAGTTGGAAAGGAGGCATCTTTGGCCAAAGAGAGGGTAAGGAGAGAGGGTGTTGTATATGCTATCTGCAGATTCCTCGTGTGTGTGTGTGTGTGTGTGTGTGTGTGTGTGTGTGTGTAGTGGGGGAGATGCAGGGGCAGTGAGCAATGTCTTCAGGCCTTTCCCTGCAGTCTGTGTGTCTCTGAGGTGATCTGCTGGGTCACATCCAATCAGAGAAGGAACAGCAGTTTGGTTGTTGGTTCTGGTGTGTGTGTGACAGCAGAACCTGGCATCGAGTGTCTGTGTCTTATCACTCCTGAGCCCTCTGGGTGTAGTCAAAGCTCTTACTTGTAGTGGATGGATATTGGTGAGAGAAGCCACATAGGCACGAATACTGCAACCAACTTTCTCAAATGACATCACTGGAAAACAATCACATACAGTCATCCCTCTGTGTCCAAGGGGGACTGATTCCAGGACCCCCTGTGGATGGCAAAATCCACAGATACTCAAGTCCCTTACATAAAATGGCATACATACTATTTGCATGTAACTTACACAATCCTCCTATATACTGCACTTTAAATGCTCTCTAGGGCTTCCCTGGTGGTGCAGTCGTTGAGAGTCCGCCTGCCGATGCAGGGGACACGGGTTCGTGCCCCGGTCTAGGAAGATCCCACATGCCGTGGAGCGGCTGGGCCCGTGAGCCATGGCCGTTGAGCCTGCTCGTCCGGAGCCTGTGCTCCGCAATGGGAGAGGCCACAACAGTGAGAGGCCCACATACTGCAAAAAAAAAAAAAAAAAAAAAAAAATCCTCTCTAGATTACTTATACTACCTAATACAATGTAAATGCTATGTAAATAGTTGCTGGCCTGGGAGAAATTTAAGTTTTGCTTTTGGGAACTTTCTGGAATTTTTTTCCTATTTTTTCTTTTTTTAAAATTTTTGGCAGCACTGGGTCTTCGTTGCTGCGCGCGGGCTTTTCTCTAGTTGTAGCGAGCGGGGGCTACTCTTCACTGCAGTGCGTGGGCTTCTCATTGCGGTGGCTTCTCTTGTTGTGGGGCACAGGCTCTAGGTGCATGGGCTTCAGTAGTTGTGGCACGTGGGCTCAGTAGTTGTGGCTCATGGGCTCTAGAGCGCAGGCTCAGTAGTTGTGGCGCACGGGCTTAGTTGCTCCGCGGC
Organism: Lipotes vexillifer; assembly: GCF_000442215.2. Classification (NCBI taxonomy): domain Eukaryota; kingdom Metazoa; phylum Chordata; class Mammalia; order Artiodactyla; family Lipotidae; genus Lipotes; species Lipotes vexillifer. The sequence goes on along the minus strand of NW_006776528.1, from coordinate 499,250 downwards.
ATGTGGGATCTTCTCAGACCAGGTCTCGAACCCATGTCCCCTGCATTAGCAGGTGGATTCTTAACCACTGGGCCACCAGGGAAGCCCCTCCTGAGTATTTTTGATCCTCAGTTGGTTGAACCATGGATGTGGCAGCTGTGCATGTGGAGGACCAAATATAATCCAAAATATAGCACCTGGCTTAAATTCAAACCATTGCACAAAAACAAAGCCGTATCACTTTGTTATAGTGTGCAGAGGTTTCAAGAAATTTAGCAAATAATCTGATGTCCAAAGGGAGGAAGGAACTTCCTGTCTGGCACGAGGAGGAGTCAGACTACCTTGTATCACACTGCTGGGAATGGCTGGCTTGCTGAGGGAGAATTCTACCATGAGCCACACAACTTCTATGAAACACTTTACTGTCTGGGACTTTAGACTCAAACCCACGGGGTCTGTGGATATACTATAGACTAAGGGAGAAAAGGAGAAAACCAGAAATCAGAATCATGAAGATCATGAGAAAGTATTATATTTCCGATGTAATATATACATCGTTTCTAAACATAAGCAATATGCCCATTTTGTAGATGGAAAAACCAAGGCTCAAAGAGTTGTGAGGATGTATGTGTGTGTCTTTGATTCACACTCTTCTTTTGCCAGCCTTTCCCAAGTACAAATACAACAACACAATCCAGAAGATGTAATACTTTCAGGGTGCTTAGAGAGAAATGCTCACAGCTTGGAATTCTTTACCCAGCAAAACTGTCTTTAAGAAAAACAAGGCCTTCCCTGGTGGCGCAGTGGTTGAGAGTCCGCCTGCCGATGCAGGGGACACGGGTTCGTGCCCCAGTCTGGGAAGATCCCACATGCCGCGGAGCGGCTAGGCCCATGAGCCATGGTCGCTGAGCCTGAGCGTCTGGAGCCTGTGCTCCGCAACGGGAGAGGCCACAACAGTGAGAGGCCTGCGTACCGCAAAAAAAAAAAAAAAAAAAAAAAAAAAGAAAAACAAAACAAAACAAAAATACAGACCTTTTAGACAAACAAAGGCCACAAGATTTTATCATCAGTAGATCCACACACTACAGGGATTTCTGAAGCTGCCTTTATGAAATAGGGTTCCATAAGAGAATGAAATCTTACAGAAAATGTTTTCAGTGATTAGTTCCTTATTGTATCATTTAGATGCGTATTAGGGAAGGTAATTCATGACAGACCATGGATGCCTTAGGGCATTACAGCTTAAGTCTCTTAGGAAACTCTAGTTAAGAAAAGATGTCCTGAAGAGTACACTGTCAGCAGAAAGAAAATGACCCCAGTGGGAAGGCCTGAGATTCAGGAAGGAACGTGGGGCAAAGAAAGGATGCTGACAGTTGTGAGCATTATCTCAGTAAAAATATATGTTTATTTTGAGGGTAAAAATGTTTATTTTGAGGGTAAAATTAGTATAAAATTTAAGACTAGGGGAAAAAGTCATGTAAGGTGAGAGGAATGTGATAGCAAAACCAGTGACCCCAGGTTTGTGTCATGCTCAGATATTAGCTTCAGGAGAGTAACTGTTAAAGAATGTGCATAATACTTGAACTTAAAAAACTAAAGGGGATAAATGGAAGGAGAAAACACGAACAACTAAGAACTAGGCAATAAAATGTACAAGGGAGCAGAAGACAAAGCAGTAGGAAAACGAGCACATGTTAAGTTAGCAATAAACGCAGTACCTCAGTGACCACAGGTGAATTCTGTAAATGGACTAAACCCTCTAATTAAAAGGTAAAAGTTGGTGTTGGCCTCTGGGTGAGTGGGGCTGGATCCACTCACCTGCTGGCCAATGCCAGCTTTGGGACAGCCTGGCCCCCACAGCCATATAGGGACTGGCCCAGCCCACCAGAGGCAGGGCCTACCAGTGGCCAGCAGCCTCTGTACAAGGTAGGGCCCGGCACCAAACCAGATTAGGGGCCAGCCACACCTACCAGACCACCCACATAGTCAGCCCACCACAACAGAAGGACCCTGAAGCCCAAATAAGGGGCACCCCTTGAGCATACAGCTCTGGAGACCAGAGGGGCGTGTGCTCCTGGGACCCATAGGATGTCTCCTACAAAAAGCCACTTCTCCAAGGTCAGGAAACATAACCAACCTACAGATACATAGAAATAAAACAGCAAGTTAGGCAAAGTGAGCTGACTGAGTGATAAGTTCAAAACGAAGGAACAAGATGAAACCTCAGAAGGAGAACTAAGTGACGTGGAGACAGGCAATCTACTTGAGAAAGATCATAGTGATCATAAAGGTGATCAAAGACCTTGGGAGAATGGATGACGAAAGCAAGAAATCAGAAGCTTTTAACAATGAATTAGAAAATATAAAGGATAACCAGTAAATGAAGAATACAATAACCAAAATGAAAATGCACTAGAAGGAATCAACAGTAGATTAAACGATACAGAGGAACAGATCAGTGAGCTGGAAGACAGAGTAGTAGAAATCACTGACGCTGAACAGAAAAAAGAAAGAATAAAAAGAAATGAAAACAGTATAAGAGACTTCTAGGACAACATCAAGTGCACTAATATTCACATTATAGGGGTCCCAGAAGGAGGAGAAAGAAGAGGGGCAGAGAGCTAATTTGAAGACATAATAGCTGAAACATTCCCCAACCTGGGAAAGGAAACAGACACGCAAGTCCAGGAAACAGTCCCAACCAGGATCAACCCAAAGGGGAACACACCAAGACACAGTATAATTAAAATGGCAAAAATTAAAAGTAAAGAGAGAATAGTAAAAGCAATAAGGTTAAACAATAGATAACATACAAGGGAACTCCCCTAATGCTATCAGCTGACTTTTCAGCAGAAACTCTGCAGACCAGAAGGGAGTGGCTTGATATATTTAAAGGATGAAAGGAAAAACCTGCACCAAAGAATACTCTACCCAGCAAGGCTCGCAATCAGATCTGATGGAGAGACCAAAAGTTTACAGACAAACGCTAAGAGAGTTCAGGACCCCCAAGCCAGCTTCACAAGAAATTTTTTTTTTTTTTTGGCTGCGTTGGGTCTTCGTTGCTGCGCACAGGCTTGCTCTAGTTGTGGCAAGTGGGGGCTATTCTTTGTTGCGGTGCACAGGCTTCTCATTGCGGTGGCTTCTTTTGTTGTGGAGCATGGGCTCTAGGCGCGCGGGCTTAGTTGCTCTGCGGCATGTGGGATCTTCTCGGACCATGGCTCAAACCTGTGTCCCCTGCATTGGCAGGTGGATTCTTAACCCACTGCGCCACCAGGGACTTCTCTATGCGGAAAAGGAGAGGCCACAGCTAGAAACATGAAATAAGGGAAAAAAATCTCATTGGTAAAAGCAAATATACAGTAAAATTAGTAAATCTACCACGTACAAAGCTAGTACGAAGGTTAAAAGACCAAAGTAATAAAATCATCCATGTCCATAATAAGTAGTTAAGGGTTACACAAAAGAAAAAGGCATAAAACATGATGCCGGAAACAGTAAGCATTGTGGGGTGGGGGTGGTAAAAATGCAGGGCTGTTAAAGTGCATTTGAACTTGAGAGATCAGCACCCTAAAATAACCACGCACATATACAGATAGCTCTGTACAGTGTGGGGATATAACTGTGTAATTTCTTTGTATGGGGAGGGCATATAACTAGACTTACCTGGTGGTGGTGGTCCTTTTCAAATATAAAGAAATATAAAGCAGATGTGGTACACATATACAATGGAATATTACTCAGCCATAAAAAGGAACGAAATTGGGTCATTTGTAGAGACGTGGATGGACCTAGAGTCTGTCATACAGAGTGAAGTAAGCCAGAAAGAGAAAAACAAATATTGGATATTAACGTATATATGTGGAATCTAGAAAAATGGCACAGGTGAACCTATTTGCAGGGCAGGAATAGAGATGCAGACGTAGAGAACGGACATGTGGACACAGCGGGGGAAGGGGAGGGTGGGATGAATTGGAAGATTCGGTTTGACATAAATACACTACCCTACCCTGTGTAAAACAGATAGCTAGTGGGACCCTGCTGTAAAGCACAGGGAGCTCAGCTCTGTGCTCTGTGGTGACCTAGATGGGTGGGATGTGGAGGGGGGGGGGGGGAGGGAGGTCCATGAGGGAGGGGATGTATGTATACACATAGTTGATTCACTTCATTGTGCGGCAGAAACTAACACAACATTGTAAAGCAATTTTGCTCCAATAAAAAAACCCCACTATCTTGTGTAACAGGAAATAACATAGTGCTGTAGGTCAATTATATTTAAAAAACAAGCAAACAAACTCAAAGAAAAAGAGATCAGGTTTGTGGTTACCACAGGCCGGGGGGAGGGGAGGGGAATTTGATGAAGGTGGTCAGAATGTACAAAGTTCCAGTTACAAGGTACATACGTCCTAGGGATGGAATGTACAACATGATAAATATAATTAACACTCTGTGTTATATATGAACGATGTCAACAGAGTAAATCCTGAGTTCTCATCACAAAGAAAAAAGCTTTTCTTCTATTTCTTTAATTTTGCACTATACGAGGTGATGGAGGTTCACAACTCATTTTGGTCATTATTTCATGACATATGTAAGTGAAATCATTATGGTGTACACCTTAAATGTATACAGTGCTGGTGTCAATCATATCTCAATAAAACTGGAAGGAATAAAAGATGTAAGGGACAAGGGCCCATGTCCCTCCAGAACCCCAGTGCCTGAATGAAGGCAGAATTAAGTCTTGTCCACCAGTGTGTCCTCAGCACCCAGCACAGAGCACGAGCTCAGTAAGGCGTCCTGAACAATTTAACCACCTGTCTGCCCGGCGTAGAAGGACGTGACAGCATTTCAGGGGAGGGACATGGGTGAGGGTCAAATGGTCTTGTATGTTCTGAGAGTCACAAATAACCTGTTACAAGGTTCACGTCAGAACAACTTTTCCCCTCAAAGCATGTCACTGTCACCCTGTTCCTTCCTCAGCAGGTTCAAGAAACTAAACCATTCACAGTTTGTACATCCTATGTTGCTACTATTATCTGTAAAGTGTGGTATTAAAGCTTTAATGGCACCAAAATGGAGGAGAAACAGTTAAATTCATTATTCATCTATCACGCTGTTGAACTTCAAGAAAACTGTTTCTGGGCTTCCCTGGTGGCGCAGTGGTTAAGAATCTGCCTGCCAATGCAGGGGACTCGGGTTCAAGCCCTGGTCCGGGAAGATCCCACGTACCGCGCAGCAACTAAGCCCACGTGCGCAACTACTGAAGCCTGCGTGCCTAGAGCCCATGCTCCGCAACAAGAGAAGCCACCGCAGCCAAGAAGCCTGCGCACCGCAATGAAGAGTAGCTCCACTCACCACAACTAGAGAAAGCCCTCGTGCAGCAGTGAAGACCCAACACAGCCATAAATAAATAAATAAAATTTTTTTTAAAAAAAAGAGAGAAAACTCTTTCTGTATGTACAGATATCTGAGATACAAAATATAGATATTTCATAATATCACTCGCTGGTGTGTAACAAAATATAAACTCAGGAAAAAAGTTTTCAGTAACGTCTTGTAGAAGGAACCTGGCGCCTGAGAGTCATAATGTGGGCAGGTTTTAAGAATCCTTCAGCAGCTGAACAACGACTGAGAATAGCAAGGTAAGAACTGTTTTGAGAAACTCCTAATTTAAACTCCGTAAACTCAGCTATAAGAAATTGTCTTAAAGGACCATGAGAAGCCATCCTTTTGCAGTTTGTTCAGTGAGAAGAAAATGTGCCTGCTTTTTGTTTAACACTTGCATCTATTTTTCATATATTTATTCTGTCTGGATCGAAGACGATTCCTCACAGCTGTAGCTGCACGTCACCTTGGAACTCTTTCTCCTCATGAAATTTCAAGGTAGTAAGAATTCCCAGAGAAGATCTTTTCTCCCAAGACTCACAGCTAGAATGAAATTAAGTAATTAAATCCAGTTTATAAAAAGCATGTTGTTTACTGATAGGAACGGTATACATCAAACAGTTCAACAATGATAAAAACTGTGGTAAAACAATCTCTTAAAATATACCTTAATTATTATAAATATCTTAAAATTTATATATTATATAAATATATGTCTTTGTATTTTATATTTAAAAATTATCTATTTCATATACATTTAGCTATATCTATTTCATATATTCTTTGTTCAAAGAGGATATTATAGTCTTCCTACCCTTATAAAGCTAGTGTACTCTCTTAATATTCTTATTAGCTGTCAGCGTATTTCCCCATGTACTTAATTTAAGTATTTGAAAGTTCTTAACAATTGTTTTAGTAGCTTATATTGATAGTTTTCATAATAATCATTAATCATTGCTTTATTTTACTTCAACTTAATACAATTTTACTTTATTTATTTTTAATTAATTAATTAATTTTATTTTTGGCTGCATTGGGTCTTCGTTGCTGCAGGTGAGCCTTCTCTAGTTGTGGAGAGCGGGGGCTACTCTTTGTTGTGGTGTGCGGGCTTCTCACTGCAGTGGTTTCTCTTACTGTGGAGCACGGGCTCTAGGCGTGTGGGCTTCAGTAGTTGTGGCACACGGGCTCAGTAGTTGTGGTGCACGAGTTCGTTGCTCCGCGGCATGTGGGATCTTCCCAGACCAGGGCTCGAACCCGTGTGCCCTGCATCGGCAGGCGGATTCTTAACCACTGCGCCACCAGGGAAACCCCAATACAATTTTAATGTTTCACTTTACATCACATCTCAGATGCATACATTCAGATATTAACAACAAATTCAAATGACAAGGCTAGTTCTCACTTCTGATTAGTGTCACACTGTTTATATTTGAAATCTGTCTGTTGCCGAGAAAGCATGATGTCTTGAGTGACCCTGTCTGCTCACCCCAGAGCCTGCCCTTCACAGGCCACTAACCTGTCCACGGCGCCTACTCAGATGTAGCTCCAGAAATTCCCCCACGGTCTCTCCTGCTTCAGTGATTTTCACTCTTTGATCACGATCGTGTCAGTGTACCATGCTGTGGTTTCTCCCACCTGGAAATGAAAACAGGGCATTACCCTCGACTCAGGGTCATGAGCCACCAGCTACATTCCCATTTATTTATTCCTTCTTCCAGCAAATATCCATGAACGAGACTCATCTGTATCCACCGAGATTTCTCCACCTCCTCTAACCCGTTCCAGTCTCCCCAAACCCCCCCACCTGCCTGCATCACAGTCACCAAAGTCTTATGTGGTGTCTCCACCTGCACGTCTCCTTGATGGCTCAACACCCCGCAGCCTGAGCTGGGCTTCTGGGACTCCAACACGGAAGAGCAAAATAGGACTCCGTGTTGGATCTGTTTCTTTGACTTAACCTTTGCTTTTTGGTGCTTTTGTTATTATAATCATACATAATGGCCTGCCTCAGGGAACCCTGCCCCCGCTGCCTGAATGTTAAACTAAAGTGCCTTTGTTCAGCTCACAGGGAGACAATCTGACCCTGCCCACCTGTGAATGGCTGCAGAAAAGAAGAAATTAACACATCCCCTCCCGGAGGCTGCCCAAGCCAGGCAAAACCAGTGGCCTTTTTTCTTTACTTCCTCACCTCCTCCCCCTCTCTGTTCTATGAAAGAAACTGGCATCTCAACGTGATGGAGTCCTTCTTGAATCCTCTTGATTTCTCTCACCCCACAAACGATCCAGGAATCCAGACTCATCTCCACGCCAGCTGCCACTTGTCTGAACAGCAGCACCTGGCACACGACCCCTGCGGTAGCCCCCGGCCTGGTCTCATTTATTTGACTGCTGCCAGCTCCTGGCACCTGAGTGACCTTTTAAAGCGTAGGGGATGCCATGCCCAGAGCGTGCCCTGGTCCTGTTTGAGTCAAAGCTCTGCCCCCGAAGGCCTGCCTGATCTGGCCCTTGTTCCTCTGCCTCCCCCCACCCCCTGCAGTACTGGAATGCCGGGCATCACCCCTGCCCGAGGCCTTCGCACTCGAGGTCCTCTCTGCTTGGCTGGCTGCCCCTTCCTCGGAACCTGCATGCAGGTAATGCTCCTCGTTCAGGTCTTTGCTCAGCGATGCCTTCTCTGTGAGACCTGTTCTGCGCACCCCTCCCCCCGTCTTCCTTCCTTTGTCCGCTTCATTTATGCTCTGGATTTACTACCTTTGAGACAGGCTGGGCTCTGGGCCCTTTGCTGCAGGACCTGCACCTGGACAAACATCTCTAACAACAGATACAAAGAAACTATAAGGGACTAAAAATAAGTGCAGGGCTGTGCAGGGGGGCAAATTATCAACCACAAGATACAAAAAGGCCACAAACCCAACTGCCACTTCTGAGGTGTTGGGAGCAAAAGCAGGGTCCTGTGTACCATCCCTGCACACACAGCACCAAGGGGGCGGGTGGACCACCTAAGCTGCCCTCAGGCCAGAACCCCTGGACCTGCCCCACCCTCACCCCATTTAAGGGAGCAGCCTGCCCGCCTCGGGAAGCAGCAAGGGCTCCTGTTACTTGTTCTTGCTACCTGGGCTGCAGAGTGAGTCCCAGTGAAGCCTTGCCTGAATTCCTCGTGTGGCCTCTTATCAATTTCTGTTGATTAAAGAGCCTGGGGTCAGTATCACCTTTGAACACACTTTACGATTTACTAATTCATTTGTTGATTTTTGTTATCCTTCTTTCTCAGCTGGTACAGAAGTTTCAGACGGGTGGGGATCTCTGTCTGTTTTGTGCACCATACCTCCCAGACACCTAAAACAGTGTTCAGCACACAGTGGACATTAAAAGTTGTGGATTCCTTCTTAATGAACGAAATGCTGTTGAATCAGATCTTGGCTTTTCAGCCTGATAAGTGGCCTCTTGGCGGCTCCAAGGCCAGCACTGAAGGCAGTGCATCCCTCGCAAACACACAGGCCCCTCCCAGCCCCAGCGACGTGCCTTTGGGGTGAGAGGCCTTGACTACCCATCTGAACTTGGGTCTGTTTTCCTTTTTCTTTTTCCAAGGACAAGGACTTTCTACTTCCTTTTTGTCCAGGGTTGAAATTGCCCTCATTTAGTCCCAGGAATTCCCCCTGTTCTTAGTTTCTTGGCTCAAGACTCTTCCGCAACTTGAGTAAAGGAGCTGGAGGGGGTGAGGGCCCAGGGCCCACAGGACTGTTCTGACACAGAAGCCACATCCTGCATCTTGTCCTAGTGACTTTAAGGGACATTTTGTCAAGTGTTTTCCTACAATTCGGATACACTATATTTAAGGCATTAACACAGTGCGCTCAAAAATAAGATATGCCAATGAATGAATATCTGATCTATAAACCTGTTTGTTACCTTTAAAAATAAAAAGTTAAACAGCCGATGCCGTTAATTTGACGTGACTATTTTTCTGGCGAGTCACCCCGTGATGACTCCAATGAGCAGCTCTTCCTCTCCCGGCTCCTTGTTCACACCTGCTTCCCACTGGCAGTGCGGGCTGCGGGAATTCTCAGGGTGGGTCTGCGAGCTCTGGGTCTGTTGGAGTTCTGACTCAGAGTGGTGGCCTGAGGATATCAACAGGACTTCATTTTTTTAAGAAAACATTTTTTTTCTATTTTCTGAACCCCTGGCATCAGAAAGGCAGCCTGTGTGGGTTATGATCGTCCTGTATCAGGTATGATCTTCCCACACCCCCAGCCAGACCACTTTGTTTACTGCCCCATTAGACAGTTCACTGAACTGTAGCCTCCATGCCCAGTGATTTGAGTATTTCACGGTCCGCTTGGGGTCAAGATCAATCAAGCATTTTGCAAAGGACTGTCTTGAAGGTGTATCTTGCTACAATTTAAAAAACCCTGTCTTGTCTCCTCAGCAAACATCTGGATTAGCGCTACCTCTGCAGCACCGTCCTGCTATCACGAAGTCCAGATAAAGTAAAACTGTTCTTAAACCGTGAATAGGGTGTGTCTGTTGCGGTCCGGGAGCCACACGCCTGGAGTCGAGTTCCCCGGTAAATGCGACCCGTGTCCCAACCAAGGACACCCGAGAATCACCAACGCCAAGCAGAAAGATTAGCAAAGGATTTATACAAGTATAGAAGCTTACACAAACTGTCCGGACAGGGTCCCACTCGGAGAGAAGTGAGTGAGACCCCGACTAACAATCGGGCGAGGCTTTTATACCCTTCACAGGGCGGGAAGTCCCCAAGGCGGGAGGGAGCTGTTTAATTTTGAATCAGCCAATCAGGAACCCGGTTCTTCCCGCCACAAGCAAGCAAGCAAGTTTCTTACAGAAGACAAAATGTGCTGTTAGCCCTGAAGCTGTTCTTCCGTTTCTTTCGTCACATGTCTACTGGTCTGCACTTCCCAGCAGGTTAAGGGGTAATGATTTTTTTCTTTAGCGCTGAGTTATTTACATTTATCTCTCATAAGTAAAAACAAAGGACACAGGGCTGGGCTAAGGATTTCAGGGTTTTTATAGCCCATGTTAACATGTTTAAGCTAATATCTGAAAAAAAGAGGAGATGCTGGTACTGTTTAAATAACTTAAGGATGCCCTGGTGTTTAATGGACTGTGCTGTTCACTGCTCAGAAATATCACCAGGAACCAGGGCCGACTGGGGGGTGGGGAGCGTGGCTGGGGTGCGCCTCCGTGGGTGGAAAGGGGACTAACCTTTGACACCTTCCCCATATGTCTCATGGGCCACCTTTTATCCCAATTACACCAAAATACCTTCATCATAGTCTTAACAACTATCAGGCAGTTATGGCTTAAAACGTGGACAGAAGGTACTAACTTTGGAGCGTTGGCGAAGGGGGAGAGACTGCTCTCGGGATTCCCCAGGGGCGGCTCTGACCTTGCTGTCAGCCCCAAGCGAGCCCCTGCCACTGCGCTAGGCCTTTCCCCCTTTTGTTTGTTCATTTGTTTTTTTCTCTCCTGAGTTTAACTTTTGCTACCTGACTAAATATTTGCTTAATGCTACAAAAAGAACCCTTCACACTAAACTCGTCTTGTTTTGTTCCAGAAGTACAATCTCATTGTATTCCTAGCAGCTTTACAAGTCTAAAGCTATGTACAAGCGCAGGATATGGTTTGAAAACATTCAACGGGGGGTGTGTGTGTGTGTGTGTGTGTGTCTGTGTATTTTCTAGAAACTCTGATGCTGTGAAGAAACATCAGCCTCCCTAGAAAATGTTTCAGATTTTCTTTCAGTAAAATCTGAATTCCGTTCTTGGGATTAGGTGGGTTTGTGATTGCTAGAAAGCATAAATTTTGCCCACATATTATACAGCCTCCTTTGTGACATAATTCTGTGCCAGAATAAGAATTTTATTCATCCTGGGCGAAGGTATGGCTGGAAACGTCAAGGGCCACCGTCTGCCACTCTCCGGCGCGTCCTCGGGCTGCAGGCAGTGAGCACTGGGGGGCGGGGCGAGCGGCGGCCTGTTGCCCCGGCGACCAGCGCGCGGCCCCGCCCCCGCGCCGAGCTTCCGCGCAGAGTCAGGGCTGGAAAGCAAGCGGGTCCAGGTGCAGCGGGCGCGCGATGCTGAAGTGGAACCTCCGGCGGAGGCCCGGCCGCATGCTCGGACTGCTGCTGCTGGTGAGCTTAAGCTTCCTGGTGCTCCGCAGGTGAGCAGACGCCCTGTCCTGCACACCTGCTTTCTCGTCTCCCCTCGCGCCGGGGGAGCCGGCCCGGGAGCGCGCGCACAGCCGCCCGCGGAGCCCGAGCCCCCACGGGGACGGCCTTGTGGTCCCGTCTGATCTGGAGCGCCGGCGCCCGGTCCCTCTGCGCCCCCAGCGCCCTGGGTGACGCCAGGCGCTGCGCTCTCGGTCCCCGGGAGTCTGTACCCAGGGCTCCCCATCCTTTTCCGCGGGAGGTCCGCAGACCTGGCTTCAGACCCCTCTCCGACAGTCCCAGCTCTGTGCGCCCCTGGTCCTCTTGCTGAGCCCCAGCTCTTCTGCCAGGTCCCCACATTTCCTGCCAAGCCTGCTGCGAGGCTTCTCTGTTCGGCAGAGGCCAGAGCTCCAAGGGCTCCCAGCGACGGTCCATCTGGCCGGCCCAGCGCGGTCACGGGTCCTCCAAGCTTCTCGCTTTGGGTGTAGTTGCCCCGTTCTCGGATTGATGTGTCTTCTCTCTCCACTCTTCCAACGGTCGCCAGCTCACCCCTTCCCACTCTCCCCGCTCCCTTACAAAGAGTTATCTGGGAGTGCGTTTAGTGATAAAATGATTTACCCACTGCCTGTGTGGGTGCCTGAGCCTAGAATTTTCCTATTTAGTGTCTGTTTACAGGATGCTGCAGCTGTGACCCTGTTTTTCAGGTCGATGCCTGGCACTTTACATATTCAAAACCTCCAGCGTTGCTGGGAAGGCAGGCCAGCAGCGTCAAAGGCTTTGGCAGGGAAATTAGTATGGAAGCTGAAAGCTGAGCCCGTGGACCTGCGGCGCGCACGCCACCCTCAGCTTTATCTTCTGCCTCTTTCTGCCCCCCTCGTGGCTTCTCTGGACTTCCTCTGGGGGATAGGGACGTTTGGGAGGGAGAGAACACCTTCCATTTACGCCTTTCCAAGACTTAGGCGTATCCAAGACGCCTTTCCAAGACTTAGGGAGGGTATCACAGGGTTGTTGGGAGAAGGAAATGGTGCCCTTCTTCCTCTGGGCTCAGAAAACTTAGGAGGCGTCTGTCTGCCCAGTTGTGCCCAAGACTTTTCCATCCTGTCTATGATCCCAGCCCTTCCATTTTGAGGACCAGCCCTGGCTCTTGTAGACACAAGGCTGAGGCACACCGCAGAGGGATTCCTCAGAGGAGTCGCAGCAGGAGCCTCTGGCATACAGTCAGGTATCCAGGAGCCCACACCCCCAGGGAGAAAGACCCGAGGTGTGCTAGGAACATGTGCGTTGTTGTTGGAGGTCAGGGATGTAGCAGCCCATGCAGGGAACCCAGACAGGTCACCATGAAGGGTGGCTCTGAGGGGCTTGAGATGGGCCAGGTAGTACACCCTGACGGTCCGCAGGAGGAGGTGCGGGAAGGAGGCTCGTACTTGTTGGTGTCTGGAGGGACAGAAAGTGCAGAAGTACGGGCTCTCGCAGGTGAGCGAATGTGTCCCCCACCTGATGGAGTGGCCACAGGAAGGGTAGGTTGGGGGGGGCTTGTGGGGCCACCCAGGAACAGCAGCAGAGGGTGAATGGCTGTGACTCACCCCCTGGAAGAGTTTTGGCATATTTAGGAAAGACGTGGCTTTTCCTGCTGTGCTGTCTTTCTCAGCAGGTAAGATAGAGGCCAGAGAAGCTCTGAATTAGTTCAGGGCCACGTCTTAGGGTCCTCTGGAATACTTGTCTTCTGGGCTTCGTTTGGACTGTATCACCCTCACGGATGACTTTCGCCCAATTCCTGCGGTCCAGCTTGGGCTGGACACCAAGGACTATGGGGGCCAGAGCCAGCACCTTCCTTTTTTTTTTTTGTGGTACGCAGGCCTCTCACTGCGGTGGCCTCTCCCGTTGCAGAGCACAAGCTCTGGACGCGCAGGCTCAGCGGCCATGGC
>NW_006776528.1:484865-485737 GCF_000442215.2 Lipotes vexillifer | reverse complement strand
CATGGCTCACGGGCCCAGCCGCTCCTCGGCATGTGGGATCTTCCCGGACCGGGGCACGAACCCGTGTGCCCTGCATCAGCAGGCGGACTCTCAACCACTCCGCCAACAGGGAAGCCCAGCACCTTTGTTGCTCCCTCTTCCTGCCTTACGCTAAGGTGACCGGGTCATTAACTGAGTGAGGGCCCAGCTCCCAGCTGTTGTAGGGAATGTGGGTGTAGCCAGTGCGATAGAGGTCACACAGGGACTGGCTGCTCAGCCAGCGGCTTTGCCCCTGAGCTGTCGGGATCAGAAGGCAGGTGTTTGGGTGGGGGAGGGGCTGCTGGGTTGTGGCTTTTGTTTTTCTCCTGAACTTTACCTTGGGCTGGTTCATGGTCAATCACAGCTGTTTGATTACATCATATCCAAGAAACAGGAGGACCAAGATGACTTTTGAGGAAGGTTTCAACCTTCGGTTTTTTAGTTTGAACAATGGTCTTAAAAAAAATTTACCTTCACTGCAGTATAGTCGTCAGGCAATAAACTGCATGTTTAGCAGGTGGAGTCTGCTGGGCTCTTTTGTGTGTGTGTGTGTGTGTGTGTGTGTGTGTGTGTGTGTGTGTGTGTGTGTGTGTGTGTGTGTGTGTGTGTTTTCCACATCTGAAATATTTTTTTCTTCTTTTTTTAAATTTTATTATTTTTTTATACAGCAGGTTCTTACTAGTTATCTATTTTATACATATTCGCTGATGTGTTGCTTTCAGCCACGGGATATTAGTTGGCATTTTCTGGAGTTTATGGAAGTGTAATCCTCTGTCTTGGTTGGCCTCCCCCTCTAGCGTGTTACCTGGGATCCAGGAACCTCGGCCCTGAGCCTGTCATTCTCCACTAGCACA
>NW_006776528.1:481426-484855 GCF_000442215.2 Lipotes vexillifer | reverse complement strand
CCACTAGCACAGGAATGCCTGCTGGGCATGGTTCCCACTCAGAACTTTTCCTCTCAGCATCAGCGCGTCACTGAGCAACGCTCCAGGAGCTCTGTGTCTCTCCAACCCTAGACCTTAGCTGGCAGAGTCAGCAGAGGGGAGGGCCGCCAGGTGGGCGCCGGCCTCCCGCCTCCCACCTGCCGCCTCCCTGGAAGCCTGTCTCTTAGCTGCTGCTGCCCTGCTTGTCTGGGTTCCAGACCCCTGTTCCGTGCCTCTCAGGCTCCTCGGCGAGGGCAGGTCACTTAGCCACGGAACCAGGCCACTTTCTGTGGTCCAAATCACGGCTGGTCCCGTCCTCTGGGGGCATGTGCACAAGGTCCCTTCCTGGGCATCTGTGAAGTCACTGATTTTATGAGCTTTGCCTGTTCTGGGCACTGATCTGCGTGGGGTCTGAGTCATCGCCCCGGAACACTCCAGCTCTTTGAGCGCCGTCCCTCTTGTGTTCTGGCAGTGAAGGTTACAGCCTCTGAAAGTGTCACCCCTGACAGGCGTGGGGAAGCGGGGAGGGGCAGGTATCTGAGCCCCTGTGCCGGAGGAGAGGGTGGGCGTTGGGAGTCGGAAGGGGACCCAGTGTCTCAGTGAACTCACGGACAGTGGAGGAGTATTTGTGATCAAGGGACCGGGGTGCCCAGGAGAGCAGCACTAAGAGCTCCAGAGCCTCGGTCCCCCAAGCATCAGGACGTGGGCTAAGGAGTCCTCTACCCCTTGGGGCGAGGAAGGAGCCACCAGTGAAGTGAAAGCACTTCATCTTCGGTGATGTGACCCTGACTCCCATCGTTATCGCCTGAAATGCTCTTCTGATGAAGAGGCAGGAGATGCCAGGGCTGAGAGAGACCGTCTCAGAACGCATGGGGCCTGCAGAGGACCCTGGAGCCCAGGCCCTGCCCTGGCACCCAGCAGCGAGGTGTTTGCAGCCCCCTCTCCACTCGGTTTTACCTTTTGCTTAAATCGATTGCTCTGGATGTTAAAGGCCATTGAGAGGGAGTCCCCTTATGTGGTGCCTCCCCTGGGATGGAAGGGCCAGGGGTCCTTAGAGGCTCACGGTAACGAAGCAGACGTTTCTCAACAGGGCTCCGTGGACGGAGACCCTTGGTGGGTGCCCCGTGCCCCCACCCTCACCCTCCGAGGGACGGTTAGCAGGGCTGTGCCTTTCAAGACTCATTGCGTTGTTCTTGTAAAGGCTATTTTGTGGGTAGGTAATCTAGGAAGAGGATGAAATCTTCAAATAATATAAAGGGGAAGTTAAGGCCCCCCAGTTCTGGCCCCTGGGCACCCCCCTCCCTGCCCAGAGGCTTCCCTGATCACAGTTTCTCTCCAGAGTGTTCTGTGCACATAGAGACAGCTGTAGACGTTACCCTGTTGGTTCGTTGGGCTCATGAGTTATTTAAACTGCCCCCTTCTGAAGGGCATCCATGGCTGCAAACCAAGTCGCAGTGAGTATCTGTTGGAGATATTTCCGTACGTAGGCTTGCTGACCGTATGACATACTCATTTTAAATCTTGATCGACATTTATAATAAGTAAGTAAATAGCACATTCAGTTTCTGTTGGATCAGCCTGAGCTCGTTAGGCTCAGGAGCAAATTCCGTTTAATCTGTGCGGGTAGAGTCTCTGTGTCCTGTGAGAACTAGCCCAGCTCTCGTCTATCTTGGTAGGTAAGTCCCACGTGTTGGATTTTAAAAACCCATTTATTTACAATACGTTGTGCCCTGTTTAATGAAATCCTTTTATTCTGATTCAGTGAGTGTCTCTGAGACCAGAGTCTTGTCATCAGGGGCGCCCGGGGGTTAGCTAACAGAGCTTTCCTCTCTTGGCACTTTTTCTATTTATGATGCTGTCACTGGAAATTTTCCTCAAAGTGAGAGCACAGTGTCACGTGACATCTGATCACTTTTTGTTGTTGGTATGTGGTTGATTTCGAATGAGGAGTTTTTATTGCTGCACGATTGGGTCTCAGGGTTTCCTCTAGTAAACGCTTGTTCACATACAAACTTCTGCGGGCTTTAGAAGATGCTGCCTGGCTTGGCCTGCTGGAGCCTGGTGCGTGACCCATTCTTGACCTACCAGAGCCTTCTCGGATCCGGGAAGGGCAGAGGTTCCAGGCTTACAGTGGTGCCACAGGGTGCTGCACAATGGCCAGGCATCTCTGCAGAATGAGCGACTTGCTTTTGGATGGAAGGCCCCAGCCCTTTGGAAATATTAAGGCCTCTCCCAGCAAATCAGGAGCCAGAGCCTTGGGCCCAGGCCAAGGAGCACATGCAGGAAGCCAGGGCAGACCTGGGGACAGTGTTTCATTTCCTGGGGGCTGAAGCTCGTGGGGCTCCAGGGTTGGTGCAAGAGGCAGTCTTCTGGGTTGGGGACGTTAGGGGCGCTGGCCGGGACCGGAGAGTGGGCGGGCCCCTCCTTGGGCCCCCAAACCTCCCAGCTGAGGGAGGTGTGCCTAGGGCTGAAGGCTGGTGAGACCTAAATACCCCCAAGGGGGCAGTTCATGGGGTCCAGCCGAGGAAGCTGGACCTCGTGGGAGCCTGTAGCTACATCAGAACCTTGAAAGTGATGAGGAGAAATTTGTATTTTAGACCCAAATGAGGTTTCTACGTGTGATGATGTCTTCTGGGCAGTTTAACATGTCCGTCTGGGTGATGGTCTCCGGCATGGCCACGTGGATGGGCGGAGTATTTTCTTGGTCAGCATCTTTAGTATGAAGCCCTGGACCCAGCTTCAGTTGAACATTTGCTTAGGGCAGCCCGAGTGGGGTCACAGTGTACATTATGTATGGAACCAAACTACTGATGCCCGGGACCAGTGAGGACTCATGTTCTGGGGATGGAAGGACTGTTTCTGCAGGTTCCTACCTCGAGTGCCAGCTTGTCCACACCCTTGTGAGCCTAAAATTGTGTGAGCCTGGCCTGATCGCCGCTGGAGGCCACACGTCCCGGGAGTTGATGATGCTATCTCTGCCGTGTCTGGTTGCGGCGATGCTGTCCTGTCTGGATCTGGACACATGCGTACGTAGGACGGAAGACAAGGGGGTGGCTGTGACGCAGTGTGAGGCCTGCCGGTCCCACCATGACCTCAGTTGTAGTCAGTGTCTGCGGCGCTCACAGGGACGCCTTCTGGCTCAGCTGGGACGTTTCAGAGTGGTCCTCATCAGCCTCATGCAAGGAGGTGGCGGGATCTGCCCTTCTACCTCCTGCTGCCCTGGGAGACCCTCTCCGAAAGTGGAGGATCACTTCCTGGGCTCACCTCTCAGGAAGGAGGTGGTAAGCTTGTCACCTGCACATCTGTCCGTGTTTTTTTTTTTTTTTTTGCGGTACGCGGGCCTCTCACTGTTGTGGCCTCTCCCGTTGCGGAGCACAGGCTCCGGACGCGCAGGCTCAGCGGCCATGGCTC
>NW_006776528.1:478496-481326 GCF_000442215.2 Lipotes vexillifer | reverse complement strand
GCATGTGGGATCTTCCCGGACCGGGGCACGAACCCGTGTCCCCTGCATCGGCAGGCGGACTCTCAACCACTGCGCCACCAGGGAAGCCCGAGAAACATCTTGTTAAGCCCCTTGCTATATGCCTCACAGAAGAACGTGCTGGGCACAGCTGGTGAGGACCATCAGGTCACAGGTCCTTCTACTGCATTTCCCTGGTGTCTGATCCCCATGCAGCCCTTGTGAGCAGTCAGGACAGGTGATGGCCCCGTGTTACAGGGGAAGATCATGCCCTCGGAGCCATGGTCCGTAACCCATGGGGACGGCACTACCAAGGGGAGGGCCAGGGCTCCCGTCCAGACCCTCCTCTCAAAGATCCTGCATTTGTTTTCACTTCCCCACGTCTGTGGTCCTTTGCGGGAACTGCATTCTGAATTGTCATTTTAAGTCACTTGGAAGGTGGAACTTTTTGGAGAAGGAAACCAAGTGCTAGGTGCCAGGTTATCCACAGACGACCATTCCTGCGGTGATGCAGCAGAGCTGGCGTCTGCAGCTGCGGCTGAGGGTGTTGGGTGCTGGGGTTGAGAAGGAGAGTAGGTGGAAACAGTGTCCTTTGTCCAGGACTGGCTCTAGACAGATTCCCAAGTGGCCAGTGATGTCTGTGGCACCTTTCTCCCTCTTGGCCTCCTGCGGTCCTGTGTCTGGCCACCCGGGGCCCCCGGCCCTCCTGAAAAACTCAACCCCGGCCAGCGGCTCTCAGCCTTGCCCTGAGGATCTTTCTAGGACCAGTGCCTGTGCCCACCTCCAGAGGGAGTTCATTGGTCTGCGGTGCACACTGGGCTTCAGTTGTTTTTAAAAGTTTACCAGGGATTCAGGTACGCTGCCAGCTTTGAGAACCATCGTGGCCGCACGCAAACCCCCCTACCTCTGGTGTAGCTGAGTCTAGCCGGACATCAGGGAGGCCACAGTGGAGACTGCATGTGCTCTGGCCGCTCCCACATCTGCATCCGCTTGGGCCCCACGCTGGTACATTGCCCTGGTCAGTGTTCTTGTCCTCCGTCTCCGCAACCACAGCTGCCTGAGGCCAGCCCATTGTTCCTGTCTGGAGCTACGCTTCTCAGCTTCTCAACCTGTTACTTGGTGAAATACAATAAAAACAAATTGCTAGAAAAAGAAAATGGAGAGAAAAAATGTACAGAATACTGCCCCAGCCTTTCTTTAGTTTTTGGGCGCACCCCGCGGCATAGGGGATCTTAGTTCTCCAACCAGGGATCGAACCCACACCTCCTGCATTGGAGGGCAGTCTTAACCATTGGATCGCTGGGTAGGTACCCCCCCACCCCCGAGCCTTTAAAAAAAATGTTCTTTTTAATTAAAAAAAACTTTTTATTGGAGTATAGTTGATTTACAATGTTGTGTTAGTTTCAGGTGTATAGCAGAGTGAATCAGTTATACATATATCCACTCTTTTTTTGATTCTTTTCTCATATAGGCCATTACAGAGTATTGAGTATAGAGTTCCCTGTGCTGTACAGCAGGTTCTTACTACTAGTTATCTATTTTGTATACAGTAGTGTGTATACGCCCACCCCAGTCTTCCAGTTTATCCCTCCCCCCCGTTATCCCCTGGTAACCACGTTTGTTTTCTACATCCGTGACTTAACTTCTGCTTTGTAAATACGTTCATTTGTTCCCTTTTTTTAAGATTCCGCATATGAGCAATATCATGTGATATTTGTCTTTCTGTGTCTGACTTACTTCACTCAGTATGATAATCTCTGGGTCCATCCATGTTGCTGTAAGTGGCATTATTTCATTCCTTTTCATGACTCAGTAATATTCCATTGTATATATGCACCACATCTTCTTTATCCATTCATCTGCCGGACATTTAGGTTGCTTCCTGGCTATTGTAAATAGTGCTATGATGAACATTGGGGTGCATGTATCTTTTTGAATTATGGTTTTCTCCAGGTATATGCCCAGGAGTGGGATTGCTGGGTCGTGTGGTAGTTCTATTTTTAGTTTTTTTTTTTTTTTTTACATCTTTATTGGAGTATAATTGCTTTACAATGGTGTGTTAGTTTCTGCTTTATAGCAAAGTGAATCAGTTATACACATACATATGTCCCCATATCTCTTCCCTCTTACATCTCGCTCCCTCCCACCCTCCCTATCCCACCCCTCTAGGTGGTCACAAAGCACCTAGCTGATCTCCCTGTGCTATGCGGCTGCTTCCCACTAGCTATCTGTTTTACGTTTGGTAGTGGATATATGTCCATGCCACTCTCTCGCTTTGTCACAGCTTACCCTCCCCCCTCCCCATATCCTCAAGTCTATGCTCTAGTAGGTCTGTGTTGAACCTCCATACTGTTCTCCATAGTGGCTATACCTGCCCCAGCCCTTGATGATTAGCTTCTGCAGACGTCCAGTCGCTCTCGTCACTGGGGAGGCATCTCAGTTTCTGTCCCGACCTCAGCGAGGACCAGGCGGTGATACCTCCCCGGCCTGCACAGCTGAGGAGCACGGGCTGGGGTGGGCCGTGCACACTCCCTCTCCCGTGGACGGTCAGAGCTGACCGGCCCCCTGTCTTCAGGGGTCTCCACTTTAGGTGAGGAGGGTCTGGATGTGGGGACCCACATCGGGTGGGCCTGCTCCCCGGCGCTGTGACCTTGAGGCAAGTTGTTTGGCCTCCCGGAGCCCCCGCTGTCGTTTATTTGTCTCTAATCACTGGTGATCAGGGCTCGGGTCCGACAGGAGGGCGTCAGGGTGGCTGGGCGGCAGGCTGGTCCAGTGACCATCCCGCCTTCCCGGGTGCAGCAGAGCTCAGGCCCGGGCATGCGAGACCCCCCGC
>NW_006776528.1:469321-478173 GCF_000442215.2 Lipotes vexillifer | reverse complement strand
CCCCGTCCAGGCACAGGAAGCAGGTGAGGAGCCTCAGAGCCAACTTCTGCTCCGGGGTTGGTCACGTCCATGGCCATGGGCAACACATAGCACATCTTTCTCGGGCGTACCTTTCCCTGGTGGAAAGCCATGGAAAATATTGCTGGGGTGGGGCAGAAAACCAGGTCTCGTCTGAGATGTAAAGGGGGAATCTTCACGTAGATCGTCACCCAGTGCCGGAGGCCGGAGGTGCAAAGTGAAGGTTAGACTCCGGGCTCCCGCAGGGAGTAATTAACAGAAATGCACATGGTTGTAAAAATTCCATAAATCGAGCACAGATGCTTAGCAAGTGGATCTCTGTGAGGTCTGTGCCGAGTGGTGGAATTTCCAAGATGAACCGGCTATGTCTCCTGCTGTCAGAGGAACTAAACTCTGGTTGGAGGTAGAAGATGGTGTCAAGATTCGTTTATTTGCAGGTGAGTTGAGAACGGTCAGGGGAATTCTGAGTCCTCCTGGCTTTTGGATGACAGCTGTTCTCTCCTCCTTCCCACCTGCAGTGCTAGCCACCATCAACTTACAGTCACAAAACGAGCTGCAGTTTTTAACCACCTTTCTGCTGAGTGTCCAGGTGAGTCAGGAGGTGAGCTGAGCCGAGCCTGGGTGTCAGGAGCTTAGCTGGGCCAGGGGGCCTCTGGGCCCAGCCTTGCAGCTCTCAGCCCCCCTCCCCCCTGCACGGCCTGGCCTGCCCCTGGCGACAGAAGCAGTGTGACGGTTGCTCTGAGGGGTCGCTGTGTCAGCTGGTGCTTGGAGGTGGTTTCCAGCCTCCTGAGAAGGGCCCCTTTGTGAAGCTGTAGGCGGGTGTGCTCACAGAGGCCTCTTGACTAGAGTTCTGTGGACTCAACTGGCCCCAGATGGGCTCAGTCTGGGCCCTGGGGATCGAGGGGAGAGACACGTCCCTGCCCTGTGTCTGACCTTCACTGGTCAGGTTGCTCTGGGCCCAGAAAGACTGCTGTCATCTGCCAGATGGGGGCCTGGTCCACCCAGGCCAGAGGAGAGAGGTGTGTCGGATGTATCTCAGCATCCATGGGGCTGGTGGGAACTTGCAGTGAAGTCCTGTTTTGTTGATTTCTCCTCTCCCCTAAGAGGACAGAAGGTCCAGCTGAGGCAGCCCATTGGCAGCAGGGAGGCCGCCTTCGCCCTGTGTTGTGTACGGGGCCTGGATGCCGCCCTGAGGTCTGTACCCGGCGGGGCTGTTGGAGGGTTCGCTCCCCCCACCCCGAGAATAGACGCCGGCGGGGGTGCTGGGGTGCCTCCCGTTCCAGCTACTCCTTTTTTAGAGCAGAGGTGGCGTCCAGAGGCTCGGCCGCAGGAGGCTCCCAGGGCAATGTGAAGCCCCCAGGGCTGAGGACCACCATGTGCTGCTTAGAGGGATGGGCAGGGGGGTGCCCAGGAGGAAGCAGGATGGGGGGGCCCGGCGGGCTGCTCAGCAGACTGGGGGCGACAGCGTGCAAGTGGGTACAGGCCCAGCCCCCTCCCTCCTTCCCGCGCCCTGTACCGTGCTTGCTGGGCGTGGGTCCGCGACCACAGGGTCTCTGCCCTCGGGGAGTTTGTGACCCACTTGCAAGAGACGTGTTAGGTACGTAGTTGCCCAGGATCTGAGTAGGGTCGTCCTTGATGTTGTCCAGGACAAGGACGGTGCTGTGACCCTCAGCTTCTCTTCCCTCTTCTGTGAAGTGGGAATTGTGCTGGCACCTACTCGTAGGGCTGTATGAGGGTCAAAGGGATGATGTTTGGAGAGCCCCCAGAACACCCATGCTCCCCACGGGCGCCTGCAGAGTCGTCTGTGGAGAGGTGGCCCCAGGCCGGCCGGCCTGTCCATAGCGCCCGTGGCCACCAGCCTCTCTCCCACTGCTCAGCCACGTGTTTTCCTCCAAGAAGGGGCCGTGGACTTGTCCCTGTTCAGATCAGAGGCCCCTGCAGATGGTCACTGGTGGCCCTGCTCCACTTCACTCAGGGTGTCCGGCTGCGCCTTGCCGGCCCGGCCCGTGTCCAGTGACGGGAGCCTGGATGCGGGTGTCTCTGGGCGCTTCCCAGGGCCAGGAAGCGCGTGCTGAGGGCTCCAGGTGCCTCATCTCATGTGATTGTCCCAGTAGCCACGTGACTGGCCGCCGTGTAGCCGTTTTACAGTTGAGGACACAGACTCCAGGACGGTGTCCCCCGGCAGTGGCAGGTCAGGGCATGCAGCACAGTCGGTGCCGAGCCAGCCCTGAGCCACGGTGACCTGGGCCGTGTGGTGGACGGCTCAGCCCAGCCCTCAGGTGGGCCCCTCCTGGCACTGGAGGCTGCTGACCTGTGTGACGTAGTGATGCTCTTTAGTGACCCAAATGTGGTACGAATGTCCCCTCGGGAGGTAGGCACCCCTAAGAAAACCAAGCCCCGGGCCTTGCTAGAAAATTGTCGTGACTTATGTGGCCTCTCCCATGGCGTGGTCGGGACCTTCTGCTCAACAGACCCTGAATCTGCCGCCCCCTGGGTGGGGCGGTGATGCTCTGTGTGCCGTGGCCCCGGACACCAGGCCGACAGCCACAGGGGGTGCTTGGGGCGGGAGGAAGACTCTGTGGCGTGGAAGCTGCGGGGCCGCCGTCGGGGCAGCACCTCCCCTGTTGCTCCTGTGCACGTGGGCAGAGCGGAGCTGGGCCCGGGCATGGCCGCTACATCCTGGGGGCAGTCCTGTGCAGCCTCAGGGTGCCAAAGCAGTGTTAGACCTTCAAGCGTCTTGGCTGAGGCTGGGGGCCCGGGCTGCAGAGCCTGCACTGTGGTAGCCGGAACGCCCTCATGTTCTGGTCCAGTTTTGCATACTTCTGTTGAAACCAAGCTAGACCCGGGAGAGGGGCCGCTCCACAGCCCCCTCCCTGACTCCTCCGGCCAGAGGGCCTCAGAGCATCTGAGGGTCTGTGTCCATGGTGTGGCTCTCAGAGATGGGGTTTCCCCGATAGAACGTCCTCCTGCCCTGAAGAGGACACACGGGGCTTGATCAGCAAAGCCACTGTCAGGACTGCGGGTCAGGTGCTGCGTTCTTGAGAACGCAGGTCAGGTCACCTCGGACAGGTCCCCGGGTTCCCCGCCAGCGCCGCATGCAGCACTGAAACCACATTAAGGCCCCGGGCCTGCTGTACCCACTTTGGTAGGTCCATCCACCCCCTGCCACGTGGCGGCCGCACGTGGAGGACGAGCCAGTGCGGGTGCACTGGGGGCTCCCCTGTGCTCTACTGGCTGCGGCCTCGAAGGCCAGGTGTGCAGCCAGGGAAGGGTTGGGAGGACGGAGGTGCCGGCTAACTTCTCACTTTGTGGTGCGCAGGGCGTCCAGCCCAGCATGGTGATGGAGTGCTGGACGGGCTGGTTTGACTCGTGGGGCGGTCCCCACAGCATCCTGGATTCCACAGGTGGGTGCTTGTGGGACCCCCGTCCGGCAGGTGTGCTGGCCTCAGACGCAGGAATAAGTTACAGATAAGGTGCTAATCCATGTGAATTAGCTGAGGGTGTGGGGCTCCGGGAGTCTCTGCGTGGACAGTCAGCCCTGAGTGTCCAGAGCTGTTTGTCTTGACAGGTGACACGAGCGGTCAGACACGGCTTTGGGGCGTCTCTATAATTGCTCTGGAGTAATGCATACCAATCGCAAACGTCTAGCCAATGCAGGACGTGTATAACGGAGAAATTAAAACCCCGGAGCCCAGAGCAGACGTTTCTATGTGTGTAGTGCGGGCACCCTCTGTCTCTCTGTCTGCCGCCCCGGGTGCACGTGCAGGTGGAGGTGTGGGCAGGTGTGGGCAGGGGAAGGTGTGTCTGCTCCACCTGCCTGTTCCAGTGAGACACGCGGAAGCCCAGCTGCCTACACTGTGAGGTGTGGATTCCACCCCTGTTCTAGAGAATGCAGAGAAGCCTGTTGGGCTGGTGTCGTACCCACGATCTCTTATTGATGAGGACCTGGGTGCTTCCAGGGTCTGTGTTCACGGACCCCGTGCAGCAGTTTGGCTCACCTGGCGTGTTTCCCTGCGATAAGTTCCCGGCAGTAGCCCTTCTTCCTGCACGCGGGTTTGATCTGTGTTAACTAAACCGCCTGCCAGGAAGAGGACGGCGCTCCCTCCACTGTTAAACGAGATGCCCATTCCCTCGGGTTCATCAGCGCCAAGTGTTAAATGATGTCAGCGTTTGCTGTCTGATAGGTCCTTGTTTAGGTCTCATTTCTTTGACCAATGCCGGGGTTTTAAACTCTGTATAGATATTTATTAACCATTCATATTCCTCCTCCGCTGTTTCTGTCTGTGGCATGGGCTCATTTTCCAGGCCAGGTGGGGCAGGAAGGTGGTCAGAACCGTGTCTCTAATTAGGTCTCGCTAACTGAGCGTCACCGGCAGGCGGGTGGGCCTGAGCCGCAGCCCGTGTGAGGTGCAGACTCGCCTGGGACTTGAAAGCAGCTGGAAGCCGGGCTCTGGGGCCGGTGTCCCGTCCTCCCGCCATGGACTGCAGTTGGGTTTCGGGAGACCGGAGGACGGAGCTGTGAGGGGCCCTGAGCGGGGACCGGGCTCACGCGCCCCAGGTGCCGGCTCTGTGCACCCTTCTCCCCCCACAGAGGCTTTGAAAACCGTGTCCGCCTTCATCAGCGCTGGCTCAGCCATCAACCTGTACACGCTCCACGGCGGCACCAACTTTGGCTTCATCAATGGAGCCGTGCACTTCCAGAACTACAAGTCCGATGTCACCAGCTACGGCAAGTACCCCAGACGTGGCACCCCACACCCGTGCCTGGGCTCTCGCGGGGCGTCCCTCGGGGACAGCGGCTGGCACCTCTAGTGTGAAGGCAAGGTTTTGTCCGGATGGTCACTTTTAAGCTGCCAGGGCCGTGGGCGACAAGCCAGCTGACGTGCCTGGGCCTTTGGATGCCAGCTGGGGAGGGGAGGGGGGCCCAGGCCGGGAGGGAAGGCCCTCAGGTGGGGGTAGCCCCTCCCCTCCTCAGGGCCTTGGGATGAGGTCACCCTGGCCCCTTGCCTGGAATGTAGGGTCTGGGCAGTTTGGGGGCATTCGGTAGAGTCTAGTGCGTGTGGTATTTTGACTGACGGCTCACATCAAGTGTTCTGCCTCCCAAATTGCTGGGGCGAGGACCCTGCTGCCCCACCAGCTCCTCCTGTCTCTCTCTGCCTCCACAATGCTGTCCTGGGGGCTGAGGCCCGTGACACGGCTAGTGTCTTGCAGACTATGACGCGGTGCTGACGGAGGCCTGGGATTACACGGCCAAGTACACAGGGCTCCGGGAGTTCTTCGGCTCTGTCTCAGGTACCTGCCCGCGCAGGCGCAGGCCCAGCTGGGTGCCGACTGGCTGTTGCTCTGAGACCCCAGGAGACTTGCTTCCTCTGCCCCCAACCCCTCACCCCGCACCTCAGGCCCAGGTGATGCGTGTGCAGGAACGAGGACGGGCAGGTGTGAGCGACTGTTCTCATTCGAGTTGGGGTCTTGCCGGCTTCACCTTCTCCTAGGTGTCAAGGTTCCTGAGGATGTGAGCAAGCCCCTGCCGACCTGCCTCCTGGCCTCGCCTTCCTGGCGGGGTCTCGGGACCTGGGGCCTGTTCTGCTGGGCTGGGGCAGGAGCTGGGGCGGAGGGGACTGGAGGCACAACGACTGTTGGGGTACTTTGGGGACGGCCCTGCCCTCTGCTTGTGTTGCAGGGGCCCCGCTTCCTGTCCCACCTGGCCTTCCCAAGACTGCGTATGAGCCAGTGATGCCAGCTTTATACCTGTCCCTGTGGGACGCCCTGCCCTACCTGGAGGAGGTGCGTGCTGCTGGCGGGACGGGCTGGCCCAGAGGAAGCGAAAAGGCACCGCCTTGGGCTCCACTCCCCAGCCTTAGAGCTCAGAGGAAAGAGAACAAACGCACGGGGGGCAGAAGCAGGAGGGACGAAGGGAACCAGAGGAGGAGCTGGTAGCACAGCAGGCAGTAGGGAGAGAGGAGGGAGGAGGCCGGGCGCATTCCCCAGCGCCAGCTCAGGGCTGCCGTGGTGCAGAGGTGACGCTGGTGACAAAGCGTCAAGGCCACCGTGCGTAGCCTGCCTTCTGTTCTTATCACGTGCCCTCCGTCCCTGTCCCCGAGAGCCTGGAGAGCCTTGCAGACTGACGAGAAGCCAAAATCAGGATTGTGGAGCTTGATCGTGTAATAGAAGTCAAATAGAGAAAACGTTCCACACCCGCCCCTTCCCCCCGCGTGCTGACCCCCGTGGGGGCTGCCGGCTCCCCGCGCCCCCAGAGGGCGAGGCCGCCTCTCTGTGCTGAGCCTCTGCCTGCCGTCTCATGTCTGTGCAGCTGGTCACCTCGGAGAAGCCCTTCAACATGGAGAACCTCCCGATAAGTGGGGGAAACAGGCAGTCTTTTGGGTACACACTGTACGAGACCACCATCACCTCTTCTGACATCCTCAGTGCCGATGTGCGGGACCAGGGACAGGTAGGGGTGACCCTCTGAACTGCCGTGACCCACCGCACACCAGACCCCTCCCTTGAGGCTCTCATGTGCAGCACCCGTGTGTGGAGATGGCCCATCCCCACCGGCCGTGCTGCCCACTGGAACCTGGGGCCTTCGTTTCCCCCTGGCCCCTGTGCCATCACCTCTGAGTGCTTGGCAGGGACCCCCACGCCTCCCCCGCTGCTGACACGGGTGGGTCTTGTCTGCTCCTTTGGCAGGTGTTGTGAACACGGTCTCCATGGGGTTCCTGGACTATAAGAGCGAGAAGATTGTCATCCCCTTGATCCAGGTTTGTCCCCCGGGTTGGGAGGCTGGTGCCAGGCACCTCCTGGGCAGGTGTGGTGGGAGGCCTGGACGGAGGCCTGGACAAGGGGGCTGCTCAGCCACAGAGCTGGGGGTGGGCATGGCTTTCTGATGAGCAGGGACCCTCATCCTGTCCTCAGAATTTAGGGAGAACTGGGGCTCTACAGAGAAACCCCAAGGGGCAGCTGTGACCCGGTGGTTGGGAATCAGGCTTCGTCAGTGCCCTCTGTGCTCCCAGCAGGGGTTCACGATGCTGAGGATCTTGGTGGAGAATCGCGGGCGAGTCAACTACGGGACTCATATTGACAACCAGCGCAAAGGTGGGTCACAGCACACGCGTGGCTGTCCCTTCTCCACAGAGGCACCTGCAGGTCATGGAGGCTGATGCCATAGGTGGGGCCATGGGGGCCCATCGGGGGGAGGTGGGTCCTGGAGGCCCCTTGGAGGGAGGTGGGTCCTGGAGGCCCCTTGGAGGGAGGTGGGTCCTGGAGGCCACTGGATGGAGATGGGGTCATGGAGGCCACTGGAGGGAGGTAGGTCATGGAGGCCACTGGATGGAGGTGGGGTCGTGGAGGCCACTGGATGGAGGTGGGGTCCTGGAGGCTCCTGGAGGGAGGTGAGTCATGGAGGCCCCTTGGAGGGAGGTGGGTTCCGGAGGCCACTGGAGGGAGGTGGGGTCATGGAGGCCACTGGATGGAGGTGGGGTCCTGGAGGCTCCTGGAGGGAGGTGAGTCATGGAGGCCCCTTGGAGGGAGGTGGGTTCCGGAGGCCACTGGAGGGAGGTGGGGTCATGGAGGCCACTGGATGGAGGTGGGGTCATGGAGGCCACTGGAGGGAGGTGGGGTCGTGGAGGCCCCTGGAGGGAGGTGGGTCCCGGAGGCCACTGGAGGGAGGTGGCGTAGGACCCATGCCTTCTTGGTTCTTCACACTGAGTTTCTTTTTGATCCACCTTGGCAACCTCTGGGTGACCTCCTTTGTGGTGGGGAGGAGGGTACAGGATGTGCATCAACAGCGTGCTCTTGGCGGCCCCCCCGCAGGAATGTCCCACCGGCCTCTCTAAACCTCCTCTGCCTGAACTTGCCTCTTATCATTTATCAAAATGTGGGTGGTTTTATGTAAGTTAGGAAATAGGACCTCCGACAATAAATCCTACCCTGGAGGGAGCCTGGTGGCCTCCTAGTTCTCGTGGCTGTTTGCTTTTGTCCCCTCGGGGAAGTGATGTGGCCCAGCCCCGGGGACTTCCTGGGTCCTGGGAATGAGCCCCTCCACAAGGGCCTCAGTGTGCTTCCACTCCCCTCCGCTCCCCGACCCCCCAGAGCCCCTCGGGCTCCTCCCTAGGTCTCAGCTTCTTCGTAAGGAGCTTGTGGTGCTGGCCGCCCTCACTTCCTCTGTGCTCCTGGGGGCAGAGGGGCTGGCAGCCTGCCCTGTCGCAGGCCCTGCCGGGGGTGTGCAGTCCTGTCCTCTGGAAGGGTTCAGGGTTCACAAGTCACAGACCTCCTCTCCAGAGCCGTGTGCACCCTCTACACCTGCACCTGCAGTTCAGGAGGGTCTGCAGCCCTCTGAACACCCCCAGCCTGTCCGGGCTCCCAATCTGGCGACTCAGCAGCTCTGTGACTGAGGGGACGCAGGACACCCAGGGGGTCCCACCCCGAGGTGCTGGGAAGTCACTGTTCAAGTGTGTGCAGTGCCTTAGCCTTGGGCGTCCCGGCCACGGTGCTGTGTGTTCACAACTTAAATACTTGAAAAAAAAACCTTTAATGCTGGCTTGTGTAGATGATTTCTGGCTGAGTTACTAGGTCCGTTTCGTCTGGGACTCCACTGAACAGACCTCTAAGCTAGGCTGGAGCCGCTATGACCTCTTGGAGGCCTCCTTTCACGGTGTTGGAATTCTCAGCCCCCGAAAGGGAGCATCTCCCTCCCAGGGGCCGGAGGCCGACACTGCCCTCGGGCGCCTCCTTCCCTGCACACTGTAGGGCCTGGCACGCGCTGCTGTCACTTGCTCTCATGGCTTTGGGGCTGCAGCGAAAGCTTTTATGCACGCAAAGAGCCCTCAGGGGTGCTG
>NW_006776528.1:460820-469287 GCF_000442215.2 Lipotes vexillifer | reverse complement strand
GCAGGAGTCCTTTGTTGAACTTCCCAGCAACGTCCTGTGTATGTGCCCAGCCGGCGGGTCAGCTGTCCCCCCACCGTCGGCCTCGCTCAGTGTCTCTGCCTCGTCCCCACAGGTTTAATCGGAAATAGCTGAATGATTCTCCCCTGAAAAAGTTCAAAATCTACAGCCTGGACATGAAGAGCTTCTTGCAGAGCTGGGTCCTGCCCTGCGCAGCGTGGGAGCAGCTGGACGGCCCGCAGCAGAGCCAGGAGGCCCGAGGCTGCCCCAGGCTTGGTGCCCGCCCCGCACCCCTCCGCCACAGCCTGAGAACCGGAGCCCTAGCGCTCCCCTGCCCCTCCCCCCCGGATGCCACTGCTGTGCCAGTTCACAGGGCGGGGAGGATCTGAGAAGGTGCCCCCCACCCCTCATCTTCTGTCCTGCCCATAGGTTCCATGCAGAGAAGTGGAACCCTGTCCCTGACGTGCCCGTGTTCCCTGCTTTCTTCTTGGGGCCGCTGTTGGTCTCCTTCCCCTGTGACACCTTTGTGAAGCTGGAGGTTTGTAGCCCCGCCTTCCAGGTGCTCTGGGCTCCGCTCCTTGGGCCCCCAGCCTGGTGCTTGGCCTCCTGGAGCCCCCCTACCACGTGTGCCCGGAGGGTCTCCGTCGTGGCCTCCCTGGGTGGGGGTGGGGTCAGAGCAGAGGGACCACCTAGTGGGTTTCTCAGGTCCGGGCTCCGGTGGTCCGGGTGCCCTGCCGGGGCTCAGCGCTAGAGGGAACTGGATCTGGAGCTCCCCTCCCGGTACCGAGCGGCTGTTGGCACGAGTCTGGCCCCTGGGAAGCTGAGAGGAGAGCTCAGGGGCTGGGAGAAGGGGGTTGTGTTCATCAACGGCCAAAACCTTGGACGCTACTGGAACATCGGGCCCCAGGAGACCCTCTACCTCCCAGGTGCCTGGTTGGACCAAGGCCTCAACCAGGTGGGAGCACTTTTCCTGGGACCCCTTCTCATCCCTGCCCTCCCTGTATCACGGTGTTTCTCCGGGGGCCCTTGGCGGGCAGGAGAGGACAGAAGTTCTGACGGGCCCGATCTGGCTCTGAGACAGACTGGCCGTGTCCCCCAGGTCATTGTCTTCGAGGAGACGATGGCGGGTCCGGTGATACAGTTCACGGAAATGCCCTACCTGGGCCGGCACAAGTACCTGAACTGAGTAGCCCCCAGGCCTCCTGGCGGGGCAGCAGCAGGCCCTCCTTCCTGCCCACGGCTGCAGTCCAGACCCTCCCTTGCACAACCGGAGAAGCGAGTTGGGGGCAAGGGAGGGCCCCGCCCCGAAGAGCTTCCCGGCAGCAGCCGTCCGCCTTCGCTGCTCCCGCGGGCGGGATGGGGGGTCTGGCTGGGACTGTCCCCTGTGGGGGTGAGTGGGGCACAGCTCCTGGACAGTCTGCTCTGAGTGTCCCCGTGGGCCCCGTTTCTGAGCTGGGGGGCGCGTCACCATTTGTGGAGGGTGGGGGCACCTGGGCTAGCCTTCTCTGCCATCTAGGGAGGAAGTCGGTCCGGTGGAGGGACCCCGGCCCCCTTCCACCCCGCTCAGATCGCCTCTGACGGTCAGGAACGCTGGGCCTTACCTCCCAAGACAACGTGTTTCCCTCTCATTCCGTGAGGGGCAGTGCCAGCCCAGGAGGAGAGGCAGCTGCTCCGGAGGGTCCAGGAGGCTGCGGGCACAAGGTGCGGCCGCAGGGGCCTGGGCAGGAGTGTTGGGGTCCCGGGGTCCCCGCCCTGAGCCAGGCGGCGGGGGAGGGGCAGCCTTCCTTCCAGTTGTCTGTCCAGACCCCGGGCAAGCCCCCATGGGATGAGTCCCGTGTCAGGGCTCAGGTTTGCTGCCTTGAAATGCGGTAAAGCCACAGAGTTGCATCTCATCCTCCTTGGTGGTGTTTCTCTGACCCCGCTTGTGCCGGGCACATGGCTAGCCCGGCCGTCGCCGTGCCGTTGCGGTGTGGTGGGCAGGGTGGGGCCGTGCTGGGTGGCCAGTAGCGGCACGTGCGCTGGCCGCAGTGCTGAGTATGCCTCCCCAGCGACGTCTGGATCCTGCCACAAACGGACGATCTCCATTCATAGTCCACGTGGACGAGCGGATTCCTCCGGGAGGGGGGACCGGGTGGGGAACAGCAGGCTGAGAGCCTTCCAGCAGCGCCCTCCTCCCCACGGCTGGGAGCCCATGCTTGGCTTAGGAGCGGTCTGCACGGGGGCAGTGGTGTGCAGCCCCTGGGCCGAAGAGTGGAGCCGGGTCAAGGGCGGATGGTCACGGGGCTGGGCCCAAGGGTCCCGCTGGGGGCAGCGAAGTGGGGCTTATTGAAGCGAAGCTGGTGGACCATGGCTGGGGGTCCCAGTCCCTGATCTCATCCAAACTCACCAGTTCTTCCTGTGCCGCCTTGAACGGGGAGCCCGGGGCTGGGCGGTGAGAGCGGGCTCTGTGGACGGGGCCAGCCTGGCCGCCGAGCCACCCTGCCTGGCTTATGCCGCGTCCCACGAAGCGCATGGGGGGCTTCCACTGGCGAGTGTGCACGGAGCTCGGGTTTGGAAGACTCAGGGTGACGCCGTCTGTGTCATGAAGAGTCCCCTGGCGTTGCTTTTCCACACCCACCTGTTCGCAGACGCGCGGCCCTTCCTGGGTGAGGTCCCTGGGCCAACCTATCTGCCCAGTGACCCCAGCTTCCTGTCCAAGCACCTTGGCAGGGAATGCCCTCCTCGTCACTCCGGCCTCTTCAGTGCTGGGCGTCTCAGGCTGCTCCCAGGCCGCCTCTGCCTTCACTCAGCGTGGAGGCCTCGCCCATGGGCCTTGGCAGCAGTCTCCACACTCGTTCTCTCCCACGTTCATCCCCGTCGGGGCTCCAGGCACCACCATCCACTCACCTCTCCTGTGAGTGTAACAAGCACATGACCCCAAACTTACTGTCACGTTGTCCCCTGCAGTCCGCCCGGAGCAGTGGACACAGTTCTCTTCTGTCTTGGTTACTCGTGGCTGTACTTGCACCTCACGTCCAGCCCACCAGCAAGCCCCTGACCCGTGTCCAGAGCCCGCCCACTGCCCTCTCGTCAGGGCTGCGCCTCGTCCGACTCACCGTTGTCTCGGGCCGCCTGCCCGAGTCCTGTTTGTTGGCAACACAGGAAGCGAGCGCCTTTTCTAAAAGGCCGGTTAGACTGGGTCCGTCCTCTGCTGCAAACCCTCCGACAGCCTCTCTTTCACTCCCTAGCTGCAAGCTTCGCCCTGGTTCCAGAGCACAGTGTCTGTGCCCCCTGCTCCCATGTGTGACCCACCCCCCCGCCCCCAGTCAGCTGCCCTCAGTGGCCTGTTAGCTAAGCACTCTCCTGCGGGGGGAGCTTCTCTTTCCTGGACCCAGTTCTCAGCACGTCGTTGGCTCGGAGGCCACCTGGCCAGGGAGGCCTTTCTGACGGCCCAGGTGGGGTGCCAGCACCTCCCCAGCTGCACTCCGCCCTGCTTGCCTCATCCGTCACCCTGGAACTGATGACGGCTGTCAGAGCACCCTGGCCCTGGGCATCTGTGTCCTCTCCGGGGAAGGCAACCCCGGGCAGGCAGAGGTCTGGCTTCCACGGCCCTGTGCTGTGCCGGGAACAAGGCTTGTCCCCCCCAAGGCACCTGATAGTACAGGTTGGACGGTTAAATGAATGAGGAAAACTAAGGCAGGGCTGAGGAGGATTAAGACTGTTAAAAACCATATTTGACTTTTAATTTCAAAACAAATTAAATACAGTTAAATTAAAACAAACCCGATAATGCAGCTTGGGGGCCCCACCCTCCCCGTCTCTGTCCTCCGGACTCCGGCCCCCACCTCGCTCCTGTATGTGGGGCGGGGGGAGCAGGGAACAGACTGCGTTTGGAAAACAAACTAGCCACGGACCCAATTCTGATTCATAGCAAACTCATTCCCAATGAAGGTGAAAGCTGCAGTCCATCAGGGTTATAATTATAAATAAATACACATGCAGCTAAGAGAGGATATTAAGTGAAAACAATAGAACTAGCATCTGCCAAAAAAAAAAAAAAAAAAAAAAGAGGAACCCATGTTGTCGTTCGTTATCAAATTTCCTGAAAACGAGCCCTGGGTTTCGGGCCAAGGTGGCCCAAGCCCAGCCAAGCTGACCCTGCGTTTGGGGCTGGTCCCAGAGAGTGAGGCAGAGTAGTGCCCTGCATGAGTTCACTTGCTGGACGGTGCCCGCCCTCGCCCACCCTCCCTTCCCCGCCACCCACTTGGTTCCCAGGTGGTTCCCAGGCAACCGTGGGTGTGGGACGTCCTGCAGGTGGCTCAGGGCCCTCAGGGACTTGGGCTCTCCCTCGAAGATTTCGTGACTATGGTGAGGAGTTAAATCCACTTCAAAAACAGGCAGCCGATACTCCATGAATGTTAGATCGCTGGGCTGCGGCCCACTGCCCACCCACCCATGCACCCAGGAGTGGGCTCTCCATGGCCCGCAGACCCATCCCGTGAGTCTAAGCGGAGTCAGGGCTATTAGCGGTTAAAAGTAAACACCTGTTCAGCGGGCTCAGGCCCTTCCTCTGCCTCCACAGGGGAGAAAAATTGTGCTTCCAACGCTCAGGAGTGTGAATGGAGACCGGCGGAGGGCCGGCCCCCGTCGGGAAGCCCGGGAGACAGGCACCTCTCCTGGCTGAGGGCCACGTGCGGTTCTTTCTCTGGGGCGGAGGGGCGGCTGGACATGCGGCCGGCTTGCTCTTCGGGCCCTCAGTTTAGGGAGAAGGGAGGTTTTACTTCCCACTTGGTGTGTAAATCGCATGATTTCCAAAGCAGTGTGTGCTCAGGTATCCTGCCCTCAGGGTCCAGATCATCTCTGCCCCCCTCCGTAAATCCCTCTGCTAATCCAGAGTCCCCCAGCCAGGGGCAGGGAGGAGCCCTGGGACCGCCCGGGCCCCTCCTCTCTCTTCCTGGCCCACCTGCTCCCTCGAGCCCCTGAGGCCTGTGGTTCTCATGGCTCTGGGTTGGGGGCTCCTGCCTCCCCAGTCCCAGCCCAGGCGAGGGGCCCGGAGCCCAGTGGCCATTGGGGAGGTGCCTGGTGGTCTATACCCTGTGCTGGGTGGAGGGCCCACCTCCTTCCTTGCGCTGGGACAAGAGCCGGGGAGGGTGCTCTGCTCCCTCCATGACGTTGAGGTATGGGGAGGGCAGCCTGCTGGCAGCCTGGCTCCACGCACACAGGGCTGGCCGCCTGCCGGGAGCACAGACAGCCTTATGCGCCGCAAGCAGGAGCCAGAGGAAAGCCGGCTGGAGGGGCTGCATCTCCTCGGAGCAGCTCGTTCCCGATGCCGGGGGTGGGGGCTGCTTGCCGTCTTCCGCAGTCCCTGGCCAGGTGTCCTGTGTGGTCGTGGGGCCTCTAGGGGGAGCCGGGGAGCCCTCTGCTGGACTGCCGGGGTCTTTTGCCCCCTCCCAGCCTGGCATCACTCCCGGGCCTGGGGCCCATGGTGTCTGCCCCGGCCGGCCCTGCCAGGGCAGATGGAACAGAACAACAGGTCTGGGGTTTCTGTGCTTTAGGGTCTCTGTCCTTTGTCCTGGCATCAGGCTGGTCTCTCTGAAGGCCCCAGAGTAGAAAGGAGGGTGACGGCGATTCCACAGGAGTCCGCCTCAGGGACCACCTGCGTGGGGAACACAGGTGGCCAGGAGCAGGTCTGAGAAGGGAACTCCTGTGAGGCGGAGAAGAATGGGGGAGGCGTGAGGGAGCCGCTGGATCCTGGGCCCCTGAAGCGTCACCCAGGGGCTCCGCAGAGCCCACCCCCAGGTCCCCACTGAGAGGCCGGGAGCGGGAGAGGCAGGGAGTGATGCTCTGTCCTGACACAATCTCAGTGGCAGCGGCGGAGGTGATTTTCTAAGTTCAGGGGACAAGATAAGCAGACCCCCTGTGGTCCCCTGTGGGCAGGGCCATTGCCCAGGTGATACAGAAGCTGCAGCCTGACTCCAAGGCCAGAGGACAGAGGGGTGTCCCACTGTCTGAGCTCCCACCTCTGATGAGATCACAGAGTAGCTCATAGAAAATTCCTGGCTTTGCCAATTACCTGGCACAATTCACTTCAGCTTTACTCAACCTCATTCCTTTGCCTCTAAAACACAGATGAAGCCTGTGACCTACTGCAATACAGGGTTTTAACCAAATAAAGGGACTTCCCCAGCGGTCCAGTGGTTAGGACTCTGTGCTTCCACTGCAGGGGGCATAGGTTCGATCCCTGGTTGGGGAACTAAGATCCTGCGTGCTGCGTGGCTCGGCCAAAAAAAAATCAAACAAATAAAAATTGCAACACTTAGGCAGGACTTATTATGTGCCAGACTGTTCCTGGTGCCTCAACAACCCATTCTGCGGATGAAGAAACTGAGGCTTACAGAAAGAAAGGTCAAACCGAGGAAAGTGGTAGCTTGGGAGTCAGGCCAGGCTCCTCGGTCCACGCTTTCACCAGGACGGAGGAGGAACCTGCAGGAGACAGAGCCTGGGCGGGTCCACACAGCAGCGCCTCATAAGGGGACCAGCTGGTGGCCAGGATAACAGTGGCGATGACAGGGAGCTGTCACCAGGCGGTGCCTGGAAGGTGAGGCCTTCCAAGCAGCTGGTGGTAGAACCACCCAGCCGTGGGGGGAGGCTGGCTCCTGTCGACTGCAGCGATGCCTCCTCCACTCCATGGGGCATTTGCTCTGACCTTCACGATTAAAGACTAAGAGGAAAAGCCTTGGCAGATTTACTCTGCATCCAAGCTTGGGTGGCCCGCCCAGTGCGTCACCTGCCTGCATCCCCCTACCTGTGTCCTGGGGCTCAGATCTCCACCATGGGGTCAGTGAAGCCTTTTTTCCCCTCGTTCACCAGCACCGGTTTCTCAGTCCGTGTGTGCCAGACCAGGATCTGTGTGTTCAGAGACGTGAGACCACATGGGGCAGGCCCCTGACCTCGCCCTCCCACCCCTGTCCCCTCTCCTTCTGCCCTTGTTCCAGCAAGATTTTCTCCATTGTTCTTTATTTCTACCTACCCCCTCAGTTTTGCTTTTTGTACATAGGCTGCATTCAAAATATCTGTTGGAAACAGTCTACAGCTACAGGAGAGACAAACAGGTCTCAAGGTTTCCTCTTGCTTCTCATCCTCCCCTGCATTTCCTGATGGGTCCAGAGGGAGAGAGAGTTCTGAGACCTTCAGCTCAGCTAAGTGACAGCCCAGGCCCTGGCTGGAGAAGTCCAAAATAGAAGCAGCGTGTGTGTGTGTGTGTGTGTGTGTGTGTGTGTGTGTGTGTGTGTGCGCGCGCGCGTGCGCGTGCATGAACACATGTATACGCGTGCCTGTGTGTTGTGCATATGCACGCCCATGTATGTTCCATGCGTGCATGCATGCACACACATGCATATGTATATGTGTGCCCGTGTCTGTGCATGTGTGTGCACACATGGAGGTGTGTCTGGCAGGAGGGTCGTGGAGCCCAGCTGCTTCGAGGTGAGGGAGGGGATTCAGTCCTGGGCTCTGTCTCGCCGGTCGCCCCTGCCTGCTCCCCCACCTGCCATCACGGTGGCTCGTGAAGGGCGATAAACTGCCGTCTTGGGAGGCTGGTTCTCCTTCGCAGGCTGTTTGGGGCCCTATTTCCTTCTCCCTGATCTAGAGGGAGGGCTTTGTGGGCTGGGAGAAAGCTTGCATTACAGCTATCAGCTCTGCTGAGGGTCTTACCTTGGTGCAGTTGGCTGCCTTGGGCTCCAGGTCACTGAGGGTGACAAGTTCTCGCAGGAGGCTGCTTTCCTGGTAGCCTCCCTTCACGCCGCGAAGCTTGAAGTAGGCCTGGCTTCGCTGCAGAATGAGCCGCAGGTTGACCGCAAATCCCGCCATGTCTATTGCAAACGGCCGGTGGGGGTCGAACACAGTCTTCCAGCCGACCACCTTCCCGGCCCCGTTGACCCTCGGGGCCTCGTACCGAAGGCCGCCGACGAAGGCTACGGGCCACACGGACACCCGCCTGGTGCTGCGCATCTACAGAAGAAGAGTCAGGGCGCCTGTGCAGGGATGGGAGTCGGGGCACCCGGGCTGCTCGGGGTGGGCATCGCGGAGGAGCACGCCTGGGCTGTGGGCAAGGCCACCCCTCCAACCAGCTGATACTCGCCTTGTCACGTGACCTGCCCTCGTTGTCCTTTGCTGCAAAACTTCTGTCTCCCCAATTTAGAGTCTGAAATGACTCCTTCCCTTCCCCACCACTGTCGTGACTCCCAGGCCCGGAGGACATTCAGAGAGTCGACAGGTAACCCCCTTCCCCTGTCCCCCACTGGAAGCCCTCGTGCAGACAGTGCCCGGAAGCCAGGGCTGCGGCCAAGGCCGAGCTCCTCCCCCTTCGCCAGCGGGGGCTGAAGGCCGCGCCGGTGCCCCACCCTCCCCAGGCCCCATACGTCCCCGGAGCGCGCACCTCCTCGAAGACCTCCAGGCTGTAGGTGTTGTCGTCGTCCGCGAAGTACACGAC
>NW_006776528.1:460377-460791 GCF_000442215.2 Lipotes vexillifer | reverse complement strand
GGTCTCCCGCAGCCAGCGCAGGGCCAGGTTGCGCTGCATGGTGCCCCGCGGGATGCGCGGGTCGCGCGCGTCCCCGCGCAGCTTGTAGTTGCGCGGCGTCTCCACGTGCAGGTGCGTGTAGTTGAGGCCGGTGTCGCGCAGGAGGCGCGCGGTCAGCGGCGTGCGGCGCGGCGCGTCCTCCACCACCAGCCAGTGCAGGTTGGGCACGTGCAGCAGCGTGTTGGCCAGGCGCGTCAGCTCGGCCTTCTGTACCGGGCGGCTGTAGGTGGGCGTCACCACGTGGATGGTGGGCAGCGTGTCGGACCAGGGCGGGGGCCGCGTGTACACGTACTCGGTGCGCACCACCTCCACGATGTCGCGGTCGGACATGCAGTACTCCCTGGGGTCCGCGCCGGGCGGCGCCTCGCGCCGGGG
>NW_006776528.1:458156-460367 GCF_000442215.2 Lipotes vexillifer | reverse complement strand
GTGGGCAGCTCCGCTGCAGGTACCTGGCCCCCGCCCCGTGCAGCTCTCCTCTGCTCCACCCGCGGGAACGTCAGTGCATCCCTGCCTGGGGCCCTGTGGGCTGAAGCTGGCGGTCAAGGCCTGCTTGCCTGACATCCTCCCCGGGGTTCTGCTAGTTCTGACTCCGGAGATGACACAGAAATAACCTCTCCCTCCTTCTGGCATTTGACAACTCTGTAGCTATTTGAGGGCAGCTGGCCAAATTCCAAGATTGCATCCGTGGTTCGGGTTTTATGTGACAGTGTCCTCTCCTCACCACCCTATACCCTTCACACCTGGCCAGAGCTGACTGCACTGCCCCGCACAGGCTGGGGCTGCAGAGCCCCGGGCACTGCCTCCCATGCCGGAGGGCAGTGTTAGTGCTGTCGTGGCTACAGCACACCGTGGACCCGGGAGTCTGCGGTTACCTCGCCCCGATTTTTCACAAACCCTGGAGTCAAGCGGGGCTTACTTAATCCAGCTTCTGAATCTTGGTGCAGCATCTGATACTTAACTACTGCATTTTCTTCTAGGGTGTTGCCCATAGCTGGCAAGATAATTCTGAACCCTGTGCCTGTCGTTGCTGACTTTATTCCCACATTTGTGCAAAGGGGCAGGGTGGAGACCCATCTCAGCTCTTCTGGGGTTTGGTGTCTGTCTCCTAATCTGCACTTTCCGGTCACTCTCTTTCAGCCACCTGGAACCCCACCTGCCCCACACCCAGCCGTGTGTGCCCATGTGTCCCCAAGGACCCCAGGAGAGGCATGTGTGAAACCTGGCAGAGGCCTGGCTTCTGTGACACACTCACAGGGATGAGAGCCACTCTCTCCGGAAGGCAACCTGCGCCCGCTGGGGCGGCTCTAATGACCAAGCTCTCTCTTGCATCCTGGACATTCTCCCCATGGGCAAAGCCAGCAGTCCTCTCATGAGGGGAAATCAGCCTATGGGTATTCTTTGTTTTTTTTTTTTTAATGGTGTTGATTCATATCTTTAAAAAAAAAATTTATTTACTTTAAAAAAATTATTTATTTAGGCTGCGTTGGGTGTTTGTTGCTGGGCACGGGCTTTCTCTAGTTGCAGTGAGTGGGAGCTACCCTTCATTGTGGTGAATGGGCTTCTCATTGTGGTGGCTTCTCTTGTTGCAGAGCATGGGCTCTGGGGTGCTCAGGCTTCACTAGTTGTGGCATGCGGGCTCAGTGGTTGTGGCTCGCAGGCTCTAGAGCGCAGGCTCAGTGGTTGTGGCGCACAGGCTTAGTTGCTCCGTGGCATGTGGGATCTTCCTGGACCAGGGCTCGAACCTGTGTCCCCTGCATTGGCAGGCGGATTCGTAACCACTGCACCACCAGGGAAGCCCACACGGGTATGCTTGTTCTTAAAGAGTCCCTTCTCTCTGAGGTGTGTCTTCCTGTTTGAAAGACTGTGGGCCCTTCACTGCTCTCACACCATCTCAGCAGGAGGTGGCAAGCATCAGAGAACAGACCTAGGGATCTGAGTGCCTGGGCTCAGACCCTGCGCCACTCTGTACTATCCATACGGCCGTGAGCAGGGTGCTTGGCTTCTGGTGCCTCAGTTTTAGAAACTGCAAAATGGAGCCAATACCTGCATCTCCTTTATCGAGTTGCATGTGGGTTAAAAGGCTTGTAACTCTGCCCCGAGGCTCACCATCCCTGGTAAGCAGCCCTGCTCCTCATGGCTTCTTGCAGCTATGGAAAGGATGGCGTGAGTGGTTACCTGCAGGGGGCAAAGTGGGGTCCAGCCAGCTGCTGCCCCCTCCCTCCTTCCCATGGTTCTTGTTAGCCCGTGGTGTGGGTGCTGGCGTGGGGTCGGATGCTGGGCGCCGAGAGGGGGGGGACACACGTGCTCCCGGCTCTCAGGGAGCTCCCAAAGGCCAACCGGACACCCACGACGAGACACACAGTGGTAGTGGGAGCCTGCGCCCGGGCCGTGGGTGCAGGGTCGGGAGACTAGCGCAGCTGCAGGCAGCCAAGGGCACTTGTAGGAGGAGTTTGGGGTCAGACTGTGAAAGACAACAAGCTCGAGGAGAGCAGCTTCTGATCAGGGTATAAGTAAAGATTAGTTTACCCTGCCGTGAGTAAAGGTTTGGAAACCAAGGCCCAGGAAGGACATTGAGAGTCCCTCCCCGTCCCCGTCCCTTTCTGCCATTCAAATCACAGCCCCGCAACTCAAATCCCC
>NW_006776528.1:433929-458146 GCF_000442215.2 Lipotes vexillifer | reverse complement strand
CCCCCCCGGGCAGCGGGTCTGTGCCCTGGTACGTTCTCCGTGCCTAGGGCTTCTGCCGCCTTTGGGTCCTAAGGCCTCCCTAACTTCCTTTGCTGCTGCCTGCGTTCTGTTCTGTCTGTCTTGGCGGCTCTGGGGAGAGTGGATGCCAGTTCCCCGTCCTCAGGCAGGAAGGGCAGTGCTGAGCGAAGCAGCCTGGCATCTCTGACTCCAGAGCCCTGCCGAGAATGGAAGCCACGTGGTGTTATGTCCCTTTACATATGGTAAATGTACTGATGTGTTGTTGGGTGACAACTCTAAAATGATAAGCGCCAGGGACTTCCCTGGCGGTCCGGGGGTTAG
This sequence comes from Lipotes vexillifer, assembly GCF_000442215.2. Lineage (NCBI taxonomy): Eukaryota > Metazoa > Chordata > Mammalia > Artiodactyla > Lipotidae > Lipotes > Lipotes vexillifer. The sequence goes on along the minus strand of NW_006776528.1, from coordinate 457,807 downwards.
GGCTCGCATTTTCACTGCCAGGCCCCGGGTTCAATCCCTGGTCAGGGAACTAAGATCCCACAGGCCCAGCAGCATGGCCAAAAAAAAAAAAAAGTAAGCACCAAGGAGACGTGCTGGATTGGGAGGAGGACAGCTCCAGGTGCCCCAGCAGGCATTTAGCCATCTTCAGCCTGACCCTTCCTCACAGAAGCCTCAGGACCCCCCGGGGCTGAGCAGACCCCGATGTGTAACTGTGGAGCAGCCCAGCTTCAGACTGTGGCTTTTGGCCCGGCCTGCACCCGAATCACCGATTCCCAGCATCCCCCGACCCACACCAGCCCTGTCAGCTTTCTCCCTGGGACGGGCCTGGGCACCTCTGTGTTTCATCAGGCTCCCCGGGCTCCCATGGGAGAAGGGCTCGAACAGAGAGGGGGGGAGTGTGGGACTGGAGACTGGCGGTGAGGGGCAGGCATGGGGGGAGGGGCACGTGTTTGGGGCATAGGGGGCCCTGGTGTGAGAGGGAAAAGCTCTGGGCTGGGAGCCAGACGAAGCCAGTTCTCACCCGGCTCTGGGGGATTTGCCTCTGTCCAGCCTGTTTTCAGCAGGTGGCACTGGATCAGGGCTTCCTGACCAGGAAAAGAGGAGCGAACAACACACTCGCCCTGAAAGGTTTTAAACAATGCAGGCCGGGAATCCTGGCCACCCCCCGCCCCCGAGCCCTCCCGTGGTGCACGTCCTGGGAACAGGTGCAGAGTTGGCCCGTGAGTCTGTGCCTGTATGTGTGGCATCATCAGAGCCCCAAACGGGCCAAGGCCCCCCGCCACCACGAGGGTATGGTCATCATCCTGGCTCATCCTTGGTTCCCCAGCTACTGAGTGGGTGAGAGTCAGGACTCCAGAAGGCCTGGCTGTGGTCACCCCATCAGTAAAGCCCGGCAGGTGGGGCCAGGCAGGGGCTCACCCTTGTGTGTGGCGAGCAGGGGCGCGATGGTGCTCTGGTGCCACACGGTGACCAGCAGCGTCCAAGGCAGCACGATGAGGAAAATCGCAAGGATGTCCCGTCTCTTCGGCATCTCCAAGGCTGGCTGGGCCCACAGCTCCTCGTTACCTGAGCGACGGCAGCAGACGGCGGCGAGCACAGGGGAGAAAAGAACAGGAATGGGCCGGGTGGGCCAGGCACGGGGCAGCGGGAAGCTGAATGCTGGCCAGCAGGCCTGACCACGCTCACAACCCACCCATTGCCGAAGCAGGTCTGCGGAGTCCGGCCCTACCGGAGTCTGGTGGGTGTTGCCTTCTGGGGTGGGTCAGGAACCCTGCGGGGTGGACACCTGCAAGAGAGAGCAAAGGTGGCGGCCAGAGACCTGGGCAGAACGGGCCCCCGCTGGCCGGCTCCGGACGCACAGCATCGTGTTTTCAGGGTGGAGCCTGGCTTCTGCCAGTCCGTGGGGTGCGGCCAGCCTCTGTCCTCACAGGTGGCAGTGGGTGCTGCCCACTCAGGGTTCAGACACACCTGCCTGGGTTTAACCCCAACTCACTTCTGTGCCTCAGTTTTCTCATCTATGAAATGGGCACCTTCAGCACCTATTTCCCAAGGCTTCTGGGAATTAAATGCGTTAACACCCGTGGAGCCCGTGAGCTGGCACCAGATGGACACAGCAAGCACTCGGAACGAGTCAGCAGCTGTGATGGTCACAGGCTTGTGCCCAGATGGTTATTTCACAGCCTCGATTAAGGAGTCGGTGCTGGAGTGGACCCGGGCAGGATCTATTCTTGCGAAGCCCCCGCGGAGGTAGGGCGGAGGCCGTGCGCTGCAGCTGGGCGTCAGCCAGGGGACGTGCTCCCGGTGGGGCTGCCACGTCCCGGGGAGACGGCACTCAAATGGCAGCAGCAGGGGCTCCAGGAGAGGTGGCCTGTGGGCAGAGTTCCCCTCCGGCCCAGCTGCCCACGTGCCAGGAGACAGGCGCTCAGCCTCTGGACCGCCATGGAAACTGTCACATCCCAACGTTCACCTTCCTCCTCACTTCTGAGCTGAGTGCCGTGCAAGATGCAGCTGGGGTCCACAGGGGGAGGCGTGAGGGAGGACAGCCATGGGTGGCCCTGGCCTGTTCCGGTGTGTGGGCCACCCCAGTGCCCAGCACCGGCACACTGAGCCCCCGAGGCCGCTCGCTGCCCACCCAGTCCCAGGCAGACGCGCATCCATCTCCCGTGGAGCTGAGAGCCAGGGCTGAGCAGGATCTGGGCTCCCGTTTTGGAGGCAGTGTGTCCTCCTCCTTGCCTGGTCCTCTCTCTGCCAGCAGTCCCCATGCCTGGTGCAAGAACCATGTTGTCTTCCAGTGATGGGCACTGCGGTCTCCCGGGGTGGCCCCACTGCCCCTGACACCCCTGGCTCCACAGCCTCCTTGGAGGCAGATGGTGCACGGCCCACCCCCCTGCCACCGGGGTTAAACGGTGCAGGCACAGAGCAGGGAATGATCCTGGGGTGCGAGCTGTCTCCTCCACGCTCGTCGTGGCCCGAGCAGGTGGGAGCCCAGCATCCCACCCAGGATGCCTGTCTGGGTCTCCTGTGCTGTGTGAGCTCGTGCTACATCCACGCACAGCCCCTGCCCTGCTCCGAGGGCTGAGCTGGGGCCTCGGTTTGGTGGGGCTGTCTCAGGCCACGTGGCGGGGGTCAGGGGCGCTTCCAGTAGGGCTGGCTGGGAGGCCTCCTCTGGTCCTGTGATCGTCCTGGAGCTTTTCCAGGTATCCTGGTCTTGGGGAGGCTCTGGTTCCGGCGGGGAAGCCGTGGGGAGCTGGCCTGCCCTGGCACTCAGGCAGCTGCGCTGGGGCAGCCTCCAGCCTCCGGCACCTGCCCCTCCCTCGGCCGCCCGGGCTGCAGTTTGAGCAAAGAACAGCTGGTGGGGAGCATTTGTGGGGCCAGAGACGCACTTGACACTTCACGTTCAGTCTTCCCAACGCCTGGGCCGCAGGCGCTGACCTCGACCCCTTCCACCTGGAGTTTGCAGAGGCCGTGAGGGTCAGCATCTTGTCCAAGTCACAGTCGGCACACAGTGGAGCCAGACCTGAATCCGGGCCCTTTGGGTCTGAGCTGCATCAGGAGCTTGGGAAGGAGGGTCAGGCCCCAGAGCCCCTTCCAGGAGGCCCCCTGCAGGGCCCAGCACCCCCCTGGGGGGAGCAGGAGGGGTACTAGGAGAGGAAGGGGGGCCGTGGACGCGAGGGCCTTGGAGGGAGGCTCTGATCCCATCCGCTCTATCTGATCAAAACTTCTATGAAAGGAAGGGGATGGGGTGGGCAGAAAAGCTCTAAAAATAAACTTAGCCATAAACCCAGTTGTGCATTAATTACTCTGGAAGCCATTACGGCTTGAAAACCCCATAACTTTAATGGAGGCTATTACAAGCATAGCAGCAAAATCATGGAGCGAATTACCAGGCGGTTATCAAGCAGAGCAGGGAGAGCCCCCAGCCTTGGAGAGCACCAGCTGGCCAGCAGGGGGCGGGTCTGAGGGAAATGGGGCCTGGGCTTGGGCATCAGGGAGCAGAGGCCTGGGGGGACCTGGGCTGGGAGCAGGGGAAGCTACCCCAGACCCAGAGGCCCAAGTGTGAGACGGGGCTGCAAGGATGACCACTGGCCTCGGCCCACTTTTCCTGCCTGGCCCTGGAGGGGTGGCGGGCAGCCTGCCTGTGGTCCAGGCTCAAGCAGCCACAGACCCAGGGCCGCCCTGGGCCCTTGGTGGGCTCGGGCAGAGGAGTCAGTGCAAAGATGGAGGAGGGGCTCGGCCGCACCCAGAGCCAGGAGGAGGGGTACGGCAGGGAGACTGCGGTGCTTGAAGCAAGGTCCTGCCGGCGAGAGCGAGGGTGGGGCCCGGTGTCTGCTGAGGCCAGGACTCCCCACCAGCCACCGCAGTTCGTGTCCGTGACTGGCCACCGCTGCCCGGCCCCTCAGCAAGTGCAGATGGGGGGGGGCCTCGGTTGGACACAGACAAGGCTGTGCCGAGGGGCGTGTGAGCCCAATGGGACGGCACAGGGGACGTGAGGGGGCGGGACAGTGCTCTGGCTGCTTCCCCCGGGGCCCCTGCTTGTCCTCCTCGGCCTCCACCCTCGTCTCCACACACACGGCTGGACTGGGAGGTTCTAATGAAGTTTTAGTTCTGCCATTTTAGCACCCTGAGGTTAAGACAGGGCTCTGGTGAGAAAATGGGGTTGGGTGGCATTCAAGGCCAAAGTCAAAGCAAGAGGCCAGCGTAACAGCTTCCCAAGGAGCTCGGTCATGATTCATGGGCCAAGCAGCCCTAGAGATTGGCCACGTCTGGGGAGACCTAGTTATAGGAATTTGCCTATGGGTTTTAGGGTGTCATGGGCTGTGAGAACCAGGGGGTGTCTGGGACCCAGATGGGGGGCCCCGATGTGTCCAAGGCTGGGCTGCAGCCGGGCAGGCTGGACAGGAGAGGCTGGGCCTAGGGAGGCAGGGCCAGGGCAAGGTTGGCTTCCAGGCTGGACGATTCCAAATGCATGGATAGGCTGCCTCCTGAGCTGCAGGATTCAGACGAAAACCTCACCCGCGTCCCAGTACGTGTGGAGAAGGCTGGTTTACTTCCATTCAGCAAATCCTAGTTCAGCATCGGTGGTGGGCAAGGCCCTGCTGGACTCCCTGGACCACACGGCAGCAGGGAAAGGGGCTTCACATGGCTCCGTCCCATCCCTCGGGGAGGTGCTGCGGAGATGGCATGTGCACGTGTATGGCCGAGGGCAGTTTCATACAGACCACCCCAGCCTTCATCTCTGGAGCAGGGTAGGAGCCGTGGTGCCCATAAGCCCGGGACAGTGGCGGTCACAGGAGGCTGTGGGGTGAAGAATCCTGCGAGGTGATGCGGACACTGCACGTGTCCCGACAACTGCACGATCAGCGGTCCTGTCCCCGCCGACACGCCCTTCACTGGCCAGCATGGCACTGCCCGCTTGGGAAGCAGGGCTGAGGCCCGTCCTGGGAGCTCGCCACCCTCTGGGAGTTGCCCCGCTGGGCACACCACCTTTGGCCTCAGCGACGACTTCTCGGAAGTGATCCGAGACTTTGGGACTCTCGGTGAGGAACCTGCACCGCATCCTTTAGAATTGTTATGTTTCCCACCAATCTTCACCTCATTTGGAGAACTTTTTCCCTAGACTCGCCTCATGCAATCTTCTGAGAGCATTCAACTTAGTTTTCCTAGAAACGACACATTTCTTTCTTTCCAGCTCATGTTTCTTGGTTTATGTCATATTCTGTGATGAATGAGAACAAGCAGAAACTGTTGCAAACAGGCTGGGAACCAACATTATGGACTCTTGGATCACTGACCACCAGAGGGGCCCCCCAGCCCCCTGAGGACATCGGTCCTGAGTCACTGGAGGGGAGGTGGTGAGGAGGGCACCGCCGTGCCCGGGAGGAAAGAAACGGGCCTGACACAGGGAGCCTGAGTCCCGCTGGGGCCGAGCAGATGTCAGGGCCCGGTGTGGGGGCCGGGTGGTGGTGTGAGAGGACGGGCAGGGGTGCCAGGGGCTGCAGGAAGCAGGACACGAGGAGCGGTTAACAGCAGACAGCAGGCAGGTGCGGTTAGGGCTCCAGTTCTACCCTCCAGCCCCCAGACAGTGCCCGGGAGGGAAGCTGGACACCGTCCCTGAGACCTGCAGGGGCCCTAATGGGATCAAGGGATTAGTATTGATCCTGCGGCTGCTGCTCAGGACAAGCCAGATGCCAGAGCTAATCAGCTCCTGTCCAGTCAATCCACACGCCATTAACCGGCCCCAGGCCTCTCTTCCCTGGCCACTGCACCCACACCGGCTCCATGGGGGACGGGGCAGGACACGGGGGCCTCTCCACCCACCACCTCCGTCCGCTTCCTGCTCCTGTCCCCACCACCCGCAGGGGACTGGACACAGAGGGGTCCACAGCTCCTCCCACCCACAAGGAGGGCGTGATGCCCAGGATCGCTCAGGGTTGGCCCTGCAGCTCACAGTCCTGCCCTGGGCAGGTGGGATTCATTTCTTCATAAAGCCGGTCCTTTATCTCCACAGCAGCCTGTGGGGCAGGCAGGGAGGTTTCATACCCATTGTACACGCGAGGAAACCGAGGCTTGGAAGGGCCCAAGGTCCTGGAGTCAGCGGAGCTGCTCACATCCAGGTGCCCCACGCACAGTGCCCCCTGCCTGCAGGCCGGCCCCCCCTTGGGCCACCCCCAGGAAGGGGCTCCCCAGCGGGCTTTCACAGTGGGGGCTGAGGAGGAGGGGTGGCTGGGCCCCGGGGGTTCTGCATCCTGGACCCCAGGCCTCATGCCATCTCGTTCCCTTCTCTCCTGGAGACCAGGCCCCGGCTGGGGCAGAAGGACGTCAGCTCGGATCGGGTGGAACAACTTCGGGTTTCTTCTGCCCAAGAGTCAGGAAACACAGTTCATTCGTCATCTGTCTGAGGTGGTTCCCTCGTTTTCTTTCTTGGTTTTTCAGATATAGCCTTGGGATCAGGTTTGGATTCTTAGTAAAGAGTGAAAATGGGGGTCTGGTCTGCGTGGTCCCCCCTGCATGAATTTGAATGGAACAAGCTATCAGCCCCAGCGGGTTTACTGGAGTTCCTAAATCAGTGGCATGGTCTTTGGGCAGAAGGGTGTCCGCTCATCCCACAGCCTCCTTGCAGGAGGGCTTCATCTGGGGGGTTTCCTGCTGCTGCTCTGGGCTGGGCCCGGAGCACACGGGTGAGCCGCGGCTTGGTTCAAGGTGGGGACAGCAACCAGAGGGACACAGACCGGATGGAGATCTGCGCTGTTGGACAGTGGCCGGCTGGGCCGAACGCCCCCTGTGAAGAGCCACCACGCAGAGGGTCTTGGGGTGGCCGTGCAGGGCTGGGCGGGGAGGGCACCCAGCAGGGAGGTGCTGACGGGACCCCTGGGCAGGCGGGCAGAGTGGCACGGCCGCGGTCCTCCCCTGCGTGGTGGTGGGGGGGCAGTGAGGGCGGGCCCGGCTCTGCCATCTGTGGACTAGGGAGCGGCCCCTGCATGGAGTCCAGCTTCTGGTCCTTGGCTTGGCCTGGGGTCGGGGGAGGCTTGGTCTTGGCAGGAGCTGCCTCCCCGACCCCCTCTTCCCCCTTCCTCCCTGTATCTCTGTCCCTGCCCCCTTTTGGCAACCGCGCCAGCTTTTAAGAGAACGTCACTGTCCCCAAGACAAGCGCCCCTGTGCTCTCCCGCAGCCGACCTGTGGCCACGTGCTTACAGCTCTAACCACCCAGCTCTCCTTCATCTCCACCCTCCGTGGGTCAGGAGCCCAGCCGAAGTGCAGGGTCCCCTGCGCAGGGGCTCCTGGAGGGCTGAAAGCGGTGCACTTGCTTCCACGCCCAGGGTTGGGGGGCGGCAGAGGCCACTGCCCCAGAGTCACAGGACTGTGGGCGGCACTGCCCTCGGCTCCCTGCCCCGTGTCCTCGGCCAACACAGTCACCCACGCCCTGGGATCAGCAGGGAGGGCACCCGGGGCAAGTCTGCCGCCGGGACGCGTCCTCCAGGACACTATGAGACTGCAAGAGGGACAGCCCATCACTTTGACCACGTTCTCCTGGTCACAGGCGTGTCCACACTGAAGGCGTGGACAGCAGGCATCAGAGGTCACGGGGACACCTTAGGGCCTATCCAGCACAGCATGGAGGCCAGGTCACTTCCCCACCTCAGCTCCCGTCTGGCCACGCAGCCGGCACACCCGAGAGGCTCCCCGTGGCCTCCCCCTCCCCCTGCCCGCTCTGGCCTCAGTCTCCTCCTCCAGCCTGGAGCTGTTCTGTGTCTGGAATGTTCCACGGACACCTTAAACACAGCAGAGACCCCACCGTCGTCTTTGTTCCCAGAGCAGCTCCGTCTTCCTCCTCGTCTCAGCGGCCAGCACAGAAATCCCGGGCTGTTCCCACTGCTCCCTGCATCCGCCAGGCCGCGCCCGGATGCCGGTCCAGGCCAGCTCTTTCCTCCACGGCCTCTCATTGAGATCTGTCTGCACAGCCCACCCCACTGCCTGGCCCGCCCCCCTGACTTGCCCTCCCCAAGACCTCCTGAGTCCCCCTCTGTGGCATCTGAGGCGCTCGGCTGTGCTGCCTCACCCACCACTAACTGCATCCTCTTGTGCTTCCCTTCCACCTCGGGCCACCACCGTCCCTGACCCCACGTCCAGCCCGGCGCCTTCCTTCCCTGCAGCGCTCGTGACAGCTCTGGACGCTGGCAGACCTGCCTTGGTCCATCGGACGCTAACTCCCCTCCCACCCTGAGGTCTGGGCCAGCCCCGGGGGCACAGGTCTCAGGCCGAGTCCAGAGACCCAAAAAGCAAGCCAGCCCGGCCCTCACGGCCAGCATCCCCTCATGTCCTTCCACCCTGTGGCCTCTGACCCCCGCTGCCCGCTTTGCCAGGCCTCTGCCATGGCCCAGCATGGGGGCCTGTGTGTCCCTGGGCCCGCTGGCTGCCACGGGGTCCTTGCCCTGTGGAGCCCCGAGTACCAGCTTCATCACTGTGCCCCCACACCCTGCCCGCTTGACTCCATCCGACTGGCCCAACGGTAGCAGCTGCGGCACCTGCTCTCCCTCCTCCTGGACGTGGAATTTGTAGTTTCACTCAGGAGTGCGGCTGGTGTCGAGTCCATTCTGCGAGCTCCACGGGGCCACCCTCTCTGGGTGATGTCACAGGGCTGCCCGTTCACGTCTTCACACACGTGTGCATGCATGTGTGCTCGTGGCCAGCACCCTATCTGAATGAGTGCACACGTATCTGTGGGCCCACGCATGGGTCTGCAGTCAGCCAAAGATGAGCTCTCAAGCAGACCCAGGTGGGCTTCTTTGTGCCCGCGGCACGATCCCTGGGAGCACAGGGCTCCACTCGCAGCTCTGAGGCCCGTCTCCCTGCCCCCCCGCCTGCCCCCCACCCTCCCTTGCCACAGGCTAAGCAGCACCGGCAGGCAGGCCGCCCTGGCACAGGCCGAGGTCCCGCCCGATTCCAACACGGTCACAGTAAACGCCCTGGACTGAACACGCCAACCTTTCCCGCCAGCGCCCAGCTCGCTGCGTCGCCCAGCATCCTGTGAGGGGTGGGGCAGCTTGGGACACAGTGACACCCACTGGATCAGGCCAGTGCCTGCGGGGGCAGGAGCCGAGGGCTCCACAGATTCTGATACGAGATGGACGGCGGGGCTGGGGCACCGGACGAGCAAAGCCAACAGCTTCTAGTGGACCAGGGCGGCAAGAGCCACCGGGCGGCTGGGCGGGCCTCCCCTCCTGCCCGGCTGCCCAGCATGGGTGGGAGCGGTGCACTCCCTGCCGAGGCTGAGGACACCAGAGCTCAGAAGACTGTGGGACCCTTGCACCCTGGGCTCCGGGAGCTGGGGTGGTGCATCTTGGTCTCCTTGACCCCCCTCCACTGGGGAGGCTGAGAAGGGCCCAGGGCTGCACTGCCTGGTGGGTATGGAGTGCTGGCTGCAAGGACGGTCTACAGCGTGGAGCCTGGCACAGGTCCTGGTGACCCTGGCTGGCCAGTGAGCAGGGCATGTGGTCTCAGCAAGGCCAGGGGACCAGAACTAAGCAGGCTGGGTAACCTGGAGGTTCTGGCCCTGGAACTGAGGGTCTGACGCCCGGCTTGGCCAGGACGGCTGTGCAGGGCCATGGGAGAGGCTGGGATTCGGATGCCCTGGAGGGGTATGAGCGGCCGAAGGCAGTCTGTCCCCACTGCATCGTCCCCTGCCCCCGGGCTGTGCAGCCTCCATTTCCTCTGGTGCTGATGGCGAGCGGTTTGGGGTGGGGTGCTGACCAGGGGAGACCACTTGGAGCTCTGCGCCCTCGGCCTCATCCCTCCCCCTTCGCAAGCTTTCCCAGGCCTGAGCGTTCAGCGTCCCCACAGCGAACGGCCAGACCGCATCCTGCGAGAGCTTGTCAGTTTTCGTGTCTGTCCGCAGCCCCCAAGCCGTGGACTCCTCTGGATCCACCCCAGGCCCGGGCCAGACACGGAGCAGGGGCTGCACCAGTGTCCCTGTGACTGAGTCCCTTCTCGGTGACTCTTACCAGGCCACTCTGCGATCAAATGAGGGGTCCATGGAAAACACTATTACAGCGCCTGGCCCACAGGGAGCACCACAAATGCTGGGTGACGTCAACTGTCATAGAAATTATAGCAGCAACCATGTTTGAATCCAGCCGGGTCCAAGTGTCTGGAAGAGAAGGGGAAGCCAGGGCACCTCAGCACCCCCCCGGGTCAGCACTGACCGGCCTCTGGGCAGTTCTTCTAGCAGATTCCTCCCTCCCAAGGACAAGGCTGTGCCGAGGAGGGTGGTCCACGGGGCGTGGGCTCTGTGGTGGTGTGATGAACGGGATGTCCGGGCTCCTGGCTGCGGGCTGCCTGCTGTGGGCTCACGCAGCTCCCTGGGCGGGCACCGCTTTTGCTGTTCCTCTTTTACAGATTTGGAAACTGAGCTGGGCCTGCCCTGGTGTTGGAACACCTTCTTGTCCCCCCCCCCCCATTAGTCCTGTGTCCCTGCCCGACCTCCAGGATTCGCACCCAGGGCAGGACTGGGGATTTCGGAAGGTCAGGGGTCCCCTGTCTCTCCTCCTGTCTCCAGAGCTGTCAGAGCTGCTGTTCTCCTTCGGGCTGAGCTTGGGGGTGTGGGGACCATCGACCCCGGGCTGCTTGTTTCCTGCCCTTTCCCCCTGGAAGCAGGTGAGGGCTTCCGGAAAGCTGCTCTCACCACCTCTGTTTCCTGTTACTCCTGCCGGGTCCCTCGTCCCCTCCCCTGCGTGTCAGCTGCTCCCACTGCCTGATGAGAGACAGTTCAGGGAAAGTGTTGCAGGAGGTGCAGGGTGTCCAGCCCAAGAAGGCCTGTGAGCCCGAGTGGGCAGCACGTGCTCCCCCTGAGAGGCATGACGGATGGAGGGTCCCTAAACTCAGCCCCCAGACGGTAGATCCTGCCGACACTCTCTGTTTTACAGGCCGTGCATTATACAGCCGGCAGCAGGGCAGCACGACGGCTGAGACGGGGCTGAGCACCGCCGAGCTGCATGCAGAGGGGCTGGCCCTGCGCACAGGGCTCCTGGGTCAGCAGGGCTCCTGGGCCAGGGACAGGCTGGGCGAGGAAGGGTCCCGGGTGGGGGGCCTGGAGGGAGCAGGGCAGGCGACCCTGTCCCTACACCGGCCCCACCTGGTGCCTCTGCCTGGCATGCTCTTCCCTGGCCGAGCTCCTGCCCCACCTCTGGGCTGGCCAGGCGCACTCTCCTGGGGACTGTCATGAGGGCTGGGCGCTGGGGACACACGTTTGGTACTGGACAGGCGGGGGAAAGCAGGGCTTCATCCTCCCTGCTCCTCATGGCACCTGGTACTCAGAGCACAGAGGTGTCTGCGGCCTCCCGGAAGGAAGGGCAGCGGGGAGACACCATTGTTGACCACTTCTGCCCCACAGTCTGGCATCAAGCGACCCGCCAGCCTGATGACCAGGCTGACAAAACACATCCACACGGTGCGATGCAGCCCGAGGGAGGACGAAGCCCTGACCCCTGCTCCGACGTGATGACCCTGCACTCAGGGAGGGGCAGGCGCAGCAGAGTGAAGCCCATGTGACCCACTTACAGAGGCGGGTAAGTGGTCAGACCCATAGGGACAGAAAGCAGAAGGGTGGCTGTCAGGGCTGGCGGTGGGGGCTTGAAAGGGTACAGAGTTTCCAGTTTGCAAGATGAAAAAGTTCTGGAGATGGATGGTGGCACGACACCGCGAACGTACTTAATGCCAGTAAGCACTTAAAAGCGGTTAAGATGGTACAGTTTACTTTATGTGTGTTTTTTTTTTTAACTACAAAAATGAACCTGTCATCCCGAAGTTCTGGTTAGATGGGTCACAGCAATGACACCTCCAGACACCGTGGGGGCCTAAGAGGGCTTTCTTTGCAGCGGGGCTGGGTGGGCACCTGTGTGTGGTCCCAGTGCGTGGCCCTCCTGCTGGCTGTCACTTGGGAGCGTTACCATGAGGAAATATGCACAGGGCACGCCTGGGGGACACAACCCCAGGGGTTCCAGATGAGCTGCTAGGATTGAGCAAGACGTGGCCAGAGGATGGAATGCACGCACGTGCACTCACACGTGCACTCACACGCTTGCATGCACACAGTGCACTCACACATGCATGCACACACGTGCACTCACACGCTTGCATGCACACAGTGCACTCACACATGCATGCACACACGTGCACTCACACGCTTGCATGCACACAGTGCACTCACACATGCATGCACACACGTGCACTCACATGCCTGCATGCATGCACACACTGGGACACACAGGCATGCACACGCAAGGGAGCCTGCTGGGTCTCCAGTCTTGGGTGTGGGGAGGGGTGGAGGCTGGAATGCTGGTTCTCAGAGGGAGATCTACAGGAGGGAGAGGAAGTTAACATCGGCAGGTGACGAGTTAGGTGAGTAATGCTTCGGCTTTAGTTCAGAAGCTTTCTGAGGGAAAAAGGAAAGAACCTGCTCAGAGGCAGTACGGCAACCCAAGCAGAGCCGCCCGGGAGCCGAGCGGGCCCGGGGCCCAAGGGGCAGCCCCGCTGTGAGCCGGTCCGTCCTTCTGCTCCGTGCTGTGCGGGGAGGGCTTCCCCGGAGGCCTGGTGTGGCCACTCCACTGGCCGCACCTTCCAGTAAGTGGGCCTCCAGGGATGCAGCCCGACACCCCGAGTCCACTCTGACCTCCGAGGGCATCGGGTCAGTGATGGGGGAGGGGGCTGAGGACGAGCCTGGATTTCCTCAGGCTGCAGAGGCCACCCGGGGAACCCCAATCAGCTAATGGGGACCCAGGGCTTTGGGTTTGGGCTGAGTGGAGCTGGGAGCCCCCAGAACGGGTCTCGAGCCAGCGAGGGCCCCGATGGCTCACCCAGCCTGAGGATTTCCAGGCTGACCTCGCCCCTCTGGTCAGAGTGTGCAAGCACATACCATGCAGGCTGATGATTCACTGGTTTAATTAAGGTTTCCAGTGTATTTTTAATGCGTTGCCTGTGGCCTGAACCAGCTGACCTTCCCTGAGGCCCTGTCAGGATAGTTTAGCTGGGTCCTCCTGGGCCAGCTATCATGGGAGGGGAGCGAAGGCCTGTGCCGGCTGGTGGGGGAAAGGAGCCCGGCTCTCAGGGTGGGCCTCTTACCCCGAGCCTGGGGGGCTGCTCCTGTGGTCCCACTGCCTGTCTCTGTCCTGCAAGAGCACAGGGGACCTGAGAGAGGGAAGGGGGCGTTGGGAGACTCAGGTCACAGTCTGGGACAAGGCACCAAAGTGCTGTGTGACCTGCAACAGGAGTGGACCCTCCCTGGGCACCGGCTTCCTTATCTGCAGAAAGAAGGAAGCACCTACAGCCACAGAATCCTAATCCCAGGCCAGACAGTCTGCTGGCCTCACCGCTAGTCCGTGGCTGTGGATGCGAATTCCTGCTCCCAGATCCGTTCCCTCTTCCCTTTGCCTTCTCGGCTGGTGGGCTCCCCACTCCTGCCTCCTGCTCCTGGGGCGTCCGTCATGGAGAGCTTACCAAGGGAAGCGGTGTAATCACGGTGGGAAATGTTCACATGCTTCATGCTCCTTTCATTTCAGATGAGGAGATAGAGGCTCCTGAGATTCTGTCACCCAGAGAGCGGCCGACACAGCTGGGCCTGGAACCGGGCTCAGCCAGCTGACCGCTAATCCCGTCTGGCCCAGGGCCCCTCTCGCTCCGCTGGACCAGGGCTCCTTCCCTTAGGTCCAGGGCTGGGAGCCCAGGCAGAGCCCTCACGTCCCCACCGAGATGCTGGCGGAGGCCGGAACCTCATTTGCTCCTTTTACTTTGAACACACAGGGGCTAAGGAAAGGCTCTTTGGTGGGAGGTGCGTCTGCTTCCCTGTGGATCTGGCAGTGTTCATCTGCAAAGGCAGACACACACCCCACCTCGTTTTCTGTCCCTGGAGAGTGGTGCAGGGCTTATTAACCGGCCACGCCCCCATCACAGGGGAGGAAACTGAGACTCAGGGTGGCTGGGAGATGGAAGCAAGGCCACAAGCTGGGCCCCTTGGCACGCCTGGCACAAAGTAGGCTGTTCCCTAAGTGTCTGTTAGGTGAAATCTTACCTAATGAGTAATAAAAAAAATTGCTAAGCAAAGCACTCTTCACGTTCTGAGTAACATGATTAAGTGTAATCCTCATTCCTGCCTCACAAACATCCTGTTAGCCCTGCTTAGAGACAAGACATGAGGGGCACAGAGAGGTGAGGCGATGGCCCAAGCCACACAGCTGTGCGTGGCAGAGCCGGGATGTGAGTCCAGCAGCCCATGCTCTCAGCGCCTCACTAAACCAGCTGTGTAGAGCCCAGAACAGCACTTGCCAGGAGAACTGGGGGACGCTGGGCACATCCTACGTGCATCCATGCCATCCAATATGGTGGCCACAGGCCATGTGTGCTACTGCGCTCTTGAAATGTGGCTGGTGTGGCTGTGGGATGCCCACCAGGGAGGGAGAGCAGCCCGCCCCACGTCCAGTGTTGGGCTCTAAGGCTTCTGAGCGCTGGTTAAATGAGCAGCCCAGAGTCCTGAGCCTAAAGAGACTCGCGGCCTCAGAGCACAGATTGTTCAACTTCACGCAGAAGGAAGCAAGACGGAGAGGAGTGAGGGGGAGGTGACCGCACGCGCCCAGGCTTGCACGGGGGTCAGCAAGGACCCGCAGACCGGGTCCCCTCCTAATACCCACAGCCCTCTGGTCTCTGCTCCCCCTGCTTCCCTCCCCCCTCCTCATGAAGCAATAATAACGGCTCACATCTACCTGCAGGGCAGGAGAAACCCTGCTGACAGCTCTACTACTGCAGGCAAGGCTCATCCCCAATCCAGCCAACTCTTGGAGGTCCAGACTGAGACTCCCCACTTTTGGGCTTATCGGTGGCAAAGCCCTAATCCCTGCCAGGCGCTTGGCTGGAAGGCCACTGTCCCGCTGTCAGCTGCTGTGCTCAGGGAGTACAGATTCATTTTAATATTGGCTGGAGCTAAACCTCATTAGAAAAGTAAATTTGCTGTAGCTGCAGAAAAAAAAAAAAAGCAACCCACACAGTCTTTCTTCCTAAAGCTAAACAGAAAACCTGATTTGATTTTGGATTGTTTGACGCTTTACGTCCCCAGCACTGGCCCAGAGCCTGGAACGCAGTAGGTGCTCAGTGAATGTGTGTGGAAGGGGGCTTTTGAGCGACTTCCACCCACTCTGCTAGCTTCTAGCACCGATACCAAGAGGCCACCGGCCTGGGGTTCTCGTCAGTTGTGTGGATTTTTTGGGACAACCACTGTCTGAGACGTGCAGTGACCACACTGACCACCGATTATACACGGGACCCATGTTGCTGCCATTTGGCAAGGAGACACCAAGCATATCTCGATGCAGGGGCACGGCAGGGGCTGGACAAGGCCCAGAGTCTGGAGGCATGGGAGTCTGAGGGGAGAGCCGGCAACAAGGCCAATGTGACCAGCCCCAGAGTGGGCCAGAGAATTGCTACGCCAAATTCTAGAGCCATCCAGATCCCAGAAGACGGTGAGGAGGTGAGTGCAATGCAGACGTTACAGTAACATCCACCGAGCACTGCACCTACAAATAGACTGGTGGGAGAGGCTCCTGGATTTATGGGCCTTCGGGAAACCAGGGCTTAGAGGGCTCCACTTTTCCCGAAGTCCACCCAGCTGGTCACAGAGGGGCCGAGGCTGCCCCGGCCTGGCCAAGCCTGCGCCCTGCACGGCACTACCTTCCTGCCCCCCACCCCATGCTCTCAGCAGGGTCCCCAAAGGCCTTCTGGCCTTCTGGCCTGGAGGTGCAGGAAGGAGGTTTTCCTTTTCCTTCTCCCCAGGTGCTGGATCGCCCAGAGTCCACTGTACCCCGGGTCTCCCTGAGAGTCCCAGATCTCACAGCCTGTCCCCCTTCTGCCTGAGGACCTCCCTCTGAACCCCACATTCATCCGAGCCTCGGGAAGAGCCCTCCTCAGCAGGCCGTCCCCCCTGCTCCACGGAAGGCCTCCTGCCCCGGCTGATGGCTGCCAGCGGGGGCATCCTGAAAGGAGGCCCGAGGCTGGCCCACCCGTGCCCCTGGGCCCCCGTCATCCGTGCCTCCGTGTCTTTGTCTGCTGTCTCTCGCACGCTTCCCTGCCTGCCTCAGGCTCTCAGATTCTCTCTCTTCCCAAGCCCTGCCCCTCTCCCCCTTCAGTTCTCAGCAGAGGGGAGTGCTCAGGCCCCTCCGCACCAGCTCAGGCCCCCCTCCGGCCAAAGCTGAACCAACACGCCCCCTGATCCTAGAGCCTGGCTCGGGGCAGCTCACCCTGCCGAACCCGCCACGCTTGCAACGCTCCTGCCCTGCCTCATACGCCGGGCCACGACCAGAGAGGTACAGCCGCCCGGGGCCCCTCACCCGTCGCCCTTCAAAACTACGGTGGGAAAATGCAGGTCCGTCCAGAGGCCCGATGCCGGGGACAGGGCGGGCCCCACCGGCATCTTCCTCTGGAGCCCCGGGTCTCTGCCTGTCCCCATGCTTCAGGTGGACGGTCAGTGCCTGCTGGTCCAGAAACCTCTGTGCACGTACTCAACCCAGCACCTGTGAGCCTCCAACAGGCGTGAACAAGGAGGGATCCCCCAGCATCTGCGGGCCAGGTACAGAAACGTGCACAGCAAGCCACTCAGCGCCGGTGCTGAATGGGGCACAAATCCATCAACCCCCCCTGTTCCATAACCTGGGCAAGCCTTCCCGCTCCCATCCAAAGGGGCACAGGGGAGTGCATGCAGCTCCAGAACCTTTGGGGGTGATGGGCATGGACTGGGCACAATGGATAGTCTCTTTGAAGGTCTCACGGGGAAGGGTCTTTGTTCCAAACAAAGGAAGGGGGGGGCTTGACGTTTGGCCCAGTACGGGCAGTAGCAGTCACCAGCTAAGCAGGTTTGGGAGGAAATGTCTCAATCTCCGTGGTGAGGCAGAGAGACGTGAGGGACAGAAGGCAAATCTCAGAGGACGCTGGAGCCACCGTCCTGTGAAGCCACCCGCCCCACGACACCAGTAACTTATGCAGCTGTGCCCCGTTTCCACACAACCACACTGGAGGCACCACAGGCTCTGTACTGGGACATCCGTGCCCAGTCCTTTGAACTGGTACATGTCGCACAGCCCAAGCTCCCGATGGGTACCCCACCCAGACTGGTACCCACTGTCCCCACCAGCCTGGGGCGACCAACCATCCGCAAGGCTGGCTTCAGCGTCCAGTGCAGAGAGCTCCCCGGAGCCCCTGAGACCCAGTTTCTACAAGAATCCAGGCAAACGGTGCCCAGCTGAGACTAGGCCCGGCCAGGGGAGTTCGGGGCAGAGGGGCCGGTTAGGGCCTTGTTTACGCATCTGTGTCTGGGTGGGTGCGGTCTCTCCGACCTCAGCTGCTGGGTCCTGGGCTGTCCCCAGGCACAGTTAGATCCCTGGCCTCCTACTTCAGTCCCTCCTGCCTCACCTCTCTGTTCCTTCTCGGAAGTTGCGGGCTCTGGCTTGAGAGGGACCAGGCCCCCCGGCCGGCCGGCCGGAGCCCGGCGGCGGAGGGCGGGTGGTGAACTTGGTCGGGCCTCCCCCGCCCCCTGCACTGTACGTCCTAAGGACGCTGGGTCCCCTCACCACCGCTCAGCCCCTCAGCCTTCCGGCAGAGCTTCAGAGACTTAACTTGCCAGTGGCTGGAGCCCAGAGCTTGGGGACGACGCTGGGAAGCCGCTGCGGCGGTGCTGGCCCCCGACTCCCGGCCACCGGGAACCACCTGCTGAGGTGGGGAGGGAGGAACCAGCGAGCTAAGAGCCCGGCCGGTTGTTGGAAACTGCCGAGAACCACCTTCCCCTTCCCGCCGGCCCGAGGAGGGCAGGCATCGCACAGGTTTGGTTTCGCAGCCCCTCGGCGGCGGCAGCGCCTTCCGCCCCGGCCGGGTCCCCAGCTGGCTCTCCAGCCGCCCCACTGCACGCACAGCCACACACGCGCGCGCGCGCACACACCCACACACACACACACACACACACACTGCTTTCCTGTTTGGGGAAAATCTTTCAAAATTGTTTCATGTATTATTCAGAGAACTGGTTTTCTTTGTCTTAGATCTGTCATGAAAATGTGCAGTTTATTGGTCTATGAGAAACTGTCTTCTGCCTAACATTTTGTATGCTGTTATTAACTTTTGTGCAGAAAGAGAAAATTTTGAAGTCTTGTTTAATTAAGTGGATTTTATTTTATAACTCAAATTTGAAAGTAGAGCCCCAGATAGATATTTTTATATCACATGTAACCCATCAAGTTGTGTAAATGTTGGTAGTTAGATCTCTAACTTCAAAGTATTTGAGGCCTTTATTTCCGATGCTGCTATGGAAATGCCTTTCCAAAATGCTTAACTTACGCATAAAATCAGAATGAAGTTTTTGAGAATTTTGTGGAATGCATGGTGTTTTAATTAGAAAGCTGTTTCTTGCCACTTGTCAAATTACATTTTTGTCGGGCTGAGGCGGGGCGCGAGGAGGGGAGGACCTCGGAGTGGTACCACCCTCGCGCCCTCCCCGGCAGAGGCGGCCCCGGCCCCTCGCGCTGGAGCTGGGCTGCGGGCGGGGCGGCACCGCCAGGCCTCGCTCTCGGGAGTTAAAGCCCTCCAACCCCCACCCCGCCTCCATCCAGGCCGTTCCTGGCGCCCAGCTTGGCAGCCTTTCTCAAAGGGTGATTGTTTCCGGGCTGGGCAGTTGCGGGGCGGTTCTCTGGGACAAGGAGGCAGAGCGGGAGAGTGGGGAGGGTGCGGCCCCCCCTTGGCTTCAGGCACCCGGAGAGGGAGGTGGCTGGTGGGGGCGGGTGGTACCTGCCCGGATACAGGGTGCCTGTGGGGTGGAGCTGGGGGGTCCTCGGCTGTCTGGGCACTGCTGCCTTGTCGAAGGCACGCCAAGCTGCTGTGGGTCAGCCTCCCCACCTCCCCCCATCAAAGAAGCCTGGACTTTCCACAGAGAAGGTAGCAGGCCATGTGGGGGATTGGAGAGAGGCTGGAAAGGGATAACAGGAGCTGAGAGGAGCAAAGGGCCAGCAGGTATCCGGAAATGTCAAGGGCTCCTTGGGCCAAGAAGCCCTGCATGTTCCTTGCTTGTGTGCCCCGTGGGCTAGGGGTGTGAGTCCTGTGCGTGCGCATGAGGATGTATGGGGCGCAGCTGTAGCCCTCCGTGGAGATACTTCCAAATGCTCTTTTGTCAAGTTGCCGGAGACTTAGAGGCCATCCCTGTATATGTTTTGAGGGTTTGCACTCCCAGCGGTCCTTCTCCTGGACATCTGTAGTCAGGGCCATCCTGGTCCTCCTTGCAGCCCCAGGACGGCCAGCTCCAGTAGGTGGGGCTCTGGCCCCAGGGGGACCGGAAAGATGTCAGTGCTTTTTAGTTGCTCATAGGCCTCCTTCCCTCACTCGGTGACTGACTCTCGACCCTCTGTCAGGTGTTTCTGGATCAAAGTGGTACCACTGGGCAGTGTGTCTCTGTGCATTGGGGGACCCCTTCCCCTGTCACCTTCTCTGGCCTGATCAGTACGGAGCCAGGCCCTGCTTCTTGTGCTGAGTATGTGAGGCAGGTGGGGCTCGGGTAGAAGCAGGGGTGGGGGCTTCACAATTAGCTGCTTTGGTCAAGATCTTGAAGTGAGGAAAGTGTCCCACCGAGCATACCGTCTCAGGGACATTTGAAAATATAGTTAATTACTACCTCTAGGGACAATTGTCCCTTCCTCCACTCTCTCTTCCATCCTTGTGTTTAACGGCCCTCTATGCCATCAGGGAAGTTCTGCCAAATCTAACCTGAGTATCTCCTCTGCAGTGCAGGTTCCTTTCTTCATTCTTGTAATGAGGCGGGAATTACAGCAAGTCCTACTCTGCTTTTTCCTTCCCCTGTTGGAATAATCCTTGCTCCTTGAGACTGCTGAGAGGCCCTCTCCTGATTCAGTGCTCTCCTTGCCTCCTCGTGGACAGTGGGGGTGGGGGGAGGAGGACCGTGCAGAAGAGCCCGGGGCGGGGGGGGGCCTGGCCTTCACTTTGCATGGATACCCACTGCCCCATTGAGTCATGTGGTACAAAGAGCAGGGCAGAAACCACCCGGAGACCTTTAGTTCTCCCCTCATCTTACAGACAGGGAAGAGGGAGTGTGGAGAGTGGGTGTGAGGACATGACGGGGTCACCGTGTCCCTCCATCAGTTCCCCCAGGATGAGGCACTGCCCCCAGCTGCTGAGCTCGGGGGAGGCCGTGTGGCGGCCTGGCTTTCAGGCCGATTCTGAAGGCCCTGCCTGAGTGACCCCCTCCCTGGCCGCCAGTCTCTTCAGGAGCAGTCAGTCGAGAGGTTGGACTAACTGTTCTGGTCCTGACTGCTGCGGCCAGGCCAGTGGGCCCCCTCTGCAGCTGTTCCCCCCTGCCCTCCCTTTGTTTAGCAGGAGGGGAGCCAGATGGGACTGGGGGGGGGTGGGTGACGGGATGTACCCTCACCATTGTTGGAAGAACAACAGTGACAGTAAACCCTTTCCTAGGGACCTGTCTTGCAGTGTAGCCCCAGGCTCTGTTTATGGAATTTAAAAATTTTAATTTTTAGAGCCAACTTAACACAATAAAATAGGATTAAAATTAGCATGATAAGGTTCGGTGAGGAGAGGACAGCTGCCATTAGTTTCGGTGGGAAGTTTTGGCAACACCCCAAGTGCGTGGACACACACAGATGCGCACACAGCTATGTGGACACAAAACATGCACACAGAGGCAGATACACACGCAGACAACACGCACCTACGCCCTCTGATACCCCGCAGGCACATGCACATGCGTGGACCCCCGCTCACAGGCAGACCACACGTGTGCACACCCACCAGCCACCACAAAGTGGTTGCTGAACGCCTGCCTTCCTGCCTGTTCCCTGTCTTCCTGTTGGCCTGTCAGGTCTGTGGAAATCTCTCCCTTCCACATGTGGACTTAGAGCCCTGGCTCCAGACATCTGGAGCAGCCCCTGGGTCTCCAGAATGACTGACCGTCCCCTCCGACCTCTTCCCCTGCCAGGACTGAGCCCCTCTTCTCAGAGGCCCCCAGAGCCTAGCGCTAAAGTGTTTAGTATGCAAAGCCGAGTCTGTCCTCAGGGACAAGCCTTTATGTGTTTATTGTGTAGTTAAGCCTGACGGGAGCCCTGCCCCGCTCTGGTCCTGGCCCAGCTCCTACAATCTGCCTCTCAGAAGGGTCCCATAAAGCCATCATCTGCAATGCAAAACCCGTAAAACATCTGGAAGGGTCTGTGGGTTTTCTCCAAATCACCTGTGCCCTAATTTAGTATGAATAACAATTAGTTTGCTCGTATCAGCTAATTGTCCCCCTTGTGGGCTCCCTCTGACTCGGCCCTCTTTCTGCAGGAGCTCTGTTTGCTCCTGATTTCTAAAGATGCTTCCTTTGCCGACAGCCCTTTCTGCTCCCCTGCCCCCCTTCACCACCCCCACCCCCCCACGCCACCAGAGGTGCAGGAAAGCAGCTGAGCCGCTCCCTGCTGGGCCGCTGGGATCCAGTGCCCTCCTTAGCTGTCTCATTGCTGGGACCCCCATTTCTAGGAGCCACTCCCTCACCCGGAATCTACAGCAGTGGTGTTGCTGGTGTGAGTGTGAAGGTCCAGGGAGAGCCCTCACCGCGTGCTGCAGGTGCACAGGCCTCCCTCTTGGCGGGGGGAGGGGAGGAGGCACAGCTGCCCCTTACCCAACCAGGGAGGCGGGGCGAGCTCCCCAGGCCCAGCCGAGCCTTGCGGCATCTGGCGGGCACACGTGAAATGCCCCGCGGTGGCTCTGGCTGGCTGTGCACCTCTTGTTTTGGGCTCGGAGGGAAAGGGAAGGAGGCCTTTTAAGTCTTTCCTTCACTGGGTTGGTCAGAGCTCTGGACCCTGAACATTCTTGTTTCCCGTGACAAATTGGAAATCATCCTTTGGTCACCAGGAAGCTCAGCCGCCCTCCCCTCTCCCTCCCCTCCTGGCCATTGGGCTGGCATTCTTCCGGAGCTGAAGCAAACTTCTGCGTCCACAGGAAGAGGCCGTCCATGGCTTCAGACTGCTTCAGTGATGGAATTTTTGTCTTGCTTTGTTTTCCCGAATCGGAGGGAGGTGTGAGAGGCGGCAGGAGGGCCCTGGACTTGGAGGGGCGTCTCCCTGAGGTGAATGTGGGAAGAGAAAGCAACCCAGGTGGCCCTTGACCTGCCCACTGCTCCCTGACTGCTCCCCAGAGCCCATTACCCCCAGTCCCTCTGGAGCCCCTTACGATCTGGGCTGGGGTCAGTCGCAGAGCAAGGCCTAGGTCCCCCAGATCCCCCAGCTCTGGCCCTGTGCTCTCTTCCTGCAGCCTCTCCGGATTCCCAGGCCCCAGGAGATGGACCGCCTTCCTCAAGTCCTGTCACACTTCTTCCGGTCTAACCTGGAGGCTCTTCTTGATGTGTGCATGCCTTCGTGTGCCCAGCTGACGCTACGTGTCCGTCATGAGCTCCTGTGGTTCGCCAGGCGCTGTTCTGGGCGCCAGGCCGTAGCAGGAAATACAGCCGCTGGCAGAGTTAACTTTGATTAGGCCCTTTGTGTGTGCCAGGTGCTGTCTGGAGTCTTCACGGGCAGTAACGAATTCCATGGCGTAAGGTACTGTCTGTGACGTGCTGCTTGTGCTCAGGTTCTGTTATAAACTTTATCTTATAGGTCAGGAATCTGGGGCGCAGTATTCAGGTGATTTAATCAAGGTCCTGTGTGCGGTAAGTGACAAGTTGTCATTTGATGCCGGCAGGCTCGTTCCAGGGCTCAATGCTGCTCATCACCCAGATCGGCAGGTGGAGAGCCGGGGAGAACCCTTGGAGGGGCTCTGCGCAGTCGAGGGCCAGGGAGGCTCCTGTGAGAGGTCACGGTCCAGCCGGGACCCGCGGCTGCGTGTGGAGCTGGAGGCTGGGGCAGGAGTTGGGATGGCAGCGGGCAAAGCTGGGGGGAGGGGGCTCCCTGCGTTTGAGAAACAAAATCGAGCAAGTGCTGGGGAGTGGAGACCAGGGGCAGCGCGGTGGGAGCTGGGGTTTGAGGATGCGCGTGTGTGCCTGACCCCCGCACTCCTGTCTTCCAGGGAGGAGCTGTTCAGGAACGTGACGGGTGTGGTCCTCACTCCCCTGCCCGGCCCCCCAACGGCCAGACGGGGGTGGAGGTGCACATCCCAGACCTTCGGGGTCGCTTCTGCCGAAGTGACTCCCTGCCCCTGAGCCGACACTCACCCTCCGCTCTGGGATTTGGAAGAGCTGGGGCAGCAGTCAGGTCTTCCCTATGGGAACTCCTTCATTCCTTCAGCCACCTGCCAGCAGCTCCGATCGGTGCTGAAAAGCGGGAAGCAAAAGCCCAGATCCTGCTTTCAGCCTGACGGTCCCCTCCCTCAAGCCTTAGGTTTCTGTGTTTCAGCTTCGCCATCTGCTCCTCCCCACGTGAATCCCCTGGACTCTTCGGAAGGATGGAAGAGAAATACGGAGGGACGGGTTGTCTGTGTGTGTGTGTGTGTGTGAGACGGGGGCAGACCAAGACCTGGGCAAGGGCGGCTGCCGACAGCACACACAGGAGCAGAGGAGGGGCAGCCGTGGGCAGAGGCCCCCACTTTCTCTTTGTCCTAACCCAAGATGCTGGGTGTGGTGACGTTCTGGGTGGGAGAGGAGGAAGTGGAGAGTAAAACAGTCGCAGGGAAGTTTCAGACGTAGAGGAGTGAGTTTTCTACCAGGCACCTTCTGCAAGAGAAGTTTTGCATTAAAAGGTTCCAGAAACCTTTTTGTGCTCAGTGTATCAGAAGCAGGTCTCTCTCCTCCCTCAGGTTTCCTCAGGCCTGTGAATCCCTCCCCCCTCCCCCTCCCTCCCTCCCTCCTCCC
>NW_006776528.1:432335-433452 GCF_000442215.2 Lipotes vexillifer | reverse complement strand
CCCTCCCTCCCTCCCTCCCTCTCTCTCTCTCTTTTCCTTCCTCCCTCCCTCCTTTCCTTCCTTCCCTCCTCTTTCTCTCCCTGGAGCCAAGAGAATGTCACACACCGGGCAAGGGATGCTCAGAATTTGCTGGCCTGATGCTGTTTGTCACCCTGCAAGTGGCCTGCTCTAGTTTTGGCAAGTAGGAAAGAGAACTCACACTTGGGGCTTCCTGAAGCCTCGTTGATATTGGGAAGCTGATGGGCTTGATGAGGCAGCCGAGTGTGTCAGGATTTCTGGGAAGCAAGAAAGAGGAAGCGTGGGCGGATGCACAGAAAGGGTGTGAACGTTCAGGATCAAGATTTTCCTCGATGTTGGGAAGAAGTGATGGGCCTAGGCCACTGGAAGCCTGGACGCAGGCCAGCATCAGGCCCTTCCGTGGGAGCCCAGGGCCGGCAGTCCTGCCCAGACATCCTGCCCAGACATGGAGCCCCCAGGCCAGGTGGCTGCTCCCCAGGGCCATGCCCAGGGATGACTGCACCTGGGCCTTCACCTAGGGCTGCTCCTGTCTGTGTACACTTGGGGTCTCTTCCGGGGGGTGGGTGACCTGTCTTCAAGCAGCCTGTGATGGATGAAGGGCAGGAGTCAGGGAGTCCTCTTACGGGGCCCTCGGGGTCAGGGCACACGTCTGACAGTCCTAATTCTCCAGTCCCGCTTTCTGCAAATGGATAGTCATTTTGGACTTTCTGATCTCTCATTCCTCATTCAGCAGAGCAAGCACCCTAAATCCCCAGCCATGTAGGTTTTACAGCCTCACATGTACATATGTGCACTTCAGCACCAAGGCCAGCGCCACTCACACCACGTGTGTTCTCGCATCTGGACACCAGCAGTATCCAGACTCGGGAAGCCCCTTGGGCTTGGCAGGAGGGCCACGTGTCGTGGGGGCCAGGCTCACAGATGGCCCGTTTCCAGGCCACGTAGCTGTGTTTCTTTGAAAAGGATAGGACCTTCCTTAAAGTGACAGCCAGACGAGGCATTGAGTAGGACAAAGTATTTGGGGGAGGACCAGAGACGGTTGGGGGGCCCATATTCCAGGCAAGGGGACGAGGGGAGCTCAAGGAGGCCCACCAGCCGG
>NW_006776528.1:430102-432310 GCF_000442215.2 Lipotes vexillifer | reverse complement strand
TTCAGCAGTTGGTTGTGGTGTGAGGATGCGGTGTGAAGAGTCTGAGCCGCGTGGGGCGAGCAGGGCGTGTGTCACGGGCCACGGTGGTGTTTGCCGTGAGTGGGTGGGAGGATAATAATGGCTATTTCTGCCGACTGGGTAACATGTCAGATCCTTGAACTCCCAGGATTATTTTAGCCACTCAAAGATCAGTGGCTCTATGTGTTCTCTTCTTTCCGTTCTTCCTTTTTAAAAAATCACCCTCATTTGTGCACTCGTTCAGCTGCCGTTTATGGAGCACCTGCTGGTCTCTGGGCAGCTTGGTGACTTACCCTCCATGAGCTTCCAGTCCAACATGGAAGGGGGCAACTAAAGACACATGACATGTGGGACAAAGACGCTGCCGTGAAACTGGTGACATGTTCTTGGTGCAGTGGAGATGGGATGTGGTCCTGGCTCAGGGCTCTCCACATCAAGTTCCAGCACTGTCTGCACGCTGGTGCCCACCTGGCAGAAACTGGAGGGGGCTTTCCATGGCTCAGCTGCAAGGGCCAGAAAAGAGGTCCCCGGTGGGCCATCAGGTTGCGGGAAGCCCCCCTTGAGAAGTGGCTTTTGCCTATCGATGTAACAGTCCGCCTGGACGCCTGTGGTCACCCGCACACCACCTGGCAGAACTCTACGGCTGCTACATGGGAAGGCCTAGCAGATCCCCAATTTGAAACCACCTTAAAGCTCCTAGCATTTTTTGAGGGGCACTGGGATGCCCACATTCCAGATTAAGGGCTCAGGGGAAAGGATGGGAGTGTGTTGGCAACGAGCAGACTTGGGAACACCACCAGAGATGCTGGGACGATCTGTCCTAATGACCTTTCTCCTTGTTCCCTGGTGAACTGCTATCATCTTGTGAATTTCAGCAGACTCGCTTGTGGTAGCCCGGGCTTAAGAAGCCTTTAGCGACGGAAAGTGGACGTGTTAACTTCACACCTGGGCCCACAGAGGTGCAAAGAGGAAGCTGCCCAGGCCGCTTTGCATGACACTGGTCGTCCTGCAGCAGGCCCAGGGAGCCAGGACACGACAGCGGTCGGTCGGGGCCTCCTGAGGCTGAAGGCTGCAAGCCTATTCATTCATCACAGTGGTGAGCAGTGAATCTTTCTGCCTCTGTGGAAGATCCCACGATTAAACAGGCAGAGAAATGTATTTCATAAAATATGTATACTGTTTGCTTCATACAAAAGCATTTTAATCTTTCTTAGCTCATAGCTAAGATGAGCAATGCGGGGCTCCGTCTTTCACTGCACATCGGAAAGGCTCTGGCAGCAGCATCTTCCGGGGTGACTGCTTGTCCCGTGGTCTGCATCAGCACCATCATCACTATTAGCACCGTCACCACCATCAGCACCACCCGTAGCATCACCACCATCTCCACTGTCCATTTGGTCAGTACTGTATAATTTCACATCCTGCAGGAGAACAGACTGTGTCTTGCTCATTAAATCAGCCCTTTCACCTGGTACAGTGTTCAGTACATGCTGGATGCCAAATGAATATCAGATGTTGTAAATGTTTATTAAAAATGAATGAATGAATAAATGAGGTTTCACCTATGTTAGGGTGTTTGTTCGTTCCTAAGTAAACCCCAGGAGATAGTCTCACCAGCCCCAGTCATACATAAGGAACCGGAGGCCCAGGTGGGTACGTTGTCCTGACCTGGCCCTGTCTTGTGGTCTGACCTCCCAGGGATGAGTGTCCTGCTCTGGCCAGGCGTTCTTCCCTGGGTAGAATCTGGGCCCCGGCCTCCCTGCCCTTGCCTCCCTCCTGGCCCTGGCTGGGCGCCCCGCTGAGGGCTGAGCCAGCCCTCACCCCACTGGTTCCCGCGTCCTATCAGACTAACCTCACCACGTGGATAATGGCTCCTGCCAGCCCAGAGCCTGGGGAGCGAACTCTTCACTATCAGATGGGGCTGGCACGCAAGGACAGCTGGACTAAATTGACTGTATTTTCCAAATCACCCAGCTTCTAATTCTATCTGGGAGATGGACTAATTTGAACAAGAATTAGCTTCGCAATGGAGAATCCCAGCCCTTGACCAGGAAGGGAGGAAAGGGTCTTTGTGAAATCAGGTGGAAGGAGGTTTGTGGGATTGTGATGGGCACAGCGGCTTCCCCAGAAAAGGGCCCTGTGTGCAGAGGAGCTAAGGTATGGTTGGGACAGGCCCCCCCCCCCCCCCCC
>NW_006776528.1:406541-429612 GCF_000442215.2 Lipotes vexillifer | reverse complement strand
CCCCCCCCCCCCCCACTTTCCGCTGCCCTGCTTTCTCCTTCTACCTGGACTTTGTGATGGTGTCACAAAGCCAGCTCGGGGGGTCCTGGGCTTGTGTACTGCCCCCCTGGCCCCTGGACAGAACCAAGGCAGTGGGCAGAGGTGGGATGAAACCCCTCCTACCTCAGAGTGAGCGGGACACACAGGCCATCCGTCCAGCCCTGCAGGATACCTCACCCTTCAGGCAGCACCTCTGAGAGCGGCCTCTCCTGCTTCTGTTCTAGCCCAATGCCAGAGGCCCGTTGGCCTTTGACACAGCCCGTTCCAGCTCAGTCTGCTCCCTGAACTAAGAAGTTCTTTCTACTGAAACCGAAAAGTGCCTCCTTTTAACTCTTTGGGCCGTGTCCTCGAGGGCGGTGCCTCTCAGACCCCAAGGTTCTTACTTAGGAATCTCCTGATTCTGATTGGAGTCTGATGAGAACGTAGATGCTGCCTGGGTAGGCCCGAGATCCTGCGTTTCTAAAAAGTTCTGAGGTGATGCTGCTGCCCTGGGTCCCTGAGGTTCACCCTGAGTAGCGAAGGCTCGTGGGCTCAGGACAGGGTAAGAGTTTGGAGGCAGTGATAACATCCATCTTTCGATTTCTTTTCACCAACATAAACTCCTACATTCCACTAAGTTCATAGCAAACAAGTTTTATCAGTTCGTAGATTGTTGAGTCTGGAGGAGACCTCCTTCTAAAGAAATCTTGCTTAAATTTTTTCATCTTGCAGATGAGGAAACTGAGGCCCAAGAGGGTCGAGAGATTTGCCTCAAGTCACAAGGCTGGCAGAGCCAGGAAGGCTGGGCTGAGCCAGGGTCTTTTCTCCTCGGGGTCCGAGGGGCGGGTGAGAGAAGGCATGGGATGTGGTCCCCCAGCCTCTGTGTGTGGGGTCCCCTCATTGATGGGCCACAGGATTCAGGATGGTGGGGCTTAGCTGGTCCTGCATGGAGACGGGAGAGTGACAGGAGGAGGAGCGGTCCGGAGAGGCGGGAAGAGCTGTGCAGGGTGAAAGCGGGAAGAGGGCGAGGTGATCACGAAGAGGTGCTGACGGTGGACGGAGGGACGAGGGGACCGGATCCCTTAACGCGTGCTGGAGAAAGTGGGCCGGTGCTTCCGGTCCCGCAGCACATCCGGCCCCGCGTGGTCCTCACCTCTGAGCAGCGTTTCCTGGTTACTTACCTGCTTCCCCACCTGCGTGTGATGAGCGTCTTGACAGTGGGACCACAATGGGTCCACCATTACTTTCCAAATCTAACGCAGGGCCTGGCGTACAGCAGCTACTTAATACATATTTTTTGAATGCTTGAATACCTGAATAGATAACTAGAAGTAGAGGTCAAAATCTAGGACCGTACAGCCTAATAAGGAAAATTTGATTACTGTCGACATGAGAAAAATACGTTGATAGGAAAGTGTGGTGAAAATGTGGCGATTAGACCTGGGGTAACCAAGAAGACTCACGGGTTTTGGACACACAGGATGAGGGAGGTTGAAGACTTGACGATAACGCCTAGGTTTGTGGATTTAAGATTTAGGGGAAGATGGGGAGAGTCAGATTTCTTAGGAGAAACCAAGGGGTGTCTTTTGGGCATTAAGTTTGAGATGAATGTTAGATATTTGGGGGAAGGTCTGAGGAAGCTGTTGGGTGCGGCCGGTCTCCCTGGGTCCAGAGATGCTCTGGAGGCTGCAGGGGTGGCCCGAGTCCCTGCCCAGCTCCGTGGCTGAGAGCTCGTGGCCCCAGGCCACGGGGTAGGAGCAGGGAGCCTCCCTTGTGGAGCTGTGCTGGGGGCTGACAGCGCACCCCCAGGGCTCACGGGAGTTTGCCGTGGCTCAAGGGACCTCAACGGCTCGAAAGGCCCCGCGACGCAAGTACGGGGCAGCCTCGGAAGACGGAAACACACCCGAGGGTGACAACGACCAAAGCACCCAGAGCAGGCGGCTCTACCAGAGGACACGGGGAAACTTCTGGAACTGAAAGTCATGGGTTCCGAGTCGTAAGATTCCTTGGCTGAAGTGAAGAGGAAGGTGGCACCTCCTGAGAAGTGAGTTAGTGCCTCCGAAGGTCAGGTGGAAGAACCATTTCAAATACGGAGCAAAAATAATGAGCTGGGAAGTGTGAGGAGAAAGGAAATGAGACATTTGGAGGACAGATTCCAGAGACTTCACACGTAAACAGGAGAAGCTCCAGAAGGAGAAAGAGGGACAGATGGAGACACAACACATAAAGAAATAACACAGGGACATTTTCCTGGTTTGTCAAAAACCTTGAATCTGGAGATTGGAAAAGCTGGCTGAGTCCTAGATGACACTGGCAAAAATCCACCCCCTGCCCCTCTACCCCGGCGATGCTGGGGGATGGGAAGCTCGTCTCATCCCCCTGCGTCCTGTCCCCTCAGAGCTGGAGAGAGGAGTGTCTTTACCCCAGCACGTTGACGCCCTGTACACTGACCTGGGAAGAGTTTGGGCGTCTCCAGTCTGATGGGTCCCACGGTCAGGGTGAGGGTGATGGGAAAGCCAGCGGCTTTAGACCGCACCCAGCCATGGAAGCAAGACCCAGCCTGGGGTTCCTGGACATCAGTCCATGTACCCACAGAGCGGGTAAGGGACCAAATCCCAGATGCTCGTGGAGGCAGGTGGTCGAGGAGCCCAAGTATGGGCTCGGAGGGTGTATTCCAGATGCTGCGGGCTCTCCCTCGAGGCTGCCCTCCCACTTCAGGGGCCTGGGACCAGCGTCTTTAGGCTGCTGGTGAGGCTTGGTGATGTGGAGCCGTGCTCCGTCCCGCGCGCCTAGCAGGATCGGTGCACCAGGGCAGAGACACCTCAGCATCACTTGGTGTCTCCCCGGGACCAAGCGACCAGGCAGAGCTCTTTGGAAGAAAATGTGTGGAAGCCACAACAAATTCACCTGACAGAACAGGAAGTGCCGGAGCTCTGCACAACCCGGAGCACTGTGAGCGCTAACCAGCCTGGACCCCCATGTGAGCCGGCGTGGGTGGGCCTGGAGCTGGGCGCTGCGGGAGAGGGTCTGAGGTCCCAGTGCCTGGGGATGGGCCGTCAGGGTTTCGGACACGGTCTCCCCTGCTGGAGGACCCGGTCCTGTTCCCCTCTGTGCTGAGAGCTGGCCCACCCGGCCCCCGGACAGAAGCTGCAGGACGTGGGCTGTTGGGCCCATCTCTGTCCTGCCCTCCTGGACTCGTGCTCAGGAGAAACAGCCATGTTAGCTGATGTGCATAGCACCTCGTACAGTGTAGAAACGAGTCCCACACATCACCTCTTTGTCCGGGTGATGTTCCGTCCTGGCCGCTGGCACGACCAGCTGGGGCAGGGGTGACTAAGCCTCTTAGGGTCACTGGGGACCGAGGCCCTTCTGCAGGTGGAGAGGATGAGGATCTGAGCACTGCTTGGTCTAGTCCCCTGCACCCCCCGAGGCTGCACCCTTGTCCCAGGCTTACGTACGAAGCCTGGGGCCCCTATTCTTTGGCTTTGGGCCTGTACCGCTTACCTTGGACGTGGGAACGGGGTGGAAGTGGCAGCAAACCCCTCAGAGGTGGACCTAAGGGGCCTCGTCTGCCTCGGCCACAGCTGTGAGGTGCTTTGCTGCCGCTAAGCCTGGACCCCAGAATCACCACGTGTCGAGTGGACCCCCAGCACCTGCACACCTGCAGCTGATCTGTGCGGATAAATGGCTGCGGTGTTAACCACGGAGGATTTTCGGGCCCGTCTCTGTTCTGCGGGATGAGTACGGCAACGGCTAACGGATGCTCTTCGAGAAGGTGTGTCCCTGAGTTCTTCATCCACTTCTGTGAGCAGAGGAGTCCCTGAGGCTGTTGTGAAGACAGACTCTCAGGACCCCAGGGGAGTCTGGTCTACTAACTCGGGAGGGGCCCAGGAATCTTCATTTTAGATTCATGCTTCGTGCTGCAGGGCCAGATGTCTGCCTGCTACACACCGACTGGGGACATGTTCCCAGCCAAGGACTTTGCCTCTGAGTCCAGGAGTTTCCCCTGCAGCCTGGGTTCCCCAGGGCAGTGTGTGTGTGTGTGTGTGTGTGTGTGTGTGTGTGTGTGCGCGCGCACACGTGTGTCTGTGTGCATGTGTGTCGCAGGGGCACGTGTGCGCGGTGGGGGACGCGTATGGGGCGCAGCTTGGGCCCCACTCTGCGTGCTGTGCCTGGTGCAGTTCTAATCGGGCAAATTGTTCCAGGAACCTGGTTAATGCTGTGCTCTGTGCTGCTCGCAGCTGCAGCTTCTTGAAGGCACTGCTCCTCCCAAACACACACACACACACACACACACACGCACGCACGCACACACACACACACACGGGAGATGGCACTTTTCTGTCTGTAAAGATCAAATTGGCCTCCTTGTTGCTAACTCAAAGCAGCTGTTTATTTGTTGTTTTCATGTTTTCGACTGTTGTGATGAGGTTTGCTTCCTTCTCCTCTAACTGAATTACGAGTCATTCAGCTCCACACAGGCTGCAGAGGAAGGAGCTGGATCCTCCCGTCGGGTGGGCCTCAGACGCCTTCTCCCTGCTGCAGCCCGACTAGACCAGTGCAGCCGCCTGCTTGGGTGCCGAGGGAAGGGCCAGAGCACGGGGCTTCTCCGCTGAGTCTGCTGTCCTTCTGCGTCTCACCTCCCTGGGAGGGCAGCTCGGACTGAAGGCTGAGAAGAGCGTGTGGTCCCCACACCCATCCTCATGCCCACATGGTGTGAGTGTCAGGAGTGTGGGACCCACGTCTGCTTGGCCTTGGGTTCTGGGTCCGCTGGCCACGTTGTCTTGGAGCTTCTCTGGAGCGTTCGTTAGCCAGACGTTCCCTCCGTTTTCCCACTGCTGAGCCCTGGCCTCCACTCCCCTGCCACTTGGTCTGATCTCCACGTAGATACACCCAGACCCTCTCCATTGCCCCGCTGGGTCCAGAGGAACCGTTTGTACCTTCATAAGTGACTGGGTTGCTGTGTGACCCTAGTCATCGTTTCCCCTCTCTGAGCCTGTCTCTCTTTAACCCTGGAACGGGGCGGCTGGGCTAGATGAGCCATGTCTCAGATTTCTGCTAACTCTAAATGTCTTTGATTGGCATGTATGGCTGCGTCTAAACTTAGTGACTTCTTAGTAATTCTGCAGTGAAATGGTTTGGCGTTGTCAGTTTAGCATCGTGGTGATAAAGGTCCTTGATCCTCAGGTATATTGGGAGTGGCAACCGGCTTGATAATATTCAGAGGGAGCTGCGTAGACTCCTAGACTCCGAACCAAGGTCTCTAAGATCCGAAGTTGACTCAGCATCGAGTACACTGGGGGTGGGGAGGGGTCAAGAGAGCGGGTGGAGCGAGGCAGCCCAGGGCGGGGCGTTAGCAGCAGGGAAGCTGGGCAGACGGATCCGGATTCCGGAGGCCGGAGGCTGTGGGCGGTGGAAGTGGGCTGAGAAAACTGGATATCATGATATCAGTTCTTCCCATATTAAGTCACAGGTTTAATTTTTCTGCAAACTCTGATTTTTCAGGGGGAGGGGAAGGAGGCCCAATACTTTTAAAATTCATTTGAAAAAATATACAGGTGAAAACAGCTGAGAATTATGGCAGAGAAGTTGACTGAGGGGGGGTTGCTTTACCAGCTATTAGAACAAACCACAGGGCTTCCCTGGTGGCGCAGTGGTTGAGAGTCCGCCTGCCGATGCAGGGGACGCGGGTTCGTGCCCCGTTTCGGGAAGATCCCACGTGCCGCGGAGCGGCTGGGCCCGTGAGCCATGGCCGCTGAGCCTGCGCGTCCGGAGCCTGTGCTCCGCAAATGGGAGAGGCCACAACAGTGAGAGGCCCGCATAACGCAAGGAAAAAAAAAAAAAAAAAAAAAAGAACAAACCACAAATCACTGCTGAGGACAGTGCGATAGTTAAGGAGGAGGAGAGAGATTTACAGCCCAGGATCGCCCGGAGGAGGGGCCTCAATGTGCGATGGCGTGGGTGATGGAAGAAATACTGCCGGGAAATCTAAATAGTTTGGAACCTCACTTTATACCATATATCACAAATGATATATGTTAATGGGAAAAAAATCAAACCATATTGATATGAGAAGACAGTTTAAGTCAGTGCTGACCTCTAAGTGAAAAAAGATATTCTAGGCATAAAAGTGCTTATGGAATATGGAATAAATAACTATGCATTTGATTATATTAAGAAATCCTATATATCAAAAGGATTCTACAATGAAAAGGCAAAACAATGGAAAACTTACAGCTTTCAAAACCAAAGAATGAATTATGTTGACACTGGTTAAAAAAAAATGACTAAAACCCCAACAGGAAAATAGGCAAAGGTTATAAATGGGCAGAAATACCAATGACTAAGAAAGTGTTGTATCAAAAATGTTAATTCTTCTTAGAAATCAAATGCAAATGAACAACAATGAGATACTATTTCCGCTTACCAGATGAGCAAAGATTTTAAAAGTATACTTTTGCTGTGCTTCCGTGAGTTGAGGACGTCCTGATACCCGTGCTGTTTGCTGGCGGGGGATCACTGGTAATATCTTTACCTAAACGGTACGAACACACGTGTTTAGAAGCCTCTATATATGTACAAATGATCTGATTAAATAATTCTCCTTTGTGTTTGAGAGTCACGCACGGAGGTTCATCACAGTGCTGTTTGTAATCACAGCCCAAGTGTTCATTCATTCTTTAAGCCATTGATTCAGTAGATATCAGGGTTTTGTTCTAAATCTGGATCAGATGTTGGGGACACTCTGGTGAGTAGAAAGTACACGGTTTCTGCATTTTGTGGAACTTACCGTTTAGTGGGAGGCAAGCAACAAATGAGTTAACAAACAGCTAAGAATTGCTCAGCAATTATGGTAGAATTATGGTGACTCCTTACAATAAAATTTCATGTGACCGTAAATGTGACGCGCGTGTCGAATGGCTCCAGCCATCTGTCCATCCAACAAGCAGGGGTCGAAGACCTGATGTACACTGGGGACTCTGCTAGACTTGAAGGACACAGTCGTCAAAACGGACACGGTCCTGCCCTCAGGGCCTCACACAACCAGGAGATTCTACGACTGTTGATGGGGACCCTGGGGAAGAGGTACAGGACCAAGGTGGCCGCTGGGAGAGGCCATTCCCTGAGAGGTGGGTGGTCAGGGAAATCTTCCTGGAAGAAATGCCTTCTGAGCTGGGACACCCCAGATGATAAAGAACGGGAAGAGAACCCTGTCACAATCAGACCTCAGGGAGGGTTAAGACAACGCAGGACACAGGACGCACGTGTAGCACGATACCAAGGGCATAAAGATCTGTGAGCCGGAGCAGGGGGAAGTCTGCTGAAATGTTACAGAACTGGTGGGGCCTTCCGGGCCCTCTCCTCTCTGTGGAGTCCAGCCCAGGCCTGACCACTGCCCTCTTTCCCCAGGTGTCCCCTGGGAACCGCTGGCCGGTCCTCAGGCACGGCCGCCTGGCCATTGGCTGCAGTGGCACCCAGCCCACGGGGTGGTCCTCTGCGCTCCAGGTCCTCCTCTCGTTAGGAAAGTGACCAGAGCAGCAGGGGAAGAAGAGACCCCGCCTCCGCACCGCGGGGAGAAGGTGGGGAATCTGCTTCTCAAGATGAGCTGTGCTCAGGCGACCTCGATGTTTCCGTGTTGTTTGTGATAGAAAAGCATCTCTTGGCATAAAGAGCGGGAAGGTCCACACGCGGTGTGAGGTGGGCAGAAGGCCAGCAGTGGGGCAGGGGGGGCCCGGCGGGGAGGTGGGGGACGGACGTGTTGTGCCTTCCCTGTGCCCCTGCAGCCCCAGACCTGCTTCTGATGGGGGAGCTCTCCTTCCCGCCCAAGCCACGCCCTGGGCCTGGCATATGCCACGGCTGCCTGTTTCCAGGAACGACCCCAGCTCTGCAGCCGCCTGTTCCAGGTGTCCTGAAGCTTGGCCCTTCTGACTTGTCCTCCATCTGGAATACCCTCCCCTTTCCCCAGCTGTGCCAGGAAAGCCAACTCGTGTTGTAGGATCCTGTGAGAAACCTCACTTCCCTGTGTGTTTGTGTGGTCTTTCCTGATCACCTCAATTCAAACAGGCGTTTTCCTCTAGACCGTCTGGCATTCGCTGAGAGAATGAGAGAAACACTCATTTGACATTTATCACATTCTGCCTTTTATTGCCAGTTATTTGTTACTGTTTGAACTCTGCCTCCGCCCCCCGGTGTGCAGCGCTTTTCTCTCTGCTTAGGAGGTGACCCGGCCCTCTTCCGTCACAGAACCTCCCAGGCCCAGCTCACAAGCCCCCCGCCCTGGGCTTCCCCTCTGGCTTTTTGTGAATCACAGTCTATTTTTATTCACCAGAATGAATTCCCTCAAGGCTAGCAACTATATATGACCTATCTTAGCGTTTCCAGAGGTTCCCAGCTCAGCGATGGAGTGATGAACGCCGAGTCAGCACTGGGAGTTTTTGAGGACCCTTTGATGTGTCCTAGGTTATAGGTTGGCTGCATCGTGCTTTTTTCCCCTATTGCATAGAAAATACTGTGCACGTAACAGGTGCTTAATGAACAGGAAACACTATTAGTTGTGATGTCTGTGTTGATAACACCATTACCAACATTACTGTTCAATGCTGTGGCAGAGGCTGTCAGGAGGAGGCAGGTGCTTGGTCCATTT
The DNA here is from genome assembly GCF_000442215.2 of Lipotes vexillifer. NCBI lineage: Eukaryota > Metazoa > Chordata > Mammalia > Artiodactyla > Lipotidae > Lipotes > Lipotes vexillifer. The sequence goes on along the minus strand of NW_006776528.1, from coordinate 420,950 downwards.
CTCATCCTGGCCAGGGGAATCCCGTCTGGGGTCGTCCCTGTTCACAGGGAAGATGCCAAGGCAGCTGGATTCCAGCACAGCCCTGGCCTGCGTCTGGGGGTTGGTGCTCCGGCTGGCGTCCAGCTGCCTCACCAGACAGGGTGCTTTTATGGAGCACCCTAACCCTAACCTCCATCGGGGCTGCCTCGCCCTGTGAGGGCCTCAGGTGCAGGAGTAGAGCCTGGGTCTGCTTCCTGTCTGCCCGCCGGCCCGGGTGCACGTTTAACTATGGACCGTGGAGGTGGGATTCCAGGAGCCACCAAGGTGGCCGAACAAGTCTAGGGGGCGTAGAACCCCTCTTTACCTTTCTGACTTGACCGTTAAGGCAGGTCTGAGCTCTGGGCCTGGCACCAGGCTGGTGGTTTACGTGACACTTTCAAAGCCGGTGGCTCCACCCTCCCGTCTCCTGTGAGCATCTCGGTGCAGGGAGCTGGCTGTACCCACAGCCCTTCCACGGAACATCTCAGCAAGGAGAAAGAAAAACAAAACAAAACAAGCCCCCTAAACTCCAGCTTAGCAGAGCCATGCTGCTGACTGACTGTATTTATCCTGACAATTCTGTTCCTTGTCTTTCTCCCTGAGTAAAGCTGTTCTTTTGATCCCAAAATTCTCGGAGAGAAGCGAGGCACAGAGATAATTATTTTTTAAAGTTGCTGAGGCGTCATAGCCATAGAGAGTCACGCCTCCATATGAGGGCAGATTCTTCGGGAGAAGGTCCTCAGGCTGTCCCCCGGGCCCTCGGCTGTGAGCCTAGTTGTGGGCAGAGGTGAGATGGCACAGGTGACTGCAGGGTGGTCCTGGGCCCTGCCTGCTGCTCGGACCCCAGCCTGCCCTGGCTCTCAGGAAAGCCCTCACGTGATGCGTTTGGGTCCTGCTGTCCTGGCAGAAAGCTTTGTTGGGTGACAGTTGTAAAAGGACCTGGGGGTGGGCCCCTCGGAGAAGGGAGAGAACAGGCAGCAGCTGTCACCGGGTGATGGGAGAGCAGAGGAGGGAGACAGATGGAGATGCGTGTGACTCCGCAAGAAGCGAGCCGGCTGGGGGCGGGTGGAATGGGAATCGGGTTTCTCAACCCACAGTGTCTTCTACCAAACCTACCATCCTGGAGACAGAAATGGGTGACATAATGTCCGTTGTATGTCAGGGAAGATTCTGGAAAGCACGGTGGAGTATGGAACCCGTTCATTCTTGGGCTTGCCAGCCTGACCCCTGTGCCAGGATTGTGGGAGGAGCTTGACCCCAGGGGGGACTTGGCTGGGAAGGGCTGTCTCTGGCTGGGCCGAGCTCTGCAGCCTCTACTGCAGTTCTGAGGCCATGCCGACTCTTCTGGATCCCTTTGGCCGGACCCCCTTCTTTATTCCTGGCTCCCCCTTCCACGCGGGTTCAGGGGTCACGCAGCTCTGGGTGAGATCATGGGCTGCCCTGCTTCCTGGAAAGCTCGTCTGACCTCCTGGAGCATCTGTTTTCCTGAGGGTCCAATCAGGTAACGTGGGCAAAGCCCCCGAAGCCCCCTATGATAAAGCCCCAGGGGTCACCCTGCTTGGAGGGGTGCAGTGTCCTCTGGGCCTGCTGCCCATTGGTGGGCCTGGTACCCTGGTTCCGGGGAAGCCAGTGTGGCACTGGGGGGACATTTCTACCTGGCACGTTCTGAACCACTTCTGTGATTCCAGAAAGCACAAAAAACAGAGCCCGGCCCTTGGTGACTGGGGCAGGCTGGGCCCTGCACCGTGAGCCCGCGTGGCGGGCCTGGAGGGCCAGCATCACACAGCCGGGTGGGGAGGACTTCCCGTGCACGTGGGTTGGGAGGTCCAGACCCTACAGCCCCGGAATGTAAAGTCTCGACCGTGAGCCAGCCCTCTGGGAACCAGTGGCTTCTCAAATCGTCCAGAGATCAGGAAGCGGGGTCTCATCTCTCTCTGTACTTTCCCCAAGGCTTTTGCTGTAGCATCAAAGCCACATTAGTGAGCCCAAAGCCCCTTTGTAAAGGGTCTGACTCTAGGGTCTGCTCCCTGGGGGAGCCGTCTGTTTGTGGGCCTGTGGTGGCTGGGAGGACTGGAAGCTTCTGGAAAATGCCCGTGGGCTGCGTGTGTTCCAGCCTCTGTGTTCCCATCTGAGAACGAGTGGAAAGTTGCCCAGTTTTCTGGGCGGGTCCTAACACCCATGGCCTTTCTGTCCCACGTCCTCACAAACCTGGCTGAGGCTTAAGATCCCACGCAGTGGACACGTGGAGGAAAGCTTCACTCCCCGCGACCCAGAGATCAGGGACCACCTCCCTCATCTCCCACCAGCACTCCTGCACCCAGCTCCATGCTTTGCTGCAGGGACCCCTCCTGCTTCCCCCAGGTGGTAGATAGAGGGCTGATGACACATTTGATGAGTTTAAGGAAAGGATGAGAAAGAAACAAGAGATTAAATGCCCTTCACAAGTGGATCCCCATCCAGGCCTCAAGGACAGAAGACCCAAGGCCTGTGGCCAGGTGAGGAAGCTGCCCACGCTGAGGACAGGGGCCAGCCCTGCTCCCATCCCCCGGCGGCCCGCAGGCCTACCGGCCGTCTTCCCGCCCCTGCACAGAGACTCAGGGAGGAAGAACGGTTCATCCGTCTCCATCTGCCTTACAAGGGTCGTTTCTGTCTTAGAGCATCCCCTGATGGCCTCTGCCACGTCCTCCGCGGGTGGGGCCTCCAGCAGTGCTCTGGTGGGCGGTGCAGTCCCTCGCTGGGGCCTTGAGGAGGGTGGAGCTCCCCTTCTCTCTGTCTCTGGGTTGGGGGTGGCACCCGGGGACGTCTCTGTTCTCTGTGTTCCTGCAGAGGGCTCGTCCCCCGCTGCAGTTTCATGCTCTGAGGGTACCACGGGCAGCAAGGAGGGGCCGCCCTCCCACTAAGGGCAAAGGCCAGATCTTCCTCCTCCTAAGCTCCAGGCTGGTTGTATGTCCAGCTCATTGTATTCAACACAAAACTCATCACCTTCTAACTTTCCTGTAGTTTCTGGCATCTTCATTCTCCCGGTCACACCCCAAACCCCAGAGTCACCAGTGACCACACAGCCCCTTGCCCACCTCCATCCAGTCTTTGTGTCCAGCTGGTGCGTCCTTCTCACCTCCTGCCGCATCCTTCCCGCCAGGCTCAGCCCTGACTCAGGCCCTCTGGCCGCACCTCCGCGGGGCAGCGATCCCCTCCTGGGCTCCCTGCAGATGCGCGCTGATTGATCATGCCGAGGCTCTGCTTTGATTACAGCACCTTTATAGACACATAAAAAAGAAGCAGTTAGGCAGTCAGTCATGGTAAATGTTAACCATCTGTACAGATTTTTTAGTGCAGCCCATCAAAATTGTCACCAGCCCTGAAGGCCCCACATTTCCAGGGTCCAAGGGAGCACCTTCCCCGGGCAGGAGGCAGCAGGCACCTGGGGACACGGGCGCAGAGCTGGCTCTGAAGGCTATGTCCTCTCCCAGGTCTGACCTCACATGCCGGGGCCGGCGCTGACCTACCCCAGGCCCGCTCCTCCTGGGTCTGCCCAGAGCCCACGCTGGCCTCTGGCTTGTTTCACTCAGGAGGGACAAGCAATCGCTCCCTCTGGGCCCTGTGAGCACTCTCCGTGAGAGGCCGTACATCACAGCAGTTAAAAATGGGGGTCATGGGGTGGTAATCTCTCAGCTGCTGGATGGGGGAAGGCTGGGGTGTCCTAGGGAAGCGCTGGGGTGGGTGGAGCGGACAGGCTTCAGCAGCAGATATTAACTGACCAGTAGGGGAGCAAATACACGCACTCAGTGATGGGGCTGGATGGAAATGGAGCCAGGATTTGCTGGGGTTGGGCTACGAGGGGTTGTTTTCTGTTAAAACCCAGTTGATGTTGCTGCCACACATGGTGATAATGAAAGAGCCAGCACTTCTGAAGGAATGAAGGCACTGGGAAATAAAAACAATTTGGTGGGTTCTGGAGTCAGACTCCCTGAGTTTAGAACCCAGCTCTAACCCTTACTGGCTGTGTGACCTTGGCCCTGACACTTACCCTCTCTGGGCCTGTTTCTTCATTTGTAAAATGGGTATAAAACAGTGTTGTTGTTTTGAATGAGCGACTCAGGACCTGAAAAGAGCCTTGGCACAGCGAGTGCAGCTGTGGGGAGGGGTGCAGGGGGACGGTACTGAGGGCAGAGGTGCTGCAGTGCATGGTATGACCAGCTCACCCTCTGGGTGGCCTTGTTCTAAACTTGCCTCCTGCACTTTGCTTGCGTGGGTCTGCTGCTCCAGGCAGGGTCTGCTGGGTGTCCTCCTGACGCTCCATCTGGGCCTGCGCCCTGGGTACGCCCCTCCTCTCACCCATGGGAGGGCTGTTGAGTTTGGTTATCTAGCATCTCCACCCCAGTGAAGCCTTCCTCTGGCCGACCCTGCGTCCTCTGGTCCCAGGGACTCACTCTTGGAACTGTCCCCTCGGCGTCGGGTGTGGCTCCTAGAGCTGTGTGTGCCAACGCAGCTGGAACTTGCTTTCACGGCTGGTTTGTCCATGTGCTGTTGGAACGTAGACTCGATGCAAATTCCTACTTGACCCTGCGGTGTGCAGTGTGACGCTACGCACTCCAGGAGTTCTGTCTGATCAATGCTAATTCACTCCCAAGCCCGCGTGCTTGCTGCCTGGTGGCCGGGGGACCATGGGGCAGAGGACACATGGGTCCACCTGCCTCATGACCACAGGCCTGAGGTTGGCTCTGCCTCCTTCTCTCACTGATGTCCCCCAGAGCCACCTGCTCAAGGAGCAGAGCCAGCGTGGCCCAGCAGGCTCCTCTGCCCCTGCTGCCCCACGTGGAGCAAGAGGAAGGCTCCCAGACGGGTCCACGCGGTGGGGGAGTGGACGGTGAGCTCAGGCAGGGATGGTAGCCCCCTTGGCTGTACAGGGCCTGGCACTGCAGACGCACACGTGTCTCCAATTTGGACTCGGCCTCTGGGCTTCCAAAGCCGACGGAAGCCCGATCTGGAGAGTCCTTGCATTGGAGGGCCATTGGGAAGAGGCTGGCTCTGCCGTGTGCCTCAGCCTGCAGGAAGCAGGCTTTCTGTGCCATTAAATAATTAACGTGGTGCTACACAGAGGAAAGGCTTTGGTGTTAGTAAAAGGCTTCAATTAATTGCTTTCACTTTAGCCATGTTCTGCGTCTCCAGGAGGAGACAAGAGAGAGGGAATGCGGGTTTTGAAGCCGAGCGAGAGACACATCCTCATAAAAGGCGACAAATGCCTTCTTCCGGTCACGTGGGGCAGCCCAGTCACGGGAGCGTGGGCCGTGGCAGCCACCGCCGGCTCCAGGCTCCGGCTGTCTTCCACTGGCTCCTGGGGAGCTGGGCGGGGGGTGTGGGGACCAGCTCCTTGCTGAAGGGTGACGGCCTCCGATGGGCTGACCCAGCTCTGAACAAGGCTGCGGCAGTCACGGGTTGCTTTGTGATCTGCTACTGCAAGAGCCCGAGTCATCACAGGCCTGCCGGCCGGGCCTTGAAAAAAAAGCTGCTGTTTCCAGGAAGTGGCTGTCAAGGCTGGGGCCGCACCTGGTGGCCCGTGATGCCGCCGAATCATGAGGTGACGAGGGGATGGTGTTTTGCACTTTCATGGCCCAGTGCCTGCCTCATCGTGCTGTCGTCTCTGGTCTGTGTCAGCCTCCCCAGATGTCCATCCTTGAGGGCAGACACCGTCCTTGTCTTCCTGTCGCTGCTCCAGTGGTGCTCAGGGCCTCCCGCCCCATGCTAGGACGTGGAGAGGCCTCCCGGGACTGCGTTAATGAGGGAAGACGGACTGTAAAGAAATAAAAAAGGAAAATGTACAGTATCCTGATGGTTTTGAGGACAAGAAGAACAATGAAGGAGCGGGGTGGAAATGCCAGGGCAGGGCAGGCACAGGGCCAGCTGCATGTTGAGAAGGGCGGTCAGGGTTTTTGCATTCAGGCAGAGGCTCAAGGAGCGGGAGATGCCGTGTGTCCGAGAGCGCAGGGCTTTCCCGGCAGAGGCCCTAAGAGGAGCACAGACCTGGCGTGACTGAGGCATCCCAAGGAGGCGCATGAGGCTGGGACTGAGCTCGAGGGAGGGTGGTGGATGCAGCGATCAAAGAGGTAATGGGACCTGACTGTGCAGGCCTTGTCAGGGCCTTAGCTTATCTTTGATAGGAAGTTATGGGGCAGTTTGGAGCCTCTGAGCCCTGGTATAGAGATAGTAATGGTCCCAAAGACAGGGCCCTGAGAACATGTGCAGGTGATTAAATTAAGGCTCTTGACCTGGGGATAACCCTGGATTACCTGGGTGGGCCCAGTGCCATCATGAGGATCTTTATATGAGGGTCAGAGAGAGGAGGCCACGGGGTGGGGGAAGCTGAGTCACAGTCAGAGAGGCTGGGACATGCTTGGCTGGCGGCTCTGAGGATGGAGGAGGGGCTGCCAGCCAAGGAGTGAGGTGCTCCAGCAGCCGGCCCACCTTGGGCTCTGACCTCCTGAGCTGTCAGGTAATGAGGCCCAGATGTCAGGAGTGCTGCTCTGTGCCTGGCCGGCGGCCCCGGTGACTCAGAGTCAAGTCACTGGGAAGAACCTGGCCAGCGGTGGGGAAGCCGGGTGGGTTCCAGAGACCGGCCTGGAGGGAGGTTCTTACGCAGACCTGCCAGGCATGGAAGCAGAGGAGCCTGCCCGGTGGAGGGTCCCACCGGGGCCGGTCATCTGAGGGGCTGCGTCTCCTGGACCAGCCCTGGTGACAGAAGAGAAGGGGGCGCCGGGGCTGGGCGGGAATCAGCTGCTGGAGCTAAGACACGGGTGGGTGGCCGTGGCGGGGGCCGGCGGTGCAGACTTCAGAGGGAGGAGCGGCTCCCTGGGCTCCCGGCGCTGCGGAGGGCCCGGAGCGAAGCGTACGAGAAGAGCCGAGGCTGCCGCGTGCTGCTTGCGCCCCAGGCCACGGAGAGGACCGTGCCCTCCAAGAGCCGCCGCCCCCCCGGGCCCACTGGCCGGGCCTCCACCCACCTCCGGAGTTTCTTCAGCGCGTGCGGCCCACTCTGTCCCTCCACCTGGCGCTGACTTTCATCCTCCAGGCCGGGTTTGACATCTTCCTCCTTCCAGAAACTTTCCAGGAGTAGTCAAGGGAGAGTCAACAGCTCCTCTGGCCCCACTGGCTGGGGATCTGGCCTCGCAGTATTCTACCAGCGTGCTTTTCATATGAAATATGCTGCGATCAACTTACTTTGGTCCGTTGCGACCTAATTCCCCATATGCCCTACTCAGTTTTGTTTTGTTTTTCAAATGAGTGGCCTTCACAAGGTCTTCAACAAAGTCTTTGAGTCCAGGGGATTCCTAGAAATCATATCCCTCTCTCTCTTTCCATCCCTCCATCCCCACGTCCCTCCCTCCCTCCCTCCCTCCCTCCCTCCATCCCTCCCTCTACGCATCTATCATCCCTCCACCCCTCCCTCCATCCCTCCGTCCCTCCCTCTACGCATCTATCATCCCTCCACCCCTCCCTCCATCCCTCCGTCCCTCCCTCTACGCATCTATCATCCCTCCACCCCTCCCTCCATCCCTCCATCCCTCCCTCTACGCATCTATCATCCCTCCATCCCTTCATCTGTTCCTCCCTCCCTCCCTCCCTCCAGTTTCATTGAGCTCCTACCGTATGCCAAGATCTGCATTCCAGTGGTTTTGATCCAATGATATAAACCAACACTTAATTAAGTCTTTTGGATGTTGGTTACCTCAGAAACGGAAAATGTCAGGGCTGGAAGGTACCTTATAGATCATCTATTAAAACCTTCTCATTTTACAAATGAGGAATCTGAGGCCAGAAAACGAATGCGGGGGCCAGAGGTCCCTCAGCTGGTCAGCGGCCAGAGCATTTGCCCGGCATAGTGCGGTCCACCTGCCCACAGTCCCAGGCTTGCTTTGTGTCTGAGTGGCTGGTTTTCAAGGCTGAGGAGAGCACACAGTGGTCCCAGTCAGAACAAGGAACATGGTGACTTTTCAGGTGACTGGAATCTGGGGTGAGTGGCAACACTTGTGGAATGGAAACACCTCATGTCTGCGGGACGTGTGGTGATGTCTCCAGAGGGTGGGGGGGTCCCTCTGGAGCATCCTGGGATGACTTCCAGATGGGGCGGAGGAGACAGGTAAATGCAGTTGGCCCTGCAGGCCTTCACCTGGATCGGATTTGAACCCCAACTCTGGGCTCCCGGGTAGGGTAAACAACCCCCCAGCCCCCCCTGCCCACCTGGCCGGGCTGGACTCCTGCTGCTGGAACCGCAGCTCAGGGCCTTGTCCCCTGAGCCTCCCTGGGAAGCTGCAGAATCTGGCTGGCCTGCCCACCACCTGAACGTCACCCCTACCCGGTTCCCCTTGGTTCCTCCCAACCTTGCGTGGAGAACAGTGTTGAGTGGCGCACAGGGTGGGCTTGAAAGTGATTCGGGGGTGTCTGTGTGGCACTTGGAGAAAATGGTCATCACGTTCTTTCTGTATTACTAAGGTTGATGGGAAGTTCTAAAACACGCAATTTAAAGAAAGATATTAAGTAATACATTCGTAGAAGCATTCTAGAAATCCATAAAACTTTTTAAATGAGCAAGTTGAGCTGGCTTTCACGAGCATAACTTTTTTACGTGTATCAGTTTTTTTTTAAAACCTGTACACTTTTATTTATTTATTTATTTAAAAAATTTTATTTATTTATGGCTGTGTTGGGTCTTCGTTGCTGTGCGAGGGCTTTCTCTAGTTGCGGTGAGCGGGGGCCACTCTTCATCGCGGTGCGCGGGCCTCTCACTATCACGGTCTCTCCCATTGCGGAGCACGGGCTCCAGACACGCCGGCTCAGTAATTGTGGCTCACGGGCCTAGTTGCTCCGCGGCATGTAGGATCTTCCCAGACCAGGGCTCGAACCCGTGTCCCCTGCATTGGCAGGCAGACTCTCAACCACTGCGCCACCAGGGAAGCCCTACGTGTATCAGTTTTGATGCTTAAAAAGCTACAAGGCCATTTCTGTCTCAGACGTAGTGATAATTTATTCAAATTCCTGATAGACCACTGACTAGAAAGTTTGTTCACACAAGTAGGTGATAAAGGTTTTAAAACCATTTTTTTTTTTTTTTACAGCTGCTCAGAAATTTACAATAGTTGAAATTCTTTAAAGGTTCAGACAGTCCTTCCTTCTCCTTCAGGACCAGGGGAATGTTGGTGTTTCCTGCCGTAGTTTGACCTGATTCCTTGCTGGCCTTTTTTCATCTCAAGCCAAATAATGAAATAATGGCTGCGTGTCCCGTGAGAGCAGCGGGTTCAGACTCCATGGGAGGGCGTCCGCCACCGGCTGTGTGGATGTGGCCGTGTGGCCCTCTGTCTGCTGCTGCACCTGCTGGAAGCCCTGCCGAGCCCCCCCGCCCCCAGACCCTGATGCACCTGCTGCAGATGTGCCCTTGGGTGACGGGGACACAGACCCTCTGTGGGCCCCTTGCCGACGAGGAACTGCTAGAGCAGCACTCCACCCTCTCGGCCACAGGCAATGCGTTCCGTGCCAGTGGCCCACCCCTGAGAAGCCCCCGCTCTGGGCTGACCCGGCCCTCTGCCCTCAGGGCTGGTGTCTGGAGGGGCTGTCCGTCCAGCCTCCCAGCGGGGAAGCTGCACACCCCACCCGGCACTCGCAGCCCCGGCGCCTCCGGGCAGAGGTCGTCCACCACATCATCAGGACCAGCGCAGCCCCTTCCTCTGCTGCCCTGAGTCAGTGCGAGTCCCTGTCTCCGCCCTCCGCACCTTCTCTCCAACATCTCACCTGTTCCAACGGTTTGAGCTTCTCTTGGCGGTTGGAGTCTAGATACATAGTGCTGTAGGCTTTGTCCTACCGAGGTTTCCCCCGGAGTCCAGGCCTGAGGGAAGGCCTTGGAAGCTGTTTGTTTGGACAGTGATGCCAGAACTGGGTGAGGGGCTAGGGGAGGGAGACGGGCAAGGAGGTGCACTGCCGACCCAGCCATCTCCTGGGAACCCCGGGCTCCATCCTCCCAGCCTGTGTGTAGGACGAGCATCACCATCCCCTGAGCGGTAGGGGAGGGCCTTAACGTGCCCACCTTCCAGGGTGGCATGTGCAGAGGGCAGGCTGGCCCCAGTCCCTGGTCCTTAGTGAGGTCAAGGTCCTGGGAGGCCTGCCTCTGTGATGAGATGTGCCTTCCCTGGGAAAAAGTGATGGTGGCGGGGGGCGGGGGGGGCGGGCAGCAGGGGCCCAGGAGGGACGGGACCGCAGGTGTGGGTGGCCTTTGTGGCGGGGGGGGGGGGGGGGGGGGGCCAGCAGGGGCCCAGGAGGGACGGGACCGCAGGTGTGGGTGGTGTGCTCAGTGCGGGGCCAGAACTGTGTGTGCGCAGGGTGGGGGGGTGGCCGGGCCGCAGAGAGATGTCAGGTGAAGCCACGGCACCTGGATCCACGGGGATCAGGGACTGTCCTGCCAGATGCGGCCCTCAGAGAGCTTGAATGACCACCAAAGGAGCACAGTGTGCAGTGTCTGCATAGCGGGTGGGACTGCCGAGCCGCCTCTGCCTGGTTCCAGTGTAGAACGTGGGCTGTGTGTCCTCAGTGAGCCCTTTGCTGCCTAAGGTCCCGAGTTAAACATCCCTCTAGTGACAATTTCACCCAACACCTGGGATCCAGACCCCACCTGATGACAGGTTACTGGCCAGGGAACAGCACACTCATAAGACGTTGTCATCAGTTAGAACTGCATTGTGGAAGGGAGCAGGGCGTGCTCACCACACACGCACACACACAGTCATCACGGGTTCTGCTCTGTAAACGGCTGAGCTGAACTCCCTCTGGGTGTTCCCGGTGGTCAGTGCAGGTGCGAGAGGGCGACCTTGTGGGGTTGAGCCAGTGAGCGGAGGGCAAACGTTGTACCTGATTATACAGTCTGAGCAAACTTCTAAAAGGCCGCTTTTCGGAAGATGTATTTGTCCAGTAGCACATTTCAGATCGATAAGGATGTCGTAGAGTTTATCCAGGGGAGTAAAACATTAGTGATCTTTCTGTTGGTTGAGACGTTGATTTTCTTTCTCTCCTACTGACATAAGGAACTCCCTTATTTGGGGAGGGGCTAATCTCATCATAGGACTCCTGTGTCCAGAGAAGGAAGAGCAGAGACGTGACCTCAGAAATCCGCCAGTGCTTGTTAATGGGGCTAGTGTCCAGCGTGTGTGGGGATGCCCCTCCTGTACCAACCCTGGGGGGGTGGCCCACTGTGGACTCTGTCCAGGAACACCAGCGTAGTGATGGGCGTCCCTGCGCCCAGCACCAGCCCCTCCCTGTGCAGGCCTGCTGTTCTCGAGTTCTTAGCGTGGCCCCATCTACTTTAGCAGGATCATCGGGGCCTTCCACAGGTGGGCCAGGCGCTGCAGACCACTTCTCGAGGGGCTTGGTGAGAGCAGCCCCTTCCCCTCGTCATTCACTCTCGTCAATGACGTGGAGTAAACTGGGAAAGTCGTTAACTTCTCTGACCCTTACCTGTCACCTGTACAATGGGGAAGGGGCAGAGCCACTGGACGGGAGGCGTGTGGGTTACAGGTGCAGCTGGTAGGGCGAGCTCTGTAATTACCTGATGTGGTTGGTTTCGTCTGCCCCCAGATTTCACTCCTGCACAGATGGTGCCACAACTTCCCGCAGGGGCTTCCACTGGGTGTCAGCCACCCCAGTGCTCGCCGCTGGCACATGCACAGATGCCCAGGGCTCCAGCCTCCAAACCTGCAGGCTGGCCTAGAAAAGCGCCCAGAGGACAATGCAGGTGGGTTTTCTAACCCACAGGGATCAAACTGCCGCGGGGGAAGGAGAAGCAGGCATGTGTGGTAACCCTCCCAAAGCGAGAGCCAAAGTCAGTCAGCTCGGCGTGATGGCAGACCTGCTCTGGGCTTCCAAGGCTTTTAGTTCTAATGTAGTTTCCTTTAGAAATGTTGCACCAGCCAAGCTGGTGACGGCACAGATGACATCGTGTAGAAAAGCCTGAGCGTCACTGGCCCTGAGTCAGGAGAGTTGGATTCCGAATGGGAGGAAGATTTAAGAACATCTTTTTTAGCCAATTTTTCAAACAGATCATTTTCTTCTTGCGTGTGTAAAAGGGTAAATGTATAATTTTTGAAAATTGCCAAAATAAGCCTAAACAGCCCTTTGAACAAATATAGAATACAAATTATGTCATAAGAACGCATTGCACCTGTTCAATTGGCAGTCTGTCTTTTCTTTCCCCAACCAGAGATCGAACCCTGGCTCTCGGCAGTGAGAGCACTGAGTCCTAACCACTGGACCGCCATGGAATGCCCTTCTTTCTTAATAAATAGTACATAAAATAAAAAATACAATGCAATTGTTAGTGTCTTAGATTCGGTGAGATGCAGTATTAGGAGGGTGACCAGTATCTGTGGTTCCTTTAAGTAATGTCCATAGGACACAGTCCAATGAGTGTGTTTTCCCTCTCCTGATTGAGTTTGGGTTGGTTTGCCCATGTTTTCTTCATGACGGTTAATTTTTGTGCCAACTATGGTGTCCGTTGCTCAGTCGGATGCTAGTCCAGATGCCAGGGAGGTGTTTTGTAGATGTGATTAACATTTACAATCAGTGGACAGCAAAGAAGCAGAGTATCTTCCATAATGTGGGGAGGGGCTGATGCATTCGGTGTGGGGAGGGGCTGATGCCTTCGGCTGGGGGCCTTACGACTGGAAGAAGAAAGGGTTCTGCTTCAGGACGGCAGCACCAGCTCTTCCCTGAATTTCCATCCCGCCCTGAGGATTTGGGACTTGCCAACTCCTGCAACCCTGAGACCCAATCCCTTAGAAGAAATCTCTGTCCTCTTCGTTCTGTGTCCCTGGAGAACCCCGACGCGTGTAATCTTTTAACACGTGTTGGTTGGAATTGAACAGTGTGACCCACGTAAAGCAAAGAAGAGCCTTAGAGGTCAGTGTAGAGAGACGATTTCTGCACCAGTGGCTCTCGCTGCAAGCCCCGCGCCCCACCTTGTGCCCGTAGTGTGGCTCAGCCACAGCAGACCCTGTGTCTGCCCCGAGTCACCCTGTCTCTCTGCGTTTGGCCCGGGCTTCAGGCTACAGGTGCCCTCCCCGCTCAGGGCCGGCACCGAGCCGCCCCAGGTCTGCTGTGAGTGCCCCAGGAGGCCGCGTCCCTGTCCCGTGGGGCAGGTGGGGTGGCGCTGACACCATCCTCCCAGCGGCCGGCATGGAGTGGCTGCCCCGGGGCACCCAGCATCACCAGAGCCACCTGCTCTGGGCCCGGCTGCACGTGGGCAGAAGTGAATGGCTATGTTAATAGTTTCCCCAGAATAATCCATCATCCCTCAACGATGCGTTTCTGACAGTTAATTAGAATCCACACAGCGGAATAACGAACATCGTGTTTAGAATGACAACCACTGCAAAACAGCAAGGCAGCCGGCCTGTGGTCTCTGGTCCTGGACGCCTCCCGAGCTCACCTTCCAGATCCTGTTCAGCACGTCTTCAGCCAGTGATCCCGCCGAGTGGGTACGGACGCCTTCACCACGTGGAGGGCCCGACCTCCCTGGCCATGGGCAGGGGTCCAGGCATGGACGGAAGGGAAACCGCCAGGCTGAAGGAAGCAAAGCCTTCCCTTTTCTGGGGCTGCAGTGGTGGGGGGACAGGAGATGGGAAAGCTTGAGTTAGAGGGACCTCAGAGGAAGAGGATGCAAACATCCCCCGACGCCCCCATGGCCGTGCTTTCCCATTTGTCCACCTGGGTTGGGACCCTGCAGCTGGTCGGGGAGGTGTCTGGCCTCCTGCAAGGGCGCCCAGCTGCTCAGCAAGTAGAGAGCCGTCCTGTCCGGCTGCCCCTCTGTCTCAGCCCCACCTGCTGCATCTGCTGGAGAAGTGTCCCTGGCTCACCGGGTGGTGATGACTTCCGTTCCGCCGTCACCTTGTGGGAGGCCGGTCCCACTCTAGAGACCAAGAGGACTGTGACCGGGCTGGGGCCTGCGAAGAGCCAGCGTCATTCGATAACCTTCGGTCTGTGCCCCTCCCCCCAAGGAAGTGTCCTGCTGTATTCTTTGTGGGCGCACCCACGTTCCCTGGGCGACCCATGCAGGGCCCTCGGTGGTTCCCAGGGATTAGAACCCACATCCGGGGTCTAGTCTGGGACCAGGTCCACACGCTTAGGCTGTCTGAGATTCAGTTCCCTCCTTTGTGTAACGGGCATAAAACTGTCTGTTTCTTAAATTCTAAAAGGAATAAACACTGTAATAGTGTAAAGTGCTCAATGAGTACGAGAGGGAGACACCACGACCCTTTATTCTCGGTCTCCCAAAAGGCAGGAGCTGCGTCCTTGGGGGAGAGGGCACCTCCCTGCCCTGCCTTGCTGGGGGGGGGGGCGGGGGGCAAATTTCTAGCGCCT
>NW_006776528.1:395671-406478 GCF_000442215.2 Lipotes vexillifer | reverse complement strand
GGGGGGGGGGGGGCGGTGGGCAAATTTCTAGAGCCTTCTGACCCAACGGAAGCCTTTGCTGGTCTAGGGACGGGACGTGTCAGAACCACTGTACGAGTAGTTTAGAGACGACCAGAGGTCACTTTATCTTGGCCCCTGGGCTGTGTGCTGTGGGCTGTGGGGTGGACGTTATCGCCCGCAGGCCTTGAGGCCCGGCGTGCAGCGTGTGGATTCCGTGGTTCGGAACTCCTGCTGTGGCCGCCTTGGAGCTTCTGGTCTGGCGTTGGAGCTGGAGGGATGAGGGCCTTTGTTTCTGACCGTCAGGGAGGGCGGGTCCAGTGAGGTGGAGATGGGACTGCTGGCTGGTCCAACACCTTGTCATCACGCCCCTCCTCACACTGCCGCTCACACCGCCGCTCACACTGCCGCTCACACCGCCGGAGGCTGAGGACGCTCCTTCGCCTGGTTCTTCCCAAGTACGCACAGCCGGTCTGGGACGGCAGTTGTGCTGGGTGGTTTTCGGGACGAGCTGCAGCCCAGAATCTCCTAGAGCCAGTGGCCTTTCACCCCCTGTGTCACTGTGTCCCTTCTGAATCCCACAGCCGGCTGTGGAACATGGCCCAGTGTTCACGACAGATGCTGTCAATCACGAGTCACACTGGGTACAGCCGAGGAAAAGGAAGGAGCCTGTGAAGATCCCATGGCACGAAGCCTGGGGCCCGTGGGGGCCTGCGACTCTCCTGTCCCACTGAGAGCTGCACCCAGGAGTTTGGCCCTCTCCTGCTTTTAACAGCAGAGGGTGGGCGGCCCATACCTTAGTGTTCCTGGCCAGCTGGGTCTCAAGTGGTCTGTGCTGACCACACCCCCGCCCCCTAGGGCTGTGTTCAGGCCCCTCCCCAGTCCTCTAGACCAGCCGACCTGGGAGGCCTGCCCACAGGGAGGCTTCAATCTCTGACCCCCGACCTGCCAGGTGGGAGGGAGACGCAACCCAATGACAGAGGTGGAAATGCCTCGTTACAGCTCCATGAATCAATCAGTTGCCTTGCGGGGAGATCACAGTATCCCAGATGCAAATCCCCACAAGACAATAAATATAGATTCCTTGGTCGTAATCACAGCGGCATCTTCACCTGCCTGCAGTGATTAAAGTGTAACCAAACTGCCATTTAATTTCATTCCAGGCCATTTCCACATTGTGTTGTGTAAAGACGTCTGGACACAGAAACACTCCCTGCAGCCCAGGCCGGGTGTGAGGGACTCTGGCCTGGAAGGCGCAGCTTGGGCAGGGGTCCCGCCCCTCATCTTGGACTGTCTCTGCGGGGGGTGTCCCTGTCCTTCATTTGGAAGCCCCCTCCATCCTCCCATCTGCTTGCAGCAGATGCCTGCCCTGAAGCTCAGAGAGGCTGAGACCCTCCAGGTCCACTGACCAAGTGCCAAAAGAGAGCTGTTTCCAGAGAGGCTCTGCCCACACCTTCCCTGGGGGCGAATGCACTTGGCCACAAACGGCTGCCCCACCTCTGCAGGGAGGGCGGCCTGGCTGCACCGCAGGCCTTACCCGAGCCGGAGGGAAGAGGGCAGAGACCTCTTGTTCGCTCAGGGGTGTCTGAGGCCTGGGCTGGGAGAGGTGAAGAGGTAGCCATGGAGGAGGCCAAAGTCCCAGGTGAGCCAGGGACTTGGTCCAGCCGGGCCGGCGGGGCTGCCTGGGAGCTTCGCTGCAGCCCCTGTGACCGACAGCTGACCCACTTGCTCTGGTGGGTCTTTGAGGGCTGGAGCGCCCGTCTGTCTGCAGGGGGCTCCCAGGAGCTGGGGCGGGGCTGTGTAGGCTGATTTGCATGACGAGTAGAGACCCCTAGGAATGCCCTTCCACCTTGTCAGCATCCGGAGAGAGGGAGGTGGGAACAGAGTCTCTAGGGTGAGAAGGGACGGTGGCGGGGGTCCCAGGGCTTGGGGATGGGGCTGGGGCTGTAGGAGCGTCTGCTTGCTGCCATGCAGGAGGAGACAGCTTCAGCTCATGCAGGCCCTGACAAATCGGGGATCCCATTGTTTTAAGAGTGCACCTTGGAGGTTCCAAAACCGAGCAAGGGAAGAGGGTGCTGAGTAGACCGGGAAACACGTGTGTGTCTTGGCGTGCTTGTGTGCGTGCGTGCGTGCACATGTGTGAATGTGCGCGCACGCACGCACACACCTGGCGGTGAGCTCTTAGCTCTTTGTCTGCAGGACGGACAGAGCAGGCGAGGAGAGGGTGGCGGCCGTGGTCCGGGACGCCGGAGCAGCCTTTCAGGAATTGCTGCCTGCAGCCCAGGCCTGCAGGGAGGGCCTGGGGCCTCTGAGCGCATTACTTACGGGGCTGCAGAGGCCTCCTCTCGGAGCCAGCATCCAAGGCCTGGAAGGTCTCAGCACGAGCAGGCTGACCTGAGGGAGGACGGGGCGGGCCCTGGGCGCAGGGCAGCAGGATGCACGGCCACATCGGCGGTCAGCTGAGGTCAGCCTGGCAGGGAAGGCAGAGCCCATGGGCTGAGTTTCCTCTGAGCCTGAGAGCTCCTCCAGGCGCTGTGTGCTCCCTCCCATGATCGGCTGTGCCCAGCACGTGGGCGCTGGCCAGCGGATGGCGTCCCAACCGCGGGGCTGACAGAGAGCAGCTGGAACGTGGCCCGTTGGACCCTGTTCCTCCTCGTCTTAGAGACCGGCCTGCCCTGTCCTGTGCCCCAGGGTCCCTCCCACCCGCCCGCGGATTCGCCTCCTGTGTCCTCCAGTCCACTCACGGCTCTCCGGCCCTTCTCTCTGGTTCCAGCCCCACCGGGTCTCGCCTGCCCACTGCAGAAGCTCCAGCCGCCCCCCAGCTCTCACTGTTCACGAATCTCTTCCCATCGTCCCTCTGCTCCGAACCCACCGATGAGTACACGCTGCCCAGGGGTAAAGCCCAGCTCTACTCTGGGCCTTCCTGATCCCAACTCCTAGGACTCCGCCAGTCACCGCTCTGCGCACAGCCCTGGCCTCCAGCCCTGTGACACTCCGGTCCTGCCCCCAGGGTGCTTCGCGCACTGTTTTCTGTGGACGTTGCGTCTCCGGTTCCCTTTAGCGTGACCCTTCTCTCTGCTCGCCCTGGGGCTAGCTCTTCACCCTCCGAGCTCGGCTTGGGCACCTGTGCTGTGTCCCCCAGGGGTTCCCGTGTCCAGCCCGCCCGGCCGCACGGCTCTCAGATGTCCCCCGTGGCTCTCCCATCTCTTGGTGGCCTGTGGGCTCCCAGACGAGGGACCCCAGTGGTCCTGGTGCTGTGCTCAGTGCCCGGCCCAGATCGGTCCTTGAAACTGTCCTGTATTTCCTTCATTCTGAGGACTGTCCACACGGCAAGTTGCCCTGTCTGTGTGCGTCATAGGAGGAAAAGGAACGTGGGCCCTGTTATTTTTGACTGAGTGTGCATTGACCGAAGCCACTGCGTTTCTGCTTCTGGGAGGACCTTCCTTCCTTACACTCTGAGGGAACCTTCACGGGAGCCTCACGGCGGCCACCATGGTCCTCGGCATGCGCCCGAGTGGACGGACCTCTGAGGACTCCAGGATTGTGGTGTGATGGCGAGAATATTGGAAAAGGCCGTGATGTCTTCTGCTTTCGCTATTCGATTAAACTCAGTTTTCATTTTTTTCCTATATTGACTTACAATTGCGGAAGTAATGTGGCCCGTCTCGAGAATGAGTCCGACGCTTCAGCCAGATGCTGCTCTGCCCCGAGGGACGTTCCCCTGGGATGTGCGCCGTGTTCCCCCTTCCTGGCAGCCCCAGGCGCCTGTTGTCACATGGCAGTAACTGAAAGGCCACCTCCAGATGCACGATCGGCTGTCCCTCCAATGCTCGGTCCTGGGGGTAGCCTTTCTGAAGACAGTTCTGGTGGAAATTATAGATTCGCCTTAAAGAGGAAACTCCACCTACTGCGATGCTGGCAGATCGAAACTTACTAGCTCACCACGTGGAACACCGTGGGTGGAGGGACTCTGCGTTTGCTCCACCCTCCTCCGCCCGCAGCAAAGACGGCTGTGCTCAGATTTACTTCTCTACCTGCTGTCTGTCCGCACGTTTCTCCCGACCTCGCGGTGGGATTTCAGTGACACTCAGTGTGATGCCACCTAAGAGCAGAGGGACACGGTGCCTTTATAAAGTGACTCTGCCCCTTTACTAAAGTCTGGCGTGTCTCTCAGACACCCGAATGGCTCCTTAACTGTCTGCAAGGTCGTGCTTACCCTCTTGGGTCTTACCCCGGGTGGGGCCTCCCTCCTGCACCCCGGCTCCTGTTCTGCTGTGTTTTGTTCCAGGGGTTTCTGGAAGGGCAGGCGTCCCCACCCTGGACTCAGAGGATGATCGCCCCATCCAACGAAAGGCGCCCGTTGTCTCTGCCGCAGAGGCCCTGCAGGAGACGGGGTCCTCAGTCTCACGCCCCTCCGCCAGGTTACTCCCACCAGGCATCAGAAGGGTTCAGGCTCTTGGGCCCTGTTGCGTTTCGCCCCCATTGACTCACGTGCTCTCTCACTCTCGGGAGCCTTTGTACGGGCTGGAGGGGTCCTTAGAAGATGCTGCCGCTGAAGGGGTTGGGGGTTGAGGCCCCTCTGTTGTGCACCTGGGGGGCTTCCCTGTGGAGTGAGGGTCCCGGGTCACCTCCTGCAACCTCTCCTCCCGCCAGGACTGTGGTGCAGCACCCCGATCCTTCTAGGGATCCTCCCTCCTGTTTCTCTTCTTTGGCCTCTGTCTCTTTTCCATACATCCTGGGCGTGGGTGAGGCCTCAGTGAGGGGTGACCTCAGGGACAGAAGACTTATTCAGGCTTGAAAAACCCAACCCAACCCACTGCTTCAGCGACACTCAAATTCTGGGCTTTGGATGGTCGCCCCACCCCGTCCCTGGCCCTCGTGCTGTCACAGCATTCTTGCTGCCAGAGAACACAGGTGATGATTATTTAATAATAATCCACATTTGAACAGTTATTTTCAAATTGCAAAGCACTTTTACTCAGGGTATTTCAACTTCTCACATTGACTCTCCGACTCACTGTCATTCCCCTTTTACAGATACGGACAAGGTGAGCTGGGGTTGCTCATTCATTTATGTGTGTTCCATCCATCAAGAAGTACTCCCTGGGTGCATAGTATGTACATATCCCTGAGTTAAACTGTGTGTAAAATATCACATAGCAAGGAAAGTATAAAATATGGAAATAAGGTAACACGAGAAGTGTAGAGGTAAAAACTGCTGTGGGATCACACACGAAAGGGAATTGTATTACCTGTAGGAGGTGGTCTGCTGTGGCTGGTACGTGGGGGCGATGAGGTTAGAAAGTTCTCTTGGGAACTAAGAGAGGGTGAACTTTTAGAAACGCCAGGGAGGAAAAGTGTCCTTCATATTACAGCGGCCGGGGTGAGGGTCGTGGTCCCCCCTGGCCCAGGAGGGAGGTGAGCCTGGCCCGAGGCCTGGGTGGTCAGCAGGTGGCAGAGGCGGCCCTGAGCCCCGGGTCCTCGCTGGCTCCCTGACAGCTGGCTGCTGTGCTCTTGGTGAATGCCTCCGTTTCAGGCACGGAAGGGGAGAGGGAGTGAGAAGACCCAGGGAGCTGTGGCCAGCTTGCCTCGCCTGGGTCTCTTCCCTGGTCTGTCCGGAGTGCAGGGTCTGTGCTGCAGAGAAGCGGTGATCACCCGGGTCTCCCGGACTCAGGAGGCTGCTCTGTCACGGGTGCGACAGCTCAGCCGAGCGTTCTCGGGCCAGAATTGACTTTCCCAGAGGGCTCAGAGAGCGCCTTTCCTCTGCTCCTGGCCTGGGATGTGGGCCATGAAGTCCCGCAGGGTCCTCTTGGCGCAGGTCCCGTGAGCAGGAGGTGACAGTGGTCTGTGAGGGTGACCACCCTCTCTGGCACTGGGGGTCTGGGGGCAGAGGGAGGGAGCCCTGGCCCTGCGGGGCGCTGAGCTGCTATTGTCACGTGGGTGAGGTCCGAGTCCTCGAGGCCAGAGCCATGACTCCCATCTCCCCCTTAACTGCATCTCTGTCCCTCCATCGATGGTAATTCACAGGTCAGTGACTATAACGTGTGGATGAGGGACACCCAGGCTGGGGAGGGTGCTGAGGGTCCTGCTTCATTCCCCAAACATCTCTGAGCACAACTGAGGTACCGACGTAACAGCGGGGAGGTAACGATGGTGGTCAACGGTCTTCGTTTTCCAGGAGCTTCTCACCCAAGGAGAGAAATAACTCAACTTTGGCAGCGTTGGGGGCTGGGGGCTGGGGGAGTGCTTCTGGGCTCTGGGACCTGGGGCCAAACAGCCCCCTTCAACTCACCTCTATTCATTTTAATTCAGCCACCTGTGCTGAGCACCCATTTCTGGGGAAGCACGTGGGTGATGGGCTAGGGCGGTGGTGGGAAAACAGAGTCTGGAGCCCACCTTCTGCTCTCTCCTCCATGTGTCTGTCTGTCTGTCTCTTCCTCTCTGAACAGACACCTGTGCGGCTCCCACCGCACGCCAGGCCCTGCGCTTGGAAACTGGGGAAGAATGAGGAGCTGAAAGAAGCTCATCCTCGTCCTTGTGGAATCTCCCCACGCGGGCGGGAGCGTCGGCACTGACCAGATGGGCAGCGAGTGTGCCATGAGGGGGTGTGGGTGGCCCGAGGGTCAGTCTCGCCGACGGACCGCCACCTGGGCCTGTGCCACGGCACTGGGGCAGCTGAAGCCCCTTGGTGCTTTGCTGTTGGTACGTTTATGTTACATGAGATATATAATATTATACACACACGTGAATAGGTATTATATCTTACATATACTATATATTATAGAATAGACATTACATTATGTACACATATATGTATACTTTAAATTGCAACCCGTAGGGTATGGTTCCTGCAATAAAAAGGAGTCTGTTTAAAAAGCTACACAGCAACAGAAAATGTTAATTCACTCAAAGATTTTACGTGTTAAAAGAGGACAGAAAACATGGGAGAATATCTGTATAATCTTTGGGTGGGTAAAGGCCTTTCAAAAGCACGAGGGAAAAGGTTGATGCTTCTGACCACATGACATTTTAGAGCTTTAGAAACCGTGGGCAAAACCGAGCAACAGGTGAGAAGTCTCACAGGTGGCAGGTTGCTGACGTCACCTGGCCTGCGAGGGCGGTGCAGCTGGACCACAGGCCAGGATGCTGCTGGCTTCCAGACCAGCTGGCACACAGCTGCTTCCCTGGGCTCCGAGTGACCTCTCCCCTGTCACCAGCTCCCCTAGGACCCGCCTCCCCTGCCCCCCACACAGGAAAATGCAGATCTGTGCCTGAAGGGTGCGGCCCAAGGGCACAGCCGATGTTCATCCTAATGGGTTGATGTTTGCGCTACACGATTGTCAAAATGTTTTGCATTTCACCCCGCCTTTAACATGTCACTGAATGCTTATTTTGTGCTAGGCACGGGCTTATCTGTGTCGGACTCGCTAACTTACGTGATCCTCACAGCGCCTCCAGGAGGACGGGGACGTTATCGCTATGCCAGGTAAGGATGCAGGCACAGAGAGACGTCTGCTCTCACCCAGGGTTATACAGGTTGGAAGAGGTGGAGCCGGGACTCATAACCACTGGGCGCCACCGCCTTTTCAGATCAGCAAGAACAAGGACAAAACCCAACAGAAAAATGAGCAAAGTGTTTGAACAGGAGATTCTCGTGTGCAACATACATGAGACACTGATGCACAATAAACCTACAGAAAGATCTCCATCTCCAGGAAAAATCAAATAAATGCAAATAGCAACAATAATGAGACATTTTTCATGATCATATTGGAAAGAATTTAAATAATATTCTCTTCCATTATGCTTTATCACAGGATATTGAATATAGTTCCCTGTGCTATACAGTAGGACCTCGCTTACCCATCCTATATATAACAGTTTGCATCTGCTAACCCCAAACTCCCAATCCATCCCTCCCCCACTGCCCTCTTCCTCGGCAACCACAGGTCTGTTCTCTATGTCTGTGAGTCTGTTTCTGTTTTGTAGGTATGTTCATTTGTGTCATATTTTGGGTTACACAGATAAGTGATATCATATGGTATTTGTCTTTCTCTTTCTGACTTACTTCGCTTAGTATGATAATCCCTGGGTCCATCCAATTTGCTGCAAATGGCATTAGTTCATTCTTTTTTGTGGCTGAGTAATATTCCAGGGCTGAGTAATGTCCAGGGGCATCTTCTTTATCCATTCATCCATCTGTCAATGGACATTTAGGTCACTTCCATGTCTTGGCTATTGTAAATAGTGCTGCTATGGACATTGGGGTGCATGTATCTTTTAGAATTATCGTTTTGTCTGGGTGTATGCCCAGGAGTGGTATGGTAATTCTATTTTTAGTTTTTTGAGGAACTTCCATACTGTTTTCCATAGTGGCTGCAGCAATTTACATTGCCACCAGCAAGACACTGTAACTCTTAAAAGTGGTGATTCAAGTGAAATCCTTGAATGACATTTTGCATGAAACAAGATGGTAGAACAGCTTATATAGAATGATGCCATTTGTAGAAAATTATATGCACACGTCTATCAAGGGGCTGCTCTGGAAGGAGGGTCACCGCAGAGTAAATGGTTGGCATCTCCAGGCCAGGGAGGTTTTTCCTCACCTTTTTGGGGGCAATTTGCATGGTGTTTGAATTTTTATACTTGAAAGGTGTCATCCAAACGTCCAGTCCTCGGCCTGCTCAGCTGCCTCACCCGTTCCTTCCCCGACAGCCACAAGCAAGGGTTTTGCTAGGGTTTCCTCTGCTCTTTCTGGATCCTGGAGCTCCCCGGGGCACCCTCCTCTTGGGAACCGTGAGTAACAATCTACCTTTGGGGACAGTCGCCTCCTGATCTGCTGGCCTCACTGTGCCTGGTTAGAACTAACCTTGGGTGCTTTTCAAACAAGGGTCCATTAGCCCCAAGTAACGCAGGCGCTTAAAATCCCCAGTTTATTCTGAGTTATTCCTAGTGGGCTCAAGCCCTCGGAAGATCTACACCCTCACTTTGCTGATGGATTAATGACTCCAGCAGTGGAGCCCCTGGAGGGCGAGCGCACTTATGATCCAATCCGTCAGAACACTGCCCCGGGGGCTGGCTTAGTCCTGACCTTTACACACCCACAGCGTTGGCTCAGGACGTTTAGATAAGGATGCATTTCAGCGCTGAGTATTTGGACATTTGCAGGAGTACTCATTCATTCAGTGGCCCCGAGAGAAGGCGGGAATCATGTCTGTTCGAGACGTGCCAACAATTAAGGCAGCGCTTTTCCGAATCTTTTCTCAAAGGTCTCTTGCTGGAGGTGTTAAGCCGCCTAACACCCTCCCCGATCACAGCAAGATGCACCTGCAAGTGAGGACGTGGCGAGCATAGCTCTCTCTCACATCCTTCTTGCTAAAAGACGGTGTGAAAGCTCTCAGGCCAGTTCACACCAGGGAGACGTTGTGCTGGAGGCACTCAGGCTGTTACAGGAGGTTGTCAGCCAATCTCTTAAGCTCCTGGGAGCTTCCAAGGGCAGAGGAGGGTCATTCCTCCTGGATTCGAACACAAAACCAATTCACTCATGGAAGAGAATCCTTCTAGGAGAACAGAGGCTCAGGGCTCCTCCACGCTGGGGTGTGGTCCCGGTGGCTCTTGGTCAGGGACCCTGAGTGCCCTGCGGCGCTGTTCTGTTTCCCGTCCTGTCAGTCCTGCCCAGGCAGGAGGGGAGGCTAGGGGGATGGTGAGACAAGCTGCAGGGGGAGACCTCGTGGGTGCCACATCCACCAACAGAATTTCTACAGACCCCGGTCTCCTGCTTCGCAGGGAGGAGCCACATTTCAGTGGTGTCCTGGTGATGGGTGAAGTGCGTTGGTTATAGGGGAGGGATGAGAGCCCAGCAGACAGAGAGCCTCCCTACACCCCATGCTAGCAGGACGCTGGCCCGAGTGTGCTGCAACAGCTCACACGTCCCGGGGCCTGTGTGTCCTCCCGGCGGTGACCTCGTCACTTCTTACGGTGACGGTGTAGGGTTGTGATTACATCCGTGGACACGGAGCCCGAGGCTGGGGGTGAACGTCTTGCCTGAAGTTAACGGACAGTGAGGGTCAGGTGTGGACTTGAGCCTGTGTCTGACACTGATGGCTGGCCTGTAGCCCGTGCTGCAGGGGACCGTGTGGCCCGATTCACTGCGTCTGCTCTGGAGAGGAGCTGAGGCCAGCACCCCCGAGGCAGCTGGTCCGCACACGGTCTCCTCCCCGGAGGCAGGCATCGCTGGCCCTCCCTGCGGAGCCCCTGGAGGAGGCTCCGAGGCTGGGCGACCCCATCGCAGGTGCTCAGGCAGGTTACAGGGCTGCAGTGACTGGGTGGAGAGTGGAAAGCTGGTCTCGGAACTGGATGCTCCCCCAGTGGGGCAGGCAGTGTGCTGGGCTGGAGTCCCGATGGCCCTGCGGGCCCTGGGCTGCCCATCCTCCCAGGGACCTGTCCACATTTACAGAAGCCCCTGTGAGCCCCTGGGCCCTCTCTGGAGCCCCCTGCTTCTCCTTGAGTACAGGGACCCTTTGCCTGGGCTCCAGGTGGGGTCTGAGCAGCAGGCGTGGGGAGGGCAGGTGTGGGGGGCAGGGGGCCGCGAGGGCAGATGGCACAGGCCTCCCTTGGAGTCTCAAGTGTTCCGACTTCACCTGCCTCCCTGACATTCATATTCTCCTTCTCCAAAGTGGAGGAAATCACTCCGATCTCAGAGGATTGTTGCAAAATTTAAATAAGATTAAATAGGTAAAGCCCTTAATGTGCTTAGCTCATGGTCAGCTCTCAGAGATGCTACTTAGGCCCCCTCCCCCTACTTTCCCCT
>NW_006776528.1:395220-395455 GCF_000442215.2 Lipotes vexillifer | reverse complement strand
TCCCCCTCCCTCTCCCTTCCCCCTCCCCTCCCCCCTTCTTCCTTCTTTTCTTCCTTCTTCTCTATCTTCCTCCCCTGACTCCACTTGCCAAGGCACCTCCAGAACCAGGTGCTGCTGGTGGGTTAGGACACAAAGAGGAAAGCTGACCCCTCAGGCTGCACAGATGCTCCATGGCCTTGCCCTCAGCTCCCTGACCCTGGAGGCAGGACCGGCCCCATGGCACTGTCACCCTAAC
>NW_006776528.1:387640-395210 GCF_000442215.2 Lipotes vexillifer | reverse complement strand
AAGAGTGGGGTGGAGGGTGAAGCAAAATGAGGGCTGGTGGCCTCTCTTCCTCCTCTGGAGAAAAATGGAATTTCTGGGACTGTGAAGCTATGCTTCCCCTACAAAAGAGAAGACGATGAAAACTTACTTCTGCTGTGATGTAGTAATGACAGAAATAACTGCCAACATCAGGAAATGGCTCTGCCTTTTCTTCATGTCTGAAACCAGAGGTCCTCTCTGCAGCCGGCTCACTCATCCCAGCATTAATTTTCTATTAAGAATAAAACTAATGAATTTAGCCAGTTTCTGGTGCCCATAAAGTTGTGCTTTTCATTGCCAAGTTTAAAAGCCTGCTGGAGACACCAGCTCCTGGAGGGGCACCAGAGCCAGGGCTGGCAGGTGCCCCCCGCTGGGGCCCAGGGCTGACCCCCACCTGTCCTGCCCTGGGGCCCTGGAAGCCTGCTTCCTGTCCCTCCCACCCCACCAGCCCCCATCTGATCCAACTTCCAGCCCAAAGCTCCCGCTCCTGGGGTCCTCCTTGATTAACCCTGAGCATTTCGACCGTGACCTCGGCCTCCCAACACCTGGGCAGAGCGTGTGAGAGGCGGGGCTCCTCTAGGGGTATAAGGTCAGGAAGGCTTTCTGAGGATGTGCCCGGTAAGTATCAAGGCTGGGAACCAAAGGGTGGGTAGGAGCTCTGGGGTGAAGGGGGTTGTGGAAGGTCACGAGCTGGACTTGACTTGTTCTAAGAGCCCCAGGACGAGCCAGGGAGACAGGTGGGGGGGCAGGCCGGGGCGCACGGCTCAGAACTGGGGACCCCTCGTTCTGTCGTGTGTCTCTTCTCACAGTGCATCACCCCTCCAGGCCGGAGGCCAGCAAATAGTGGCCTTCTGGCCACATCCAGCCCTCTGCCTGTTTTGTGAATAAAGCTTTATCAGAAGACAGCCTCATTCACCCGTGGCCACACCTATGGCTGCTTCTGTGCTGCCCCATCCAGGAGATGTGCCAGGGCTGGCGGCCCCAAGGCCATA
The DNA here is from genome assembly GCF_000442215.2 of Lipotes vexillifer. Taxonomy (NCBI): domain Eukaryota; kingdom Metazoa; phylum Chordata; class Mammalia; order Artiodactyla; family Lipotidae; genus Lipotes; species Lipotes vexillifer. Next base: position 394,200 of record NW_006776528.1, on the reverse strand, counting down.
GCATCCACTCTGTCCCTCTGCAGAAGGGGCCTGACCTTGCCCCGAACTCTTGCTGCTGCTGGCAGTAAACCTTCCTGGTGCTGGACCTCAAACAAAACCTCCCCGTGCTCTGCTCTGGCGCCTTGTAATGTTAGGGGTTAAGAACTAATATGACGATAGGATGCAAACGCGGGGCCGCGGCAGTCAGAGCACCTACACTGGGATCTGGCTCCAACAAGTCACTGATGCTGTGTAATAATAATAACGAGGTAGTGAGTGTAGTAAACGCAGTAACAGTTTCTATTAACTCAGCAATTGTCACTTGATAGGCTGGACTTTAAAAATATTTTATTCCACTTAAATTCTCATAAAAAGTCCTGGACATAAGTACCTTTTGCCCCCATTTTACAGAGTCTTTAAATGAAGACTCAGAGAGTATAAGTGATGAGCTTGAACCAGTTAAGAATTATGTTCAGCTTCAGCAAAACCAGCTCCTTAAACAAACTGCAGGGCGTCCCTCCTCCTGTGACAGAGACCAGGAGGCCAGCACGCCTGGGGGACGGGGCAGCCTCACTCACACTCAGGCTCTGCTTCTCACACCATCTTCTGTCCCAAGATGACGGGGAGGGACCTGGGCAGGACAGTCGTCTCCCTACAAGCTTCACACAAAATCTGCTGCTGGCATCTCAGGGGTCAGAATTCAGTCCCACTGCCCGGGGCTGGGCATGGTGTCCACTGCATGCTGTCACTCTGAGCCCAGCAGGGACACGCTGCTCACCACGCAGACGTGCAGAAGGGATGTTGGAGACGACTGACAGGCCAGCTGTCTCTGCCACTCTGCCCCCACTCCCCCGACAGGACACACGCCCGACTCCCACGGCAGCCCCCAAATCCCACCTGGTCACTGCTGCCAGGCCTCTCAGTGCTGTGTGACTGGCAAGGCCTCGCCTCCGTCCCAGGTCGGCTCCCAAGGGCTTGAGACCCATGGACAGAAAGCTCTTCACTCCAGCCCACCTGAGACTCCACCATGCAGACAAGCTAACATAACCACCAAGGAAAATGATCCACCCTCATCCAGGAAAGGGGAAGAGGAACCGACGGCCCGTCCATGGCGGTGGTCAGCCCTGCCGGGCGGGGTTGGGGGGAGCCACTCCTCGGCCTCACGGGAAGCTCCTTGGACATGTCCCCTGTGTCTCTAGCTCCAGCCCGGGAGGGTCCTTGCCTCCTTGGTGGGGCTGGGGAACCGGGCTTTCCAGCCTCAGGCTGCTCCGGGGCGAACTCTGCAGAGACACGGTTCCCTCAAACCCGTCTCAGTGAGCAAATCACCGCAGCCACATTTCTTCAGTCTGGACGTGGCTTTTAAGCGGAATATTTGTGTGTCTTACTAGCCCCTGAAGCTTGACCCGCCCCCTTAGCTCGTAAATTAACGGTGACTGTGGTGATAACACCCTTATCTGATCTCTGGGGCGCAGACTCCTGCTGTCCGCCAGGACTCTTAATAAGAGGGCGTGATAAATGCCGGGGTCACGGTCTTCTGTTCCGCCAGAGCTCCGGCCCACAGCCCCCATTTATAACTCTCCGCCTGGGGGCGGCGGCCTGCTGGGCCTCAGCTCTGGAGGAGCTCTCTAGCCACCGCACGGGGCGTAGAAGGGGGGCGCGGCACCCCTCCCCTTGTTCGCACACAGCCAGCTCTGCTTGGGCCCAGCTCGCTCCTGCAGCATTTTGTTGAAAGTGACAAGAGTAGGGCATTCTCTTTATTTCTACCTTTTCCCAGGGCTATGGCTCAGAAGGCCTGTAGCCGCACTTCCCAGGGAGCGACACGCAGGCTGGACTGGGTGCTGCGCCGGCCTCCCAGCCCAAGGCTTCCCCAGGTGCTGCCCGGTTCCCAGGGCAGAGCTCTGCTGCCTCCAGCTCTGCGGGTGCAGCCCCATCTCTGACCACCAGTCCTCGTTAGAAACGGCCTCTGGCTCTCATTAGGCTCTTACTAGGGCCTGACCACAAGCAGCTCAAACACGTGAGGGTCTACGGATGGTGCGGACGCTCTTTCTGAGGTCAGGAAGTGGGATCGGCCGCTGCCGCCCAGCACAGGGGCCACCCTCCGTGTCACCAGCTGCGGTCACTCTACCTGAGAAAGAGGTGCCACCATTCTCCTGCCTTGCGGGGCTGCTTGAGATGATGAGGTATGGTGTAAAGGTACTTTTTACCATATGTTGTCCTAGGAACATTCGACGTCATCCTGGGGATGCGCTAGGAATATCCGATGTTACCATTAAAGTGTTTACACCTCTGAGAAGCTGATTTGCATCTAAGAGGAACTTTCAAAGTCAGACCCCAAGGAGTGATGCTCCTGAGAAATTTCAGGCATCAGGCCAGCCAGTGTTACGAGGTCACAGGACACTGGTGGTAGCTTCCAGCCCCTTCCCTGTCATCCTTCACCATCTCCTCCTTCCTACGTTCCTCCCTGACCCCAAACCCTTTCCTCTGCTCCGTCTCACCCCTGCCCTGCCACTGAGCAGCTGCTGGCCTAGTGAGGGAGGATGTCCCAAGCGCAGCATCATTTGAGAGGAGCCAGGAGGTCAGGAGGGCACCGGCAGCCTGTATCTCGGAGACCAGGAGGGTTTCTCATGGAAGTCGGCACCAAACAGGAGAAGCCCCATGGCCCCCATGGGGCAGACAGTGCAGGGTGGCCGAGCTCTGGTTGGCTGCGCGGGCACCAGGGGTGACCCGGACATGCATATGGAGACATTTGGGGACGTCCTTTGTGGGCCTGGAAGGCCGTGGTTCTGGATGTGGGAGGGGAGGCTGGGAGTCACGGGGGCTGCAGGGTTGGGGGGGGCAGGGCGCGGCCCCCAGCAGGCTCTGCTGTCCGGGGCAATCTCAGGGGCTGGGGGGCTTGCTGTCCGCACATCTGGCACGGCGTTCCCCACAGCGCCCGCGTTTCAGGGGACGACGCTAGGACACGGGCTGGAATCCAGACCCCTGATGTCCCCTGGCAGTCACTGCCCAGAGCATCCTGACGTCTGGGGACTGCGTTCCTGATCAATCAACAATTCATCCCCCTCTATGGCCAAAGTAATTCAGCTAAAACCAGATCTGAGCCAGGTCGTTGCCCTGTGTAGAAGCCTTCAGTAGCTCCCCATCACCTAGAGGCAAAGCTGCTGCTCCGAAGGGGCTTGTGGGGTCACTGTGCCAGCTCTGTGACTCGTGCCCCCCTGGGAGGGATGCCCTAGGCCACGTGTTTCTCACCTCCATGCCCTCTTCTGCCTGGGCCCCCTCAGCCTCCTCCAGTCAGCGCCCAGCCGCCCCTGCGGGCCCGGCTCAGGTAGGCCTCCTGGGAGCCTTCCCAGCCCCTCCCCCAGCCACTGGCCTTGTGGATCCTGCCCTCTGCCCCTGCACTGCACGCGGCTGGGCGTGTGTCTGTGCCCACCAGTGCCAGGTCCCTGACTGTGGCTCTGGACTAGGCGGCTTGCCGGTTACGGGGTTGGAGGAGGGAGTGACGGGATGGCTCTTCTCTCTAGCCTTTGGTCTGGGAGCTGTGTCAGTGGGCGCAGAGGAGCATTCGGGTGGGGACGCGTCAGGGTGCTTGTCCCTACCTGCCCTCTGGGGGATTCTTCCAGGCCGGCAGCTCTGGGGCCCCGGGCGGTCAGTACGGTGCTGAGCTCAGGGGTTGTGCGCGGCCAGAGCTCAGCCCCTTGGCCTCACATCCGAGCTCCGCTTTGGCCACGTGTCCAGCTGGTGTGTGCGGCCTTGGGAAGGTCACTAGGCTTTCCTGGGCCTCAGGGTCCCCGTCCCTAAAACTAGCAAGGAGGCCCCACGTTCCTTCCACGTCTCCCAGCCCTGATGCTCTGGGGCTCCGAGCTCCTTTTGCTGGAGAATCGCCTAAGAGCAGGGGCTCGTGGAGAGAAAAGCGGGCAGGGAAGAGATGCCTCCGCTCCCCTAGCTTGGGGACCACCGCTGCGAGTCACAGTCGGGCCTCCCGCAAGCCTCGGACAAAGGCTGAAACCACCATTTCTTTGCTTTCCCCGTAAAGAGCATTTATCTGGGGGGCAGAACGAGGGAGTCAGGCTACACACGTCAGAGCCCTGTGCCCCCCACCTCTTCCCTCTGCCCCCCGCCGTGCGGCAGCCAAGCATCTGGGTCAAGGGCCTTCACCGCAGGGTCCGGATGCCCTCGGGCCTCTTACAGCAGCGGGAATTCTGGAATCTCTTGTAATATTTCACAAGAGCCTAATAAAAAGTGTGCTTAGACCCACCTGAAAGCTGCGAAGGCAACTGAAACGTCAGAGTCTTGGATTTTGGCTTGAATTACAGCAGCTAGGCAAGTGTACCCAGGCCCGTCACCTCTGACGGGTTCTTGTAACATGCGCTGACTTGTTGAAAGAAAAGTGAGATGAAGGAGCAAAGAGAGTCCAGCGCACCCTTCTTTGCCACATGCGGCAGCCGCGACGAAAAGAGAGGGCGTGGAAGCAGCAGGCTGCTCCCTGGGCTGGTAACTGGGGGCTGGAGGGGCCTCCCTCTTGGAGGGGCTGGCGCTGCTGGCGGGGGGGGCCCTCGGGTGAGGATGAGGGAGGGGTCCAGACTGTCCAGGCCCTGTGTTCTCCGGCCGCCTGTCCCTCCCGCTCCTGCCCCTGCAGACTCTCGAGGAGCCAGGATGGGATATGACCGGGGCCCTGGCTGGAGCCCCTTCCTCAGCCTCAGAGGGGACAGATCTCTGGGCGCGAGGGCACGCCCTGGGCTCGGCGGCTGCTCAGCTGGTCAGGGATGTCGGCAGACGGGGCTGCGCGGGGCCGGTCTGCAGCGAGCTGGGAAGCCTGGAGCCTGCTTGCCAGCTGGGAAGCGACCAGGGGCAGCATCGTCCTCTGCAGGAGGAAGGGGGGAGCCTCCACCGAGCCAGCACTGGCCGCGTGGGGTAGTGGGCATTTCACGTTGAGGCCAATAGCAAACGCCTGGCGGTTGGCCCTGTTTTCAGACGTGGCAGCCGAGGCTTGGGGTGGGCGTCAAGCCCCTGGCCCTAAGTCCTGTTATTCATAAGGGAAGGAGCTGGGGTGGGACCTGGGGACCCACTGGTGGGGCAGTGCCCCTCCTGCCCTGTTCCCCCCACCCCGCCCCCAACCAGTGGCTGAATCTCACGTCGGCCTGAAAGCTCAGTGGAGGTGGCTTTGGGTCGCGTGTAACTTCAGGAGATTCACCCAGGTAGCCTTCCCTCCTGTCCCGTGTCACAGCCAGGGGGACCATCTTCCCAAGGACCACATGTGTGGGGGGCTGGGCCCGGCTGCTGTTCCCCTCCCCCTCCACCCCGCGGGACCGCAGGCCCAGGGTGACACCCCTGTTCTATGTGCAGCTTGGTTGTGTCTTGCTCAGCCCTGGGGAGTGATTGCTGGGGGCGTCTGAGTATACAGGGCTGGGGGGTGGCCTGAGTACACAGGGCTGGGGGGCAGCCTGAGTACACAGGGCCGGGGGGAGGCCTGAGTACACAGGGCTGGGGGGAGGCCTGAGCACACAGGGCTGGAGGGAGGCCTGAGTACACAGGGCTGGGGGGCAGCCTGAGCACACAGGGCTGGGGAGAGGCCTGGGTAAACAGGGCTGGGGGGCAGCCTGAGTACACAGGGCTGGGGGGAGGCCTGGGTACACAGGGCTGGGGGGCGGCCCGAGTACACAGGGCTGGGGGTGAGCAGGCAGAGAGGGTCTGGGTGCTCCATCGCCTTTGTGGATGCAGCTTTGGAGCCGGTGCTGGCTGTTGTCTGGGCTCCCCCAGGGGCTGCTCCTCCTGCTGAGGTGGGATCCACTCCCCCGCACCTACTGGGTTCTGTGCAGAGGCTCCAGGACTGGAACGGGAGCCGGGCGAGCGGGGGAGGCCGGGTGCCTCCATCCTGCGGGGCTTCTTGCTGAGGTAAGCAGTTTGCAGCTCCTCGGCCACCGCGGAGGTGGCTAACACATTCCTGTGATTGCAGCGGCTTCCTATTCCCCCCTGGAGCCCGGGGTCTCCCAGCCTCAGTGCTCAGGGAATCACAACCACAGTTTCCACGTCTGTTCACTGGAGAAGGACGCCAGGGGCGCCCAATATGGACCCTGCAACACACAATCCAACACGCACACCTGTGTCGCCATGAAGTGCAACCAAGCAAGGGCTCCCCTGCAGGACAGGAGCCGAAGGCTGCAGTTACAGGCTGGCCAAGTGTCTGCCTGCGTTGGAACCTGGCTCCTGGGGAGGGGCCACTGCTCCCCATAATATGCTTGGTGAGACTGAAGACACATTGTGCTTATCAAGTGGCCGTGGCTGGGAGGGAAGAGTAGCAGCTGGGGCGATGCGGGGAGCCGGCGGGGGCGGGGAGAGCTTCCCCAGGAGGGCGCAGAGCGGGTCCTGGGGCCAAGACCCCTGGCTGTGTCCGCACGGCTCTGACCAGCCGCTGGGTGGTCTCAGGTGGCTTTTGGGCACGCTGGGCCTCAGCTTCCTCGCCCGTAAATTGTGGGGTTTGGACTAGCTGGTTTCTAAGATTTCACCAGTCCTGACATCCCGGTTCCTAGAAGCCTTCGGGGAGAAGAGACCTTCATCGTTATTTCATTATGTTTGGTCTCCGCTCT
>NW_006776528.1:360575-386870 GCF_000442215.2 Lipotes vexillifer | reverse complement strand
CTCTTCCGTGGTTGGGAGACTAGAGGTGGTTAGAGGCGCCGAGAGGCCGGTGGGGAGTCAGTGAAATTGGCCCCTGTGACCCTGGGGACCCGGGAGACGTGCACTGCATTCTCTGACTGTGGACCTGTCCTCTCAGAGAGAGGGACCTCTAAGGGACGGTGCTGGTGACAAACAGGCAGGAGGGGTGGGAACTGTCCAGCAAGGGAAGCTCCTGAAACCCGGGAGGGCTTGTTCATCCCAGAGAACCTGGTCCTTACAGTGCAGGAGTTGTGCCAGATGCCGGGAGGGAGGCCCTGGAACCCTGACCTCAACCCCACCCGAGGAGCTTATACCCGGGGAGGGAGGTGGACACCAGCACTGCAACTACCGCTGCTCCGCTATCAGAGAAAGGTGACCAATAGTGAGGGCTCCAGAGGACAGAGGAGGACGTGAGCTGTGAGCGCGCGCCCAGAGGGGCTGCGGATCGAAGTGGGCTTGAGTCGTGCGTGGGTACAATTTAGTGGCACATCGGTGGAATTTCATGCGGAAGGGATGGCACCAGCAAAAAGAGGTTTGCAAGCTTTGTAAGGGGTGGGCTGGGGGAGCGGTAAGGAGGAAACACAGAGAGGACGAACAGGAGAATACTGGAGAAGGGGAGGAGGGCAGGAGGGGACGGAAAAAGGCCGATGCAGACAAAGCTGAGGACAAGCCAGTGTGAGGCCCACGTGTTGGCTGGATCCGCTCCAAGCTGTGGGCCTGGAATCCAGTCTGGGAGGAGAGAGCTGAGTGCAGGGGGTGATGGGAGGGACAAGAGGAGGGACAGGGAAGGGGGCGCCCTAATGGAGATACCCCTGCCCCCAACCGCGGGTCCAAGGTCAGGAGCCTGAGCCTCACGAGCTGCGGGGGAAGGGTGGCACCTGCCCTGTCGTTCCCTCCTTCCTGACCGCCTCCCGCTTACTGGATCACTTATCCCTTAGTGGAAGCTCTGTGGCCCACGGCCCCAAGATGAACGTTGCACAAGGGGCACTCTTGCTGCACTGGTGTGTCAGCCACCTCTAGGAGTGTCCACGCTTCAGGGAAAATGAGGGGTACCTCCCCACTACCCGAGCCTGTGGTTAAACTCCCCCCTCCCTCCTTCCCTCTGTGGGGACCCCCTTGGAGCCCACCGGTTCCAAGAAGTCTTTATGGCCTTAAGCTCCCAGGCCAGCATCATCTTTACTCAAAACTTAACTATTGAATTTTCCGCTCAATAGATTAGAATTGACTTTTTTTTAAAATTTTTATTCCTTAACCCCTTTAAACAGGCCTGCACCTGCACCTGTGCGGCTGCCTTCCTGCCGGTCTAAGCTGGTCTAAGAGGAGGGCTTTGTGCTAAATGTGATTTGTTCATATCCCCACCAGCAGAGCACACTAGGTTATTTCTGTGCCTCAGCTTCCTTTCCCCACAATGCTCTCCTTATTCCCCTCCCACCTAGAAATCCAGGCAGGCAGTGGGGTGGGAGATAGGCTTTTAGAAAGATATTCTTCAGTGGAGACAAAGGCCTCTCACAGCAGTTATGGCTATTGGAATTGTTTCCTTTTGTAATTTATTGCTGGGGCTTCACGTGGGAGTTCAGCCCACACTTTCAAGTGTTCAGTATCAAATAACAGTTGGGGCCAGGCTCCCTCCGGCTGAAATGCAAGAACAATAACCTTTCACAGAGAAGGAGGTTTAGACTGTATTCCATAAGAGCTTCCCAGGTGTCAAGCATTGGCTTCCCTGGGTGTATTTTGTTGGGGAGGGGGTTCCGGGTGATCCTAAGTAGAGAGGGATGGTCATAGAGAAGAGCACAGGCGGAAAGTTCTGGTCACCTGGCCTAAATCTCAGATTTTGTGACAGCTCCAATCTCTGGCTGAACTCAAGGTACCCCCCCGCCCCTCCCTCCATGCTACCCTGGGGACCTCAGCTATTTTCTCCTCTCTGAAAGAGAAGGAAACATCCATTATGAAAATCAATTGCTATAATTTGAACCTGCATGCATTTAAAAACTAAATTAAGCAGGTTCATAAAATCTAAGCTCCTGGTATAACAAGCTTGGTTCTGGAAGTGTCTGCTCAGACCAGGAGTGGACATGGGGGATGCACAGCTGTAGGGGGGAATTGCTGCTGTCCTCTGCCCTTTCCATCCAGGTGGGTTTATGGTGCTGGCCCAGGGTTCCTGCAGTGCGGGCAGGGGACGCACTGTACTCCTAAGGGGGGCCTCCTGCACCCTTGCAGGTCATGGCAGACTCCTCAGGCCTGGGCCTGGGTGGAGGGCCCACACCTGCGGCAGCTCCAGCAGTGGGTTCCCAGCCCTCCTGCCTCCTCCCCGCCTGGCCATCACTGCCCACCATGGACTGGGCACCACGCCCATTACAGTTACAGGCTTCCATATTCTTCCTTCTGCCTGTGTAAGTAGAAAAAAAGGATTCTTAAAAATGGAAGAACCCACCTTGACTTCTTTGAGAGTTGGATGGAGTCGAGGGGCTGGAAGCATCAGAGTACATATTTTCAATGATAGATTCTGAACTCATTTTGGAAAGATTTGAGGAAGCCAACAGAACGGGGCTGAGGGAAGACAGCCCTCTCCTGAGAGGGTAGCTGTCCTTCCGGCATTCAGGGAAACCCAGGAACAAGCAAATCCAAAGTGACGGAAAAAGAGGTGGAGAACCGCGACGCTGTCTCTCTAATTAGAGGAAGTGAGACGCAGCTCCAAGAAGCTGACAGCGCTGGTGGCGAGGAGCCCGGCCTGCAGCCCAGACAAGCGGGGAGACGTGGGATTCCAGGCAGGCTGGGAAGGAGGGCTGATTCTTGTAAATAGGAATTTGGTTAACTTACTCCAAAGGGCAGAAGCTGAAAACTGGTATGATTCGTATCTAAATGTACTTATATGTTTATGTTCTTTTAAATAATTCTTTAACCTATAAATCTAGTGTCGGTGTAGTTTTCTGTAATTGTATTTAATTAACTGCCTGAATTCAGTTTTGGAATAAATGACATAAATCCACAATAGGATTCTTCAGCATCCTGCTTACTTGTTAGGAAATGTGCTTTTATAAGGCAAGTGTGTTCTCTAGAAGAGCTTGCTGGGGCTCTGGGATGCTGGAGCCAGGTCATCACGGCTGCCGAGGCCTGGCATTCACGTCGTGACGTTTCCATTCAGATGTGAACACCAAGCAGCTGATGTGTAGCTGGTTCTGTGTCCACTGCAGCCCACGGAGGGGGAGGGGGAGGGGCGGTGGGTGGTGGGCTCCCACACAAGCCCGGCATCCTTCCTGCCAGCTTGGGGACCATGTGGTCGTGTGTTTCATGGAAGCTGACCTCACCCAGGGGGCAAGTGGATGAGGGTCATGTTTCCCTGATAAGGCCTTGGCTCACCTCCTTGGGGTAAGTAGGGCTCTGGGACGTGATCTTGGCCGATGAGATAACAGGGAAGGGAGGGGAGAGGCTCTGAGGAGGGTTCTTCGAAACGAGACATGAGGCAGAGGGCACATCCCTTTTTCCTCTGGACGTGTCATTCCCAGCTGTGATGCCGGAACAGTGGCAGCCTCTCTGTGACCATGGACACCTAGCATGAGGACAGAACCCCAACATGATGAGGGTGGAAGAATGAAAAGACGTAAAGAACCTAGGTTCTTGATGACATTGCTGAGTCATTCAATTAAAAAACCCTGGAATTTCCCTCCCTATGACAGTGTGTTTTGTGGGATAGTAAATTGTCTTATTGGGGTTGGCTTGTGAGTTGGGTAACTTGGACCCGTAGGTAGCCGTGCATGTATTTCTTAAATCAACAATCTTATGATTCATTTTGCAGGTGAAGAAATTGATGCTCAGAATGGTTAAGTAACTTGCCCAAAGCCACACAGCACGGGAGTGCAGAGGTGCTCAGGCCACCCACAGCCATTTGCTCCTTTGACACTGATGGCTACTCTACACTCAGCTGAGTCCTCTGGAAGGCCAGCCAGGTTGGAACCTGCGGGGTGGGTCCCCTCACGCAGCAGCCCGGCTTGGCCCTGCACCCCGTCCTCTTCCTCCAGGCAGAAGGTAACTGCAGCAGTGACAGCAGTTTTGATGGCAAAGGGTGACCATCTCTATCTCTCATTTCATCACGCTATCAGCAGTCAGGCTCTGAAAAATCAATCCCGCACTGACTCACTCCCCCGAGATGCGGCTGACAACAGACACTGTCTCCAACTGCAGGCTGGCCGCAGGCAGTGCGTCTCCAGAGGGCCTGTGCGGTTTTTATCCTGCTCTTTACTTTGAGACTCAGCCAAACTCCTGCCCCCTCGCTGGTGAGTCTGCCCCTTTGCCTGGGTTTGGCAGAGGTGTGAGCGGATGATGTGGTCCTGCCTGTTCCCCTGGCCTCCAGCTGGCCTGGTCTCCCCTAAGGGGACCACACGGTCACACTGATGTTTGATCCCATCAGGACCCAGCAGCAGTCAGGACACAGCTGCTTTATGGGTCACTTTGTCAAGATGGTCCACCCGCCCCTGTCCCTTCCCTGCAGCCAGGAGGACACGGCTACAGAAAGTGCCAGGGGCATTGGGGGGGCAGCTCCCAGGATTTGGGACTAGGGCCAAGGGGAGGAGTCGCAGGACAGACGCGAACAGAAGGTGGAGAGGACGGCAGACGGAGGGGGCGTCTGACCTCAGGGACCGGGAAAGGCGGGCCCGGGGCAACACGACGACAGTGCCACACCTGTCCTCCATGTGCTTGGAGCACCAGCCGGAGACTCATGACGCCTAGGACGAGGGCTGAGTCAGCATGACCGTGAACCTGTCACGTGTCAGAATTTATCTTGTGCCATCATTTCACTAATGACACAGATAATTTCATTTGATCCTTGTAATAACCCTGTGAAGGGGGTACTGTTATTGTTCCCAGATGAGGGAACTGAGACCCAGAGGGTTAAGTGGGTTTTACAGGGTCACATGGCTGGTGGGCATAGAACCCGGGTCTTCTGGCTCCAAATTTCAGGAGCCCCCGGGCAGCCGAGAGAGACGCCCTGTTCTGGAGCCTTTAGGTAAAGGGGCCCAGGGTAAACGCACCTGTCACTCCAGACCTGGCAGAGATGTCAGCGAGTGGCATCTTCATCTGGAGACGTCTGCGTGCTCTGCAGGGTCTGCTCCTGGCCGTTTATGAACTTCCGGGGCCTTTTGCTGACAGTGCAATTTGCAGCCCTGTTAACAGTAACGAGCTGGTGAGCTTCAGGACAGTCGGGGAGCTGGGAGGGAGAGGAGGCCGTCAGCCACCCGGAGAGCCGTGCTTGGTGGGGATGAATGAAGACCGCGTGTCCCCCCGGTGTCAACAGCCCCCCCCAAAACGACAGGAGCTGCCGAGCCGTCCTCCCCTCCTGCTGACATGAGTCACTGCATCACGATTGTCGTGCTTTCCTCCCGTGGCTGAGGGTGAGCTCTGATGGCCACTCAGGCACAGGTGTGGTGACTCTGGACCCAAAGCTGAGTTCCTCTGCTGGACCCCTGAGCCTGTGTTTCCGTGGCCATGTTGCTTTGTACGGGAAACGAGGTGGTCAACTCCATCACGATAAAACCTGGATTCCAGTCATTTAACCCCGTGAAAGTCATCACAGGCTACTTAAGGATGTTTTAAGAAGAGAAACGAGGAAGAATGCGCGGAACTGCCCAGCAGGCGGCCTGGGTCCTGGTTCTCCTGGGCCTGGGTGGGCAGAGGCCACGCGGAGAGCCTGGGCTCCATCTCCGCGGCCAGGGCGGCAGAGGAGAACCAGTGGAAGAGGACAAAGCCGGTGAGGATGCTCCACGCCCCGCTCGGGGGGGCAGGTCTGTGAGCGCTGTTCACGGTCAGCCAGGGCGGGGACAGAGCTGCATCTAGGACACAGGAGCCATGTCCAGGAGCTCTGTCTGGTGGACACGTGAGTTCAGATGAGGAGGAAAAGGCCAGACAGAGGCTGAGAGCACCTGCCGGGAGGGGTGGGGGCCGGGGTGCAGGGGCGGCTCAGAGCATGGTGTGATGGGAGGAAGGGCTCCGAGCACCCTGTGGTGTGTTGCCGCGAGGCCCTGGCGCCTAACTGACCCGCCCAAGCCTCCATCTCCTTATCCAGGAACCATGGACCTTGAGGCCCATTTCACGGCACTGTGGTCCTGACATCAAGGGGACCGGGTTACTCTGCCTGAGGTCCTTCCCGTGAACGCCATCTGTCCTCTAAACTCCAGGGGCTGCAGGTGTGGGGAGAAGGGCAGGCGTGTCTGGAAAAGGCTGTGAACGTGTCCATCTGCTGGGGTGCGTGTGGAGTGACCGGAAGGTCTTGGTCTGGGGTAGGTTGCTCCCTGTCGGGCTCCCCAGGTGGCGCCCTGCCCCACGGCCCTGCATGCTGTCCTGGGCCAGGGCAGACTGCGACCTCGGAGATGAAATAACGTCCAGAAGTTCAGACTCTCCGGAGATGGCAGTTGCAGAAGCTGTGGTCGAGGACCATCGCACAGGAGAGGGTGTCCCACTCTGATGCTGCCCCACTGGCACAAGGTGCTAGAATCAGCCAGGGCCAGAGAGTAGGCTCCTCTCGGACCCCGTCCCAAGAGTAGGGGAGCAGGTCTGCGGGCCCAGGACCCTGAATTCACAAGGGAGCCTGGAGATTCTGATGCGGAGAGCCCTGAGTCGGGAGCAGGCTTACACTGCCAAACTTGGACCCACCGCCTGCCTGGACCAAGCTACCTCTCCAGCTAAGACGCTGGCCTTGGGGGCTCCAGGCGGTCCTGCTGCGGAGATATTTCAGGGGGCCGCCAGGCACTGCTCCCCTGGGAGCAGAAGTTTGCTCCCCTGGGCAAACTTCGGTGGTGAATAGAGCAGCAAGGTAGTCCTCCGCTTCCCCAGCTGGAGCCAGCTCTCGGGGAGGGGTCCCCACGCGGCGGGATGGAGGGGCCCAGGTTAAAATCCTAAGTCCCTGCTAACATCCAGATTCGCCATCCTAAAAAAGTGCCCCTAGACTCACAAGCACACGGGGGCCTCCCAGGATAGAAGTGAGTCTTGATAAGTTTGGTCCAGCGTCGGGAAGGGGCCGTGATGGGTGAGTCCAGCCCTGGCCTCCACGCAACGCGGCGTGTCCGCCGGTGCGGCCGCCTCCTTGGAGCCTGCCTAGACCCCTCCCCAGACCTGTGAGAAGCAAGTGTCCGCCGTTGAAGCCGTGCCGTGCGTGGGGCTGTCAGGAAGGAGAGGAGCCAGGACCAGCGGGAGCAGCGCCCTTGGTGCGGGGTGGCCGGCAAGGGGACGCGGCCAGAGCAGGCAGGGCCAGGCAGCTCGGGCTTCCCCACCAGGAAATGGAGTTTGGATTTTACTGAGAAGCCACTGGAAGGCGTCAAAGGGGGAAACAGTGTGCTTCTAGTTTCAAAAAGGTACTTTTATACCTGGTTTATGGGGCAAAACCGTAAGCACCTTGAGAGCAGGGCAGGGTGACGGGGGCCAGCCTCCACCCCCGGCACCGGCCTGGCGCAGAGAGGGCGCCAGCGCGTGACGAGCTCATCGAGGTGGATTTGCGGCTCCTCTGCAGAGAGCTTGCCCCTGTGGTGCTGTCTGGCTTTACCTCGTGTTCCAGGGTCCACCAGAAGCTGGGCGCGTCCGCCCTCTGCCTTTGGCTGCGAGGCAGCTTAGTTACCTGGGCAGGGGCCGCAGCTCCGTGTGTCAGCCATCAGGGCAGGCAGGGTGGCCGGGGACCCCCGGCGCTCAGAGCTGCGTGGGTCACCTCCTCTGCAGCTGAGCACTCTGGTGAAGCCCTGCCTGGGCAGCCTGAGACCATGCACGTGGGGCCCTGGCCATGGTGGAGCTGGGGGCCCTGGCTGGTGTGCTTCCGCTCACCTTCCAAGCAGACAAGTCTGTCCCCTGGGGCCCAGCAGTGCCTGGCACATAGTAGGTCTTCAGTAAACACTTGCTGAATGAGTAGACGTGTGTGCAAAAGTGGGCACACGGGCACACACATGCATATGCAGTGTCCCCGAGGCACACACAGGCGTGCACATCCGTGCTGCTTGGGAAGGGACAGAGCCATGGCTCCAGGGCTTCCCTGAGCAGGCTGGGCCCCAGGGGACAGACCCGCTCTTACGGCCTTTCCTGTCTCGTGGGGGAGCCACGTGAACCAGGATGACGAGCTGCGTAAACTTCAGGTGTGAGACGTGCTCCTGAAGGCTCTGGAGTTCTTGCACGTGCGCTCGAGGGGTGTCTGTGCACCTGGGGGGGGGTTCACGTCGCTGGTGCCGCACGTGCACCTGTGTCTGCCGAGGCAGCACCGGCCAGTGCCGCATCCTTAGGAGATGGGACACTAGTGGAAATAGTGCATCTGGGGGTCTGGTGGGGGGCGGCATCAGAGGGACCCCCAGAAAAGTCATCAACAGGCCGCAGGGGACAGAGCCTCCACTGGGCGCTGGGTCACCTCAGAGGGCAAAGAACAGGCGTGTGGCCTGGAGGGGTGGCTTGGGCCTGGGAGGCACCCGCCAGATGTCACGACCATCACATCCTCCTCCAGCTGTTTGTAAAATCAAGATCGCAGGTTCGTAGACCCTGGGGCCCCACTGAGCCTGATGTTCCGTGAGTCTCGACAAGATCCCTGCCCTTAGAGAGTGTGTCCTATGAACAGGGGTCCCAGAGATGCCCAAATACACAACCACACACACAATTACACATACACACACACACACATGCATGTACACACAAGCTCACACGTGGACATGGCAGCATGGAAGTTGGGACAAGAGGCTCCCAAACAAGTTAACGCAGTCAGGGGAGGCCTCTTGGGGGACTTAAACGAACCATCAGAGGCTCATCACGGTGGGGAAGGGAGGGGGGCCAGGGGTGGAGAGAGAGGGAGAGAAAGGCGGCTCCAGGTGCCAGAAGGTAGGATCACAGAACGAGGGCCTTAAAGCACAGAAGTTTACTCTCTAGAGTCCTGGAGGCTGGAATCTGAGGTCCAGGTGTCAGCGGGAAGGGTCCCTCCTGGGGCCTCCCTGGGGTGCAGACACTGCCCTGTCGTGCCCTCACCTGGCCTCTCTGTTGTGTGTGTGCCTGTGTCCAGTCGCCTCTGGGCAGGAGGACATGAGTCATGTGGGCTTAGGGCCCACGCTAGTGACCTCATTTACCCTAATTACCTCGCTCCGGAGCCTGTCTCAATGCAGGTCGTGTCCTCGCTCCGAAGCCTGTCTGTCTCTGAATGCAGTCACATGCCCTGAAAGGCTGGGGGTCCGGACTTCAGCAAATGAGGTTGGGGAGCACAATTCAGCCCACAAGACGGGCGGCAGGAATTTCTCCCAGCAAGTCGGGACTCGGGCAGATTGGCTGACGTGGGCCTCGGGTGTGTCTTCCCACCTAGGCGCGGGCACGCAGTGGGGCCTCACTGACATACAGAGGTTAACAAGGCCTCACCCCCCAATTAAACAACACACTTGTTCTTCAGAAAAGTGCTCCTGAAAAATTAAAACACGTGAAAATGGTTGTTCACGTAAAACCTCTCAGTGAATCTGTGAATAACGTTTTATTCAGAGCATTTAATGAACGGGGGACTTTGGACCCCTGCTGTCCCCCGCCCCCCTCCCCGGGCACCTTCATCCTGGAGGGAGAGGCAGGAGGGTGGGCCAGGGCCTCACGGCAGGACCCCTGGACCCGGGTTCCCAGGACCCGTGGGCCAGAGTCCTGAGGCCCACACGGAGCCAGGGAAGCCGCCGTGGCGAGGAGGTGGGCCCCCGGTGGGCCCTCTGCTGTCCGTGCGGCCGCGTGCTCTGCTCACCCAATGGCAGCCCCTCTCGACCTCCTCATTGCCAGGAGGGGACGGCTTCAGACCCGGAGGGCAGGGCTTGGGCCGCCTGACCAGGTGGGGTTGGGCAGACTGGAGGCCCGGGCAGTGTCCTGGGGGGAACCCTGGCTGGGTGCCCAGCTGCACAGGCGGCCAGGTTGCTTTCTGCTGACTGTTCCCTTTCCTGCTCCTGGGCCTGAGGTGGGAGCTGAACATGCATCTGCTGAATGGACCAATAAAGGAGTAAATAAATGAACGGGGAAGGGGCCCATGCCTTCCTGGGGACCCCGGGGGGGTCTCAGCCTGCCCACCTCCTGGGGCCTGGCTGTGACTCGGGACCCGCAGGCCTGGAAAAACAAGCATGTGAGTCCTGGCCCCCCGGGAGTCACAGAAACGGGCTCCACGCCCACGGGCGCCCCAGTGTCTGCCGGGCGCCGTGCGGGCGTTGCGCTGAGCAAGGGGCCTGGTGCCGAGGACTCTGGGCCGAGCGGTTTTCTGCACAGCAGCATCCTCCCGAGCCTGTGTCCTTTCTTTCAAAACACCCCTGGAAATGAGCAGAGGGGTGGCCACGACAGTCAGGCTGGGGGAACGTGGACATGGCTCAGAGAGGTGCAGGCCCATCAGGGCCACTCAGTTTGTGCCGCCGAGTGGGAGCCGGATGGGCAGCGGGGACAGCAGGATCGGGGCCAGACAGAGGGTGCCAGGCGTCTGTTTTAATGGTCATGGGTGGGGCTGTGATTGTGGAGGACCAGGAAGCGGACAGGGAGGGATTCCCTGATGGGTGTGCCGTCCTCGGGGACCTCCCAGTGAGGGCCCTGCACACTCACCCCGAAGCACAGCGCTTTACAGTTTGGCAGAAACAATGAAGCCCGGGGGCCCTTGGTCACTTGTGCATTCGGCAGCACTCGTCACAGACGAGCTCCCGGGCTGGTGGGGACAGACACAGCGAAGGTGAACCAGAGTGGAGTCGGGCTGGGGGCCCAGAAACTTTGCCAGAAAGACCCCCGACCTCACGTGCTGACCACGTGAGGTTACGTTTGACCCTTGCATTTGTCCTGAGACACAGGGATGCCAGCTTCACTTTGCAGACGAGGAGGCTAAGGCTCTAGGCACAGGGCGGGGTCATTGGTGACCGGCGGAGGCAAGTCAGGCCTCGTTCCCACAGATGGTCCCTCCCACCGTCTTCCTCTTCCTCCTGCAGAGAAACACCGAGCGCTGGATCTGTGCCCTCGGGCTCCTGGCTGGTCCCACACAGGCCTGCAGGCTGGGGCCAAGCCCCCGGAGACAGTGGGGCCCCCTGCCTGGATGCGAGAAGAATCCAGAGGTGCTGCCCTTCCCTTTGCTTGCTGCCCTGGGAACCAGGCTGCTACCCCTCCTACCAGAGCAGAAAAGTAGTGCTGAGAAACAGGCTCATAAACAGGCGAGTCCTGGAGGCCCGGCCCCGAGCGGTCATCATGTGTCAGGGCAGGAAGCTTGATGCCAAGGCCGGGGTCCCGGTCCTGATCCACCTGCTGTCAGGGTGCTGCCCCTTCAGCCCCAGTATTCGATGGGGGAAGTTCTCTTCCAAAGAAGAGCGAGGCTGAGTAAATTGTCCTGGGAGGAAAGGGTAGAATTCGACAACCAGGGAGCTAAGAGGCCGCCCATCAGAAGTAGGCCCTGGAGGGCGAAGGGCCAGGGAACAGGGAAGCCCTGCCAGGCCCTCGTGGGGGCCAGGCCAGCCACTCTGCTCCTCCAGGCCAGAGGAGGCCTTGGGCGAGACCTCACCGGGAGGGAGTGTGTGCGTGTGTGTGCGTGTGTGCGTGGGCGTGTGCACACGTGGATGTGTGAGTGGGCCGTACGTGGTGAGGGGCGAACACCCGGGATTACGAGGACCTGAGAGAACGGCCAGCTCATACCCTCCACTCTGTAGGTGTCGAGGCCTGTACTGGCACTTTTCCATCTTCCACTGAGCGAACCTCAGTCTCCTTCAGCTTTTCTATTATCAGAAATACTTATGGTCCTAAACCAAGGCTTTCCCTGGTGTGGATCTGGTGTCACTCCACGAGTCAGGCCAGATTTTGAGGGCTCAGACCCCTCCCCTCCCCCTTTGAAAAACATTGGCATGTCAGCACATTAACGAATATTTGTGTGCGTGTGTGTGTAAGGGTGTTTGGCCGGGGTGGGTGTGAGGAGGGGGTAAGGATGGATTCTGCTCTGGAGGAACTCAGTCTGGGTTCAGAGGTCAGACACCCGCACAGGGCGTTATCATTCAAGACGGGGCTGGAAGGCCAGTGGACCCCTCGCATCATCATCTTAACCTCCCGTGGGAGGGGCCCCCGAGCTGTGGGCTCTCAGGGGCCAAGAGTTACGCTTGTCCAGCGACATTCCTGTGTCCCCATCCCGGGGGCCACAGCTGGGCTCTCACCTGGGGGCTCCTGGATGGCAGCTCTGGCTGGCTGCCGACACCTGGGCCCCCAGCCTGGCAGCTGTATGGCCTGTGCCTGCCTTTTCCTGACCCTTCCAGGACCCTCCCCCCACAGGATGCCCCGCCCCACACACAGCGAACACCCAGGGCAGTGGCTTGTAACCCGCGGGGCGGGCAGCTCCCTGGCCACGCCCCTACCCGCTGGGGGGTCCCCAGGCTCCTCACCCCGCCCAGCCTTCTGAGGACCCCCCCTGACGTCGGGCTTCTTTATGCTTCTTCTGGGCGCTTGGTGGTTCTCTGTCAATACTTCCAGCCAGCGACGAGATGGGAGGCGCCTCTTGGTCACCCAGAGCCAGGCGCCCGCCGCGGCACCCGTACACCCCGGCTCCCGGCCGGCGATGCCCAGCCGCGCTCGGACACTTGAGCGACAGGTTTCTCGCGCCGTCCTGGGGAAGCAGATTCTAATTTCAGTGTGAGAACAGGCCTCCTCTCGGTGAGTCACTCTCCGTCTTCCCGAATGTTCCAACGTTGGCTCCCGTTCTGCCTCCTGGAGTCTCACGGAAGAAAAGCCTGCGCCCGCCGGGCCCGGGGGAGGAGCTGCGTCTCAGGCCGCCTTCTGCTCCCCCCCTGGACCCGGGCATCACGCAGGGCCTACGCCCGTCTGCCCTGAGCCCCTCCCTGCCCGGAGCCTCCCCTTGCCCTGCAGGTGGGTGGCAGCTGCCTCCATGCCTCTCCATCCTCCCGGGAGGAGCTGGCGGGTGTCAGGGCGACGTCTGCAGGCGGCTGAGCCGGGCCCCGAGCCTCTGCACGAAGGTCTCAGCTCACCTGCCCTCCCGACGACTAACGAACAGACAGGCGTCTGGTGAGAAGCGAGCGTCTCTGGAAGCAGCTCGTGGAGAAGGGGATGTGCCAGGAGCCCGAGCTCAGCGTGTGGCACCTGCCCCTGTGCTGCTGGCACTGCACCTTTGGCGGCGGGAAGGAGGCAGCCCTGGCCCTGCCGTCACAGCTGCCTCCCTTCCGAGGAGCCTGGTGCCCACAGGCGGGGAAGGGGCTCAAGGTCACGCAGGAGGGCGGGGTGGCCCTGTCCCTTCCCTTTGGGACGAGGTCCAGGCTGCGTCTGCACACGCAGTGTGGGAAGAAGGGAGCCTGTGGGCCGCGTACACGGGATCCTGGCGGGGAGGGAGCCCTGGGTGGGATGCTGCTGCTAGAATCTTCCTCATCTTCCCACACAACCCTTCACTGCTGCTCTGAGTGGCCGGCCAGCCCCCTGCGCCCCCTCTTCGTTCCCACCCTCCCCCTCCCCCGCCCCCTCCCCCTGGTTCTCTGTCAATACTTCCAGCCAGCGACGAGATGGGAGGCGCCTCTTGGTCACCCAGAGCCAGGCGCCCGCCGCGGCACCCGTACACCCCGGCTCCCGGCCGGCGATGCCCAGCCGCGCTCGGACACTTGAGCGACAGGTTTCTCGCGCCGTCCTGGGGAAGCAGATTCTAATTTCAGTGTGAGAACAGGCCTCCTCTCGGTGAGTCACTCTCCGTCTTCCCGAATGTTCCAACGTTGGCTCCCGTTCTGCCTCCTGGAGTCTCACGGAAGAAAAGCCTGCGCCCGCCGGGCCCGGGGGAGGAGCTGCGTCTCAGGCCGCCTTCTGCTCCCCCCCTGGACCCGGGCATCACGCAGGGCCTACGCCCGTCTGCCCTGAGCCCCTCCCTGCCCGGAGCCTCCCCTTGCCCTGCAGGTGGGTGGCAGCTGCCTCCATGCCTCTCCATCCTCCCGGGAGGAGCTGGCGGGTGTCAGGGCGACGTCTGCAGGCGGCTGAGCCGGGCCCCGAGCCTCTGCACGAAGGTCTCAGCTCACCTGCCCTCCCGACGACTAACGAACAGACAGGCGTCTGGTGAGAAGCGAGCGTCTCTGGAAGCAGCTCGTGGAGAAGGGGATGTGCCAGGAGCCCGAGCTCAGCGTGTGGCACCTGCCCCTGTGCTGCTGGCACTGCACCTTTGGCGGCGGGAAGGAGGCAGCCCTGGCCCTGCCGTCACAGCTGCCTCCCTTCCGAGGAGCCTGGTGCCCACAGGCGGGGAAGGGGCTCAAGGTCACGCAGGAGGGCGGGGTGGCCCTGTCCCTTCCCTTTGGGACGAGGTCCAGGCTGCGTCTGCACACGCAGTGTGGGAAGAAGGGAGCCTGTGGGCCGCGTACACGGGATCCTGGCGGGGAGGGAGCCCTGGGTGGGATGCTGCTGCTAGAATCTTCCTCATCTTCCCACACAACCCTTCACTGCTGCTCTGAGTGGCCGGCCAGCCCCCTGCGCCCCCTCTTCGTTCCCACCCTCCCCCTCCCCCGCCCCCTCCCCCTAAACCAGAGAAGCAAGGACTGCACAGGCTGGGTGCATGTTCGTGTCAGTGGGAACATCACAGAAAATCAAGGGCAGCAGAAGTTGTTGTCGAGAGGCTCTGGGAAGCAGCCCCGCCTACCTGCCCCGCCCCGTGGGGGTCAGGGTGAGCCTGGAAGACAGAGGCCCTGTTGCACCCAGGCCCACGGTGGGTGCCCCGATCAGTGGAAACTGAGAGCGTTGGAACCAGCAAGATGAACGTTGGAACCAACAAGATGAGCGATGTCCTGCTTCTGAGTTGTGTGCTCTTGGGAAACGTCCCTGCTCTCTGAGGCCAAAGGCTGGGAAGGTAGTGACCCCCAGAGGTAAGATCCACAGCTCAGTTTGCATCTCTATCGGCTGCTGGACCCGTAGGTGGTATCGGCTCCAACACTGGCCTCAGAGTTTGAGGGGGTGACCGTGCCCCATGTTTGCTAGTGAGCAGAGCCCGGCTGCGGGGTCCGGAGGCCTGGGGTTGTGACTGCTGCAGCCAGAAAGACACAGGAGCGGCTCCTGTCGTGGGAGGCTGGATGGGGCACAGGCCCCGGGTCAAATCCAGAGCCCACCACTTTCTGAGTGGAGCGAGTTTGGGAACAGACCTCCATCTCTCCGTGCCTGGTTCCTTGTTCTGAACGTGAGGAATAGTAGGACCTACCTCACCAAGCTGTCGTGAGGCTTGAATGAGAGAATCCAAGTACAGGTGCCTGCACGTGTCGACGAGTGTCAGTTGGGCCAACTAACTTGGAGGCCACGGGAGCCGTCGTGTGTGAGAAGCACCGTGATGAGTCTCTGTCGTAGCAGAAGCGCTTCCGTCGTTGAACCTGGGAAAACCCTCTGGGCCTTCAGTTCTCATCTGTAAAGTGGAACCCACGTCTTCCGTACCTCCTTTGTGTCTCGGGCACATGTAAATTAATATACGCCCCAAAATTTGCACCTGCTTCTGAGAAACGTAATCCCAGAAACACAAGAATTACCTCAAATATACACCTGCCCCCCACAAAATTAACAGTGAGCCTCTGGAACTTTTTTTTTTTTTTAATTTTATTTATTTATCTGGCTGTGCTGGGTCTCATCGCGGCACTCAGGATCTTCATTGCCGCACGCGGCATCTTCTGAAACCTGTTCTCGTGCTGCCTCCACAGAGACCTCCTCCTGGTGAGGGCGCTTCCCCAAGTAAAGGAACCAAGGTAATTAGACCAAGGAGGGAGAGGCTGCAGGGGCAGCGCAGCCTCAGGGAGGATGCCTTGGGCCTCTGTGCTCTGAGGGTGCCTGGGCACTGAGCCTCCCCCCGGAATCTCTCTCCAGACGGCCCAGGTGGGGCCTGTCAGCCACCTGTGACCCCTACAGAGCTCCCCGCGGGGGCCCCATGGGTTCTGCAGCACCGGGTGTAGCATCCACAGGGCTATGTGTCAAAGTGTGGTCCCTGGGCCATCAGCGTCAGCACTGCCTGGTCACTTTTTAAAAGGCGTTTTTCTTGCCCCATTCTACGCCTAACGAGGGAGAAACTCCTGGGGAGGGACCAGCAAGCCCCACGGAGTCTGATGCATGCTGACCTTGAGAACTTTTTGGTCTATACCAAGACATGATCACGGAAATCTGAGTTGTAAAATGGGACAAACCAGCATCTGTTCTCCAGTGTACAAGGGGCTGGACAAACATGAACTCAAATCCTGATTTAGCTTTTTGCAATTTGTGTGATTTGGGGAAGTTGGTTCCTCTGTTTTTCCATCTCTAAACTGGGTAAATAACACCCCTCCTGAGGGTCACTGTAAGGATTAGCTGGGACACAGGTGAGCTGCTTGGCACAGGTGGGTTCTCCTTCAACAGAAGACAGAGGAGGAAGCCCTCCCCCCCCCGCCCCAACGCCCACCTTTCTGTCCACTTTCCCCAGAACTTGATTCGTGCTGTGGACGTCATGTCTGTCTGTCCAGGTTCATACCCCAGTGTGATGGCGTTAGGGGTGGGGTCCTGGGGAGGGGATTAGTGCCTCCCAGGGGAAAAGGCCTGTCCTGGTTTCCCCAGGCGTGGTGCTGGCCTGGCCCGTGTCGGCGGGGCTGGTGGGTGCTCAGGGCACTGCCTGTCTTCCGTCCTCTGGGGAGAAGCCTCTCCAGGTCCCTTGGCCCCTGCAGGGCAGGGCGGGCTGGGGGCAGCATGTAGCTCAGCACCTGCCCTGAGAGGAGCCAGAGGGCTGCGGCCAGAGGAGCCCAGGGTGTTTTTACTGCTGCTCCAGGCGCCACATTGGTTGCAAAACACCTAGTGGACTGAAGACCTGAGAACCTGCCGCGGGCAGAGCTGCCTGAGTATCATTGGTTCCCTGCTCCTGCCGCCGCTGCCGTAAGCAGTGACCAGTCCACTAGACAGACACGCGCTCCATCATTCAGTGTCCACAGCGGCTGGGCCAGCGGTCTGGATGTGGGCTGGAGCCACGAGCTCTGCCCGGAGCTGGCGAGCCCACCCGAGCCTGGTTGGTGAGGGGCCCTGCGGCTGGAGGCCCTGCACGTGCGGCTTGGGCGTGGCTGGGCAGGGCTTGTCCCACCCTCACTTCCTCTGCTTCACTTTGGGACCGGGGCCACCCCAGCTCTCACTGCCTTTAAGCTGAGGTGGCGGGACCCATCTCCCCACACATCCACCTTGGGCAGGGCGTTCACATGCGGAGATATTCAGTGGCAAGGCGGCAGAACCGGACCGGAACGAGGAACACAGACTTTCTCATTCCTGCCCCGGGGCTGAGCCCTCACGTGCTGCCTCTGCACCTTGTGTTGTGGGAACAATGTGTCGTTCTGCATAAAAAGCTGGAATTTGGACCCGGCTGAGAAGCTTGTGGTCCCGGAGATGCAGCACGTGGACCCGCCTCCCTGGGGGGGGGCGGTGCGGAGACCACCCGCCCAGGCACAGATCTCCAGGGAGGGGTGTTGGGTTTCCAATGAGGAAGGGACGACAGGGAGGAGGGACCCCTATGTGGCTGGGAAGAGGGGCTGGTACCCCGGGGGCCCTGGATCACACTGCCCGGGCACCTCGACTGTCTGGTGACACCACCTCTGTATGGGGACCAGAGCTTGGACGGGCCAGAAGTTGGCCCAAGCCCCATAGCCATCCCTGGCAGAGCTCTCCCTCTCCCGCCCCTGCCCCTTGTCACTACGCCCAGGGTGGAGGGAAGGGAGGTGACTCTGCTCCCGCTGCGGGCCCTAGTGGGGGACCCGTGGGCAGAGCAGGCTGCCACATGGCTGCCCTCCAGGCTCAGAAGCTGGGGTGGGAGCTGGGTTTGGAGGGAGGGGCACTGGACCCAACACTGCCGTGACGACTGACCCCACAGTCTCAGAGGCTCGGGGGACCCCGCACTGGCACCCGGGCCGTGTCCCCATGCTATGGCTCGGCCACCATGCCACGTCGGGCCAGGCGGGCTGCCATCCCCACAGGAGGCTCCACGTTCACCGCGGCCAGGAGAGACACAGACTGGCAAAGCCACCCACGGGCCCAGCTGGAAGGGACCCGCTCCCCATCTGCCACATTCCCTTGGTCACAGCTGGTCCTGTGGCCGTGGCATCTGCAGGGACGCTAGGACAGGAGCGGGAGCAGCCCTGGGGCGCCCAGTGTCCATCATGCTAGGCTGTCCTCGAGGACGTCAGGAGGCAGTGGTCGAATCTCCAGCAGGAGTGACGTTCCACGGGCTCCCGCTCTCTTCTGTGCCTGGTGCCTGTCTGCAGTTCCTACCGATTCATGGTCAACATGCCCCTAGGTGGGGAAGTCGGCCGCAGCACGGAAGCAGCGTCTCAGGCTGGGCAGAGGTGGGGGAAGGAGATGAACCCAGAGCTTCGTCCCGGCAACGTCGCCTGGCCTGTCCCAGCCCATGCTGATGCTCAGGCTGCTGATCATACAGGGAAGAAAATGGACACTCAGTGGGGTCTGACTCACCCAAGGTCATGGGGTGCAGGGGTGAAACCTGCAAAACTTGAACCCTGTCCCCTGATCTGCTTCTCAGGCCAGCAGCCCAGGCCGCTTTAGGTGGACCAGCTGGACTGGCTGATGAGTGTGTGGCATGCCCTCCAGAGTTTCCCAGACCCTCCAGCCCATCCTGGAAGTAACGGCCTGTGTGTCCGGTGGGGACCCCCTCAGCCCACCTGGGGCCTCCGGGTCTGAAAGATCTGTATGAGGAGAAGAGGCCCCCGAGGCCGGTGGTCCTGGCACAGCAAGGTGAGGGCCTGGGGAGGGTGACACCCCGCCTCCTGGACCCAGAAACGGCCGAGGTTTACCTGGCCAGGTCCTGATTCGCATACAGTCATTATGCCCTGAGAAGCCCGCTGCTAATTACTTCTGCAATTTCTGGACTCTGCCCCCGTCATCTGTCCCGCTACTGGACAGAGAAATAGCCTGGCGCTTGGAGGGTAATTATCACGAACACTTCAGCGCAGGCAGATGCTCAGTAGTCAGATCCCGTCCCTGACTCAGCACCTGGCTCAGCCCCGGAGCCACTGCGAGGTGCCTGAGCCCTGGCGGAGGTGCGGGGCACACGGGAACCCCAGAGCTGCTTTCCCCCCTCCTGCAGTGAGCTGGACGCAGGGGAGTCGCCCCCAGGTTCCTGGGCCTTAAAGGCATAACCACGTGGTTGGTGTTTCGAGTGCCTTCCGATGTTGGGAGTGAAAGGATGATTGCAACGGTGACCATTCACAGGAGGCCAGGGTCCGGGGCTGCTCCCTGCATGACCGACGGAGCTCAGCTCAGAGGCCACGCCTGGAGCGAAGCTGGCATCCCGGCCTCTCCAGGGCCTGTCTGCCTTCAGGAAATCCACTCGGGACCCAGGGTTTATTCTGGTCCTTTTCCCAAGTTGGCCCTGATGAACCTTGAAGCAAAGATCTGAGGCCAGGTGGGAACAGGGAGCGGGCAAGGTTCTCTCCCGGATCCGTCCTTGGAAATAAATGTCATCCTTCCCGGTCTTGCCCCACGTCAGACTCCGCCAGCCTCCATCCAAATCAGAGGCCCCATCTTGGGGATATCAATGCATGGCCAGTCCCTCTCTGATTAAACAGATGAGAAAGACCAGCCTGTCATTTAAGGCCCGGGGTCCTTTTCTCCTCTGGGTGGTGGGGCGGGGTGTCATTTTCCCCTTTGGAACTGGCAGGTGCTGCCTCCGGACCAGGCTGGAGGCTGTGGGGACCGGAGCTGGGACAGGATGGGACATTTTTATTCCTAGGAACACAGTAATTGCAAATTTGTCACCAGTGGTGACATGTGGTGAGCAATTAATTCTGGGGGCCTCCCTCCTGTCACCACGCATGGCTACTGCCCTGGGCAGCCCCTCTTGCTTAGAAGACTTGCAACTTCCCTTTCAGAAGACAAGCTGGGTTGCTGTACACCCAGTCCCCTGGGGCAGCGAGGCTCTTGCCCCTGAGGGGTGAGCACGTCAAGGGCCTGGTGTTGGTGACATTGCCCTGAGCAGCGAGGAGGGGGACGCAGAGCGGATGCAGCGAGGGCAGCGCGGGCCCGGGGCTCACACGCGCCGACGCCCTGTGGGGCAGGCACTACTCTCATTCCCTCTTTACCTGGGGAAACTGAGGCACAGAGAGTTAGTCAGCTGGCCCAAGGACAGACAGCCCAGGGGGCAGAGCAGGATCCAGTCCAGCCCACCTTAAGCTACAGGCCTCCCTCCACCAAAGAGCACGTGGGAAGGAACACAGCAGCATCGGGCTGACAGGTTCAAGCCAGGGTCATCATCACGACTTGTGCATCCTTAGGTGAGTTGCTTATTTCTTTTCTTAAGCCTCAGTTTTCTCATCTGTGAAACAGGGACACTGGGACCCACTTCAAAGTGTTGTCACGAAGGCAGGACACTGAGCTGCCTCCTGACTCCCAGCCTGTCCGCTCCCAGGGCCCATGTGTGATTATTTTCCCAGCGCCCATGGGTAACGGCCCTGCACTAAACTGTTGTCTAGATCTGTCTGGTTTCCAAGGCTCAAGGACAAAATTTAGAACTGAACACCCTAGAGATTTGGAACCCAAATTTGTTGTTTCATTCTCAGCAGCCCTGACGGTGCTGCCACACTCGGGACCTCCAGGGCTGACCGTTCAGAGGCCAAGTTCCTCTGCACGGGGTGTAAGGGGAGGGAAGTCTGGGGGGTGCCCAGGGCAGCTGGGGGTGGGTGGGCGCGGTGCTCTGTGCTCTGCACCCGTCAGAGAGCAGGTAGTCCAGACAGGCTGGAAAACGCTTTATGTGCTGGGCTGGAAGATCTACTCCCCTCATTATGATTTTTTTTCAAGCTCATAGTAAAGTAAGTTAAAAGCCTGGAACAAAGTGCTGGAAGGGGGGCCACGGGAGCAGAGAGGGGAAACGGGGTGGGGGGACCTCGGGTGCCTCTGTGGTAGCTCCACTTCTGCGGCCTCCGTGCCTGCGCTCCCCCAGCTCAGAGCCCGGTGCCTAGTGCCTAGTGAAATCTAGAATCTCAACCGAGGTTTAAAGGCAAAGTGAACCCCTTTGGCCCCGTGTGGAGGAAAGCCTGCGTCTGAGGGAGGCGGGGCCCTCCCAGGTCCCACCTCTGCTGGGGACACTCTGGCCTCGGGGACACGCTGGCCTCCGGGCCAGGCCTCCTGTTCACACCCACGACCCACACGGGGCGATAGCGCTGTTCCAGCCTCCCGGGGCTGCCGGCTTGGGGGGGGCGTCCATGCTGAGGGACGGCCGAGGACAGCCCGCTGAGAAAGCACTGGATGCCCGTCCCTCCGGTGACGCCGCCAGCCGTGTCACAGCGGAGCAGCCTGCTCCCCCGAGATGGGGGCGATACCCCTCCAGGGCCCCCGGGACGCGATCGGGGGCTGCAGGGAGGAAGAGCTGTCGCCTGAGTGGCCTCCGGGACCTGTGTCTTCTCCCGGCCGGCAGGACCCCATCTCTCAACGGTGGAGACACAGGGACTGGGGGCTTCTGTCGAGCTTTCGCGTTAATTAGGAGGACTGAGGTGAGAAGGAGGTGGGAGATTCAGGCCGGCGGGATGTGCTTCTGTGGGTTTGCAGAACTTCCCCACCTGCCCACACGCATTTCCACCTGGGTCGGGGGGCAGGGCGTGGGGTGGGCAGCAAATGGTCGAGAAGTTCGGCTCAGCCCTTACCTCTTCATTTCACAGGCTGTGTGATTTAGATCAAGTGACTTAACCTCTCTGGGCCTTATTTCCTCAGCTGAGAAATGGGACAGTGGGATTGCCTCCTCACAGGCCTGTGAGGATTCAGTGAGGTGTGTGAGCTGCAGGTGCAGGGCCGGCTCGGCACACGCCCCGTGGACGTGAGGGCTGCCTACCATCCCTCCTCCTTACCCGGCCTGCTGTCCCTGCCGAGTAGGAAACCCTCACTTGTTTATTCTCACCTAGGTGTAAAAATCTGTGCTTTGCACTCACTTACATGCCCATTTAAAATTTTTCCATTTCTTATGTTTTCATTGATTTTTATGACTTTTGTCTAGCTATTTTTTCTGTTAAGACACCTATTCTCCAAAATCTATCCATCTATCAATGTATGAATGTATGTATGTATGTATCTCTCTCTCTCTCTCTCTCTCTCTCTCTCTCTCTCTCTCTGTCTATCTATCCTCTGTCTACAGCTATGTTAAAACCTGACTCCTTTGTAGAAGGACACACGCATCTCACGTAGATCCGTATTTGTTCTGTGATAATGGCGTGGAGGCCGACGAGGATGCTGTGGTCAGCTATGCTGAGGGTGGGACCCACTGCAGAGTCCCGCGTGCTGCGTGCTCCTCCCGAGTTTCCTATGGTCAACGCCATGACTCAACTCTGCGGGTGAAAGCCTGAGGCTCAGGTGGGTGAGGGCTGGACAAAGTCGCAAGGCCGGTAGGTGGTGCAGCCGGGACTAAAGACGAGTGTCTGAAGGCTCAGGAGAGGCCCGTTTCCCTCTCCGGCCTGACGAGGGGCCGCCGCTTTGTCTGGCGGAGCACACTGGCTGGATGGGGAGAGGCAGCGGTGGTTGGAGAGTGGGGGATGGCGGGTGCATCCCCAGCAGTGGGAGGGCGCTGATGGGTGAAACGGCAGGTCGGCTTCTGGGCCTGACGAGTAGGTTGCCCATGTTACCTGAAGTCGTCAGATGGAGGAAACACAACTGGTGCGGGAAGCTGTGGGGCCCCTGCAGGAGGGCCGAGAAGGCAGAGCGGCAGTGGCCTGTACTGTCCACTCCGGGTGCTCCGGCTCTGCTGGGGGGCTCCATGCGGGGTCCACCCTGACCAAGACCCTCCTCGTGGGTGACCCCGACGGCTGCTGTACCCCCTTTGCCTGGTGCTCAAGGCCTCCTGACTGAAGACCACTCCCCTCCTGGACCTGCCCCCCACTCTTCACCCGGGGTCCCGCCACTCGCCTCTGCCCTGGGGAAGGACGACTGTGTGGTGCTGACCGTCAGGCTTCGGAACCCACCTGGGCTCCAGTCTGAGCTCGCCCCCCTCCCAGGTGTAAACACTGGATTGAGACAATATTTGTCCTTTTGTGACTGGCTTATTTCACTTAGTGTAATGTCCTCAGTATTCATCCACATTGTAGTATGTGTCAGAATTTCCCACACACACACACACACACACACACACACACACACACACACACACAGAGTTTTCTTCATTCATCTGTTGATGGACACTTGGGTTGATTCCATATCTTGGCAATTGAGAAAGCTGCTGCAATCAACATGGGAGTACAGATATCTCTTTGAGATACAGATGTCCTTTCCTTTGAAAATATATCCAGAAGTGGGATATATCACTGGATCATATGGTTGTTCTATTTTAAAATTTTAAATGAATTTCCATGCTGTTTTCTATAATTGGCTTTACCAATTTACATTCCCACCAACAGCGCACGAGGCTTCCCTTTTCTCCACATCCTCACTAACACTTGCTATTTCTTGTCTTTTTGATAATAGCCATTCTGACTGGTGTGAGGTGATATCTTCTTGTGGTTTTGATTTGCATTCCCCTGATGATTAGCGATGGTGAGCATCTTTTCATGTGCCTCTTGGCCCTTTGTATATCTTCTTTGGAAAATGGTCCATTCAGGTGCTTTACTCATTTATTAGTTAGGTTACTTGATATCGAGTTGTTTGTGTTCCTTATATATTGTGGATATTAACCCTTTGTCAGATGTATGGTTTGGAAATATTTCCTTCCATTCTGTAGGTTGTCTCTTCATGCTGTTGAATATTTCTTTTGCCGCACGGAAGCCTTTTAGTTTGATACAATCCCATTTGTCCATTTTTGCTTTTGTTGCCTGTGCTTTTAGGGTCAGATCCAAAAAATCATTGCCCAGACCGATGTCAAGAAGCTTTTCACCTATGTTTTCTTCTAGTAGTTTTACAGTTTCAGGTCTTACTTTTATGTCTTTAACTCATTTTGAGTTGATTTTTGTACATGGAATGGTATAAGGATCCAGTTTCATTCTTCTGCATGTGGATAACTTGTTTTCTCAACACCATTTATTGAAGAGACCGTCCTTTCCGCATTGTGTGTTCTTGGCACCTTATAGAAGCTCTAATGACCATAAATGTATAGATTTATCTTTGGGTTCTCGTCTCTTTTACATGGCTCTGTCTTTGTGCCAGTATCATGCTGTTTTTATTACTATAGCTTTGTAGTATATTTTGGAACAGGACATGTGATGTCTCCAGTTTTTCTCTTTTAGCTCAAGATTGTTTTGCCTATGCATAATCTTTTGTGGTTCCATATAAACTTGAGGACTGTTTCTTCCTATTTCTGTGAAAAATGCCACTGGAATTTTAAAAGGGATTGCATCGAATGTGTGATCGCTTTGGGTAGTATGATCATTTTAACAATATTAGCTCCTCCAATCCATGAACATGGTGTATCTTTCTATTTATTTGTGTCTTCAATTTCTTTCATCAATGTCTTAAAGTGTTCAGTGTATAGATCTTTTAATTCTTTCAGTAAATTTATTCCTAAGTATTCTTTACGCTATTATAAATGGGATTGTTTTCTTAATTTCTTTTTCCTGTAGCTCATTGCGAGTGAAACACAACTGATTTCTGTATGTTGATTCCATATCCTGTAATTTTACTAAATTTGTTTGTCACTACTAAAAGTTTTTGGTGGTATCTTTAGGGTTTTCTATATATAAGATCATCTGATCTGCAAACAGAGACAATTTTACTCCTTCCTTTCCAACCTCGATGCCTTTTATTTCTTTTTATTGCCCAACTGGTCTGGCTAGGACTTACAGTACTATGTTGAATAAAAGTGCTGAGAGGGCTTCCCTGGTGGCGCAGTGGTTGAGAGTCCGCCTGCCGATGCAGGGGACACGGGTTCGTGCCCCGGTCCGGGAAGATCCCACGTGCCGCGGAGCGGCTGGGCCCGTGAGCCATGGCCGCTGAGCCTGTGCTCCGCAACGGGAGAGGCCACAATAGCGAGAGGCCCATGTACTGCAAAAAAAAGAAAAAAAGTGCTGAGAGTGGGCATCCTTGTCTCATTCCTGATCTTAGAGGAACAATGAATCTGATGTTAGCTGTGGGCTTCTCATATATGTCCTTTACTATGTTGAGGTACATTCCTTCTACACCTAATTTGTTGTCAGGTTTTGTCATAAAAGGCATTGCATTTTGTCAGATGCTTTTCCTGCATCTGTTGAGATGATCATATGATTTTTTTCTCCCTCATTCTGTTAACGTGGTGTGTCAGATTTATTGATTTAAAGCTATGGAACCATTCTTGCCTCCCTGGAATAAATTTTACTTGATCACCGGTGTATGATCCTTTTAATGTGCTGATGAATTCAGTTTGTTAGTATTTTGTTGAGAATTTTTGCATCTGTGTTCATTAGAGATTTGGGCCTGGAATTTCTTTTCTTATAGTGTCCTTGTCTGGCTTTGGTATGAGGGTAATGCTGGCCTCATAAAATGAGTTTGGAAGTGTTCCCTCCTCTTCAATTTTTTTGGATGAATTTGAGAATGAATCTTGCCAAATTTTTTTAATGTTTTCTAGAATTCACTAGTAAAGCCACTAGGTCCTGGACTTTTCTTTGTTGGGAGGTTTTTGATTACTTATTCAATCTCCTTACTCACTGTTGGTCTGTTCAGATTTTTTTTACTTCTTCTTGGTTCAGACTTGGTAGGTTGTTTGTTTCTAGGAATGTGTCTGTGTCTTTCAGTTTATCCAACTTGTTGGCCTATAAATGTTCATGGCCTCTTAGGAGTCTTTGGGCTTCAGTCGAAATGCCTCCTCTTTCATTTATATCATTGTTATTGATTTGAGTCCTCACTTAGATCGTGTGTTTCAATGCAATGCCTATTACCTATGCTTTACCATCTGTGCTTCCAGAATTTAGGGCCACTCTGCAGCAGAAGCTTCTGTCCCTTGAAATTGGAGCTCCCAGGTCTCTAGTCCTTAGTCCTCAACTCCGAGTCTAAGATGAATGGAGCAACAAAGTGGTGAAAGGAGCTTGTCTTTATCTGCCTCTGGGGCTGCTGCAGCGCCTCCGCTCACCAGCCCTTGGGGGTCCGGCACAGCCTATCTTTTAGCTAGAAAAGCGGTACCGATTATGTATTTATCCTCACCCTGATCCTCTGTGGGTGCTGATTGCTTTGAAGGTTTCAGCGTGGATGCAGAAGCCAGAGGCCTAGGGCCCGCAGCTCCTGGAGGGCAGGAGGGGGCAGACCCCGGGGACCCCGAGCCCAGGAGAGCCACGTGGGAGACAGCTGGGTGTCTTTCCAGTAGCACAACTGAGAGAGGGGTCTTTTCTGTCCAACTCGTGTGCAGCCCGGCAGCCTCTGCCTCCCAGGGAGCTGGGTCTCTGGGCTGATTCA
>NW_006776528.1:350025-360533 GCF_000442215.2 Lipotes vexillifer | reverse complement strand
TGGGTCCCACCCCCAGCCGCATCATTTTCTGGTCTGAGACTCCGGATGCCTCACCTAACACGTGTCCTCATCGGTCAGTGGGGCCGTTGACACCTTGTGCCCGGGGTTTCTGGGTGTGGCAGCTCTCAGGAGGTGCTGCCTGTGCTCCCTCCCTCCCCTTCCCATCTCCCCTCCCCCCTCCCTCCTCTATCCCCCTTCGCTCAGGCCCTTGTGTCTTTTCTGGCCTCTCACCCTCCCCAGCCTCCCAGGTAAAGGTCGGCTTCACATCCTGTATCTGTATCTGTGCCTGCTTTCTGTTTCTTTCTCCTGCGAAATCCTTCAAGGTTACGTCCAGCTGACAGCTCGGCTGCCCCACTGCCGGGCAGTGTCTCCATAGCAACGGTTCCTGCTGCTCCGGGCCTCCGTCTCCCCCAGCCTAGAAGCCCGGCCCCAGGATCCAGCCCCTGAGCTGTGCTGGCCTCGAGGGGACAGGCCAGTCCCCCTTCACCATGGCCGTCACGAGACCTGTGTGGCCTTCTAACTTGGAGTGGTCCAGCACAGGGACCAAATGACTTGGATTTCTCCCCAGAATGCCATCAGAAATGATTATATTAGCCTCTTCCTCTGAGAACTGGCGAGGTTAGAAGCGGGTCGGCCGGCTCCACTGCAGCTGGGTGGAGGCAGGTGGGGCCGCCCACATGGGGCTGCGAGGGGGACCTGCTGCCCGTCTTCTCAGGAAACGGGCAGATGCCGCAGGAGCAGCGGTGAGATCAACAAGAGAGTCACGCGTCTCTGTCCTGGGCCAAATTCAAGCCAGTTTTAAATAATGCCGCTGCTTTCGGAGGCCCGGAGGTCCCCAGGGGGATTCATCATGGGTGAGCGCCTCCCTCCCCGGGGCTCTGCCGAGACAGCCTGCTGGGGCGTGTCCTCACAGCACACGGGCTGGGGGGCGAGGGCCTCGCAGGGCGAGGGGCTTGAAGGCGCTGGCCCAGGGCCTCGCCTCCCCACCCTTGCAGACCTGGGGGCCCCCTTGCCTCACCTCTGCCTCACCTGCCCCCGTGGAGGCGGGTCCTGCAGATCCTGCTGCTTGTGGGGCCTCAGGGTTACCCTCTTGCCCTCATCCCGCCCCCCGCCCCGGGGCTGGGTCCCCCCTGCACCTCCCAGGGCTGGTCCCACAGCCTCCGACTGCCCCCCTGGCACCTGCCTCCCCACCCGACTTGTGCCAGCAGCCCCGCCAGAGCCAGGTCCCCTCCTGCAAGCCCTCCACGGCCCCACCGCTCTCGGGCGGGTCCAGCCCCTTGGCTGCTGTGCAGACCCCTCCCCTCCCAGCCCTCCCCTGGGAGATGGGCATTGTCTGCTCGGGCCCCTCCTCCCGCCCCTCGGTACCCATTACTGCCTCCTTAGTGCCTGGCACGGTGCTGGCCTGCGAGGGCTGCACAGGGTCTGATGGGCTCCTGGGCAAAGGAAGGAATGAGAACAGGGTGAAGGAGGGAGGGAGGGGGAGGGGAGCTCACCAGGGTCGCTCCAGGCTGGGGGAGGTGACTCCTGTCTCCACCTCTCACCTCCTCCGGGCTGACTCCCACCAGGGCCGTGGCAGGAGCCCCCCAGGTGCAGGAGCCCGCACTGTCCTCATGCCTCTCAGGACAACGCCACGTGGGGCAGGAAGTCGGGGGGCACCTGCTGGCCCCTGTGTGGTCAGGGCTGAGGTGCCCGTGCCCTGGGCATGGCTGGGGCTAGCTGGGTGGACAGGGAGATGAGGCCCTCAGGGATGTCCTCTCCAGGGAGCCTGGCCTGACTCGGGCTGGCCCTCGCTGCCACATGGGAGGGGGCTGGGGCTCGGGTCCTGAGGCTCTGGCTGCACTGGTCGGTCCTACAGGACCACCGCAGGGTCTCACGTGGCAGCGGCTCAGTCGAGTGCCAGGGCTTCTGTGCTGGCCCTGCCTGTGGTGAGGTGCCTTCTGTCTTCTGTCTTGTGGTCTCCCGGGATGCGAGGGGTGATGCTGAGAGCAGGGCCGGGGAGGTTCCTGGTTACCACGAAGAGGATGCAGGCCAGGCTGGAGAGTGCAGTGGGTGCAGCAGGGCCGGCCTCCAGTGAGCAACCTGCCCCACGTCTGTGGTCAGGTCAGTAGGGGCCAAGAGGCACCGGGAACCACCTGGCAGAATCCCTGGCCAGCAGGGCTGGAGCCCTCCATGTCCCGGCGGGGGCTGGGCTGTACTCATCACGTCCCTCCCTCTTGTCTGTGAATCCCAGGCCTGCCAGGCTGGGTGCGGCTGGAGAGCTGGGGTGCCTGGGGCCCCTGTCAGGCACCTGACTATACCTCTCCTAGAAGGGGGGGCCTGGGCCCAAGTATCTCTTCAGTGTCTGGCAGATGTGACGAGATCCTAGGGGACGGTGGAGCTGATGCTGTGCCCTGGTGATGCTCCAAAGCGGGCACGAAGCAGAACACGCCCCCAGGACCTGTGTGACGTCTGGCCCCGGAATCACGGCAGGCAGGCAGAGCTGTGTCCCATACAGACCACAGGAGTGTTGACTAAGTGACCGCATGCATGTGCTTGGAAGGTCCAGATGAGGATGCAAGAAAGAAATGGGGACCCCAGGTGACAGCCCTGGGGAGGCACTGAAAGCCAGCCCTGGAACAGTGTGAGATCTCACTGCAGGGACTGCGTGTGCTCGTGTGTGTGGTGTGTGTGTGTGTGTGTGTGTGTGTGTGTGTGTGTGTGTGTGTGTGTGTGTAGGGGACGGTGGAGCTGATGCTGTGCCCTGGTGATGCTCCAAAGCGGGCACGAAGCAGAACACGCCCCCAGGACCTGTGTGACGTCTGGCCCCGGAATCACGGCAGGCAGGCAGAGCTGTGTCCCATACAGACCACAGGAGTGTTGACTAAGTGACCGCATGCATGTGCTTGGAAGGTCCAGATGAGGATGCAAGAAAGAAATGGGGACCCCAGGTGACAGCCCTGGGGAGGCACTGAAAGCCAGCCCTGGAACAGTGTGAGATCTCACTGCAGGGACTGCGTGTGCTCGTGTGTGGGGTGTGTGTGTGTGTGTGTGTGTGTGTGTGTGTGTGTGTGTGTGTGTGTGTATGGGCCTGCACGTATGCACGTGTGTCCCTGTGCCTTTGCGCCCATGTGTGTAAGGCTCTGGGCTCTGACCACACGCGGATGGGAGGGCTGACCTTGAGCCTCAGAGGGGAAGCCTGCCTCCCCCGGGGAGCTCTGCCCATGGTCTGGGGGGAAGAATCTCCCAGGCGTCACTGGTACCTCGTGCCTCTGCCTGAGACGGGGAGGACAGGGTCCCCAAGCTGAGCAATGGACATGAACTCGATCCCGGGTCTGGTGTGCTAGCAGAGAACTTAGGTGATGTAGGATCCCATGGAGAGAAAAGTCCTTGCTGATTATGAGCTCACAACAAAAATGTCACACATGTCCCAGGCATCCTCTCGTGAGCTGGACCCCACAGCCCAAGAAACCGGGGTACTTGAACCCCAGATTGAGGGTCACACAGCACTGTGAAAGTCTATGGAAATTGCTAGAGAAAAAGGCGTAAAACCATGAGGAGGAACAGGAAATCGCTATAAAAGAACACAGGGTTTGAAAAACCAACGTCTCAAAATTAACAGATTGTGTTAAAATGAAAAACTAACAGGTGAGGTGGGCAGCTGAACTTGCAGTGAAGAAAATGCGTGGGCGCCAGGTGAGGACACGCCCAGTGGGCGGCGCCTGAGACGGGATGACGAACGTCACGGAGAAGGGGACCTGGAGGACAGCAGCAGAAAGTCCCGTGGGCTCCAGGAGAGAGAGGGGAGGATGGGGCCGCGTTCAGTGAGGCTCAGCTGAGAAAGCGACAAAACCAGTGAAAGGAGCCTGCAGGTTGAGGACATACAGGCAGAAAACATAGTACATTATGGGCTGACTCCATCTATCCATTTGGCCGTTTTTTGAGTTCCTTCCAGGCACTGGCCGTCTCGCGTGCGTGGACATTGGGTCCAGGGGGAACGCTGGGAGAGGTGTCTCCTGTGAAGGGCCAGCCGTGGGGCTCAGCTCAGGGCCAGGTTCATCTGTCCACCACGCTCCTAGGGAGGCCTGGAGGACAGAGCCAGCCTGGGGACGAGGAGGCACCGCGCTGACCAGCACCTGCTCCCGAGGGCCACCCCTC
Organism: Lipotes vexillifer; assembly: GCF_000442215.2. NCBI lineage: Eukaryota > Metazoa > Chordata > Mammalia > Artiodactyla > Lipotidae > Lipotes > Lipotes vexillifer. The sequence goes on along the minus strand of NW_006776528.1, from coordinate 356,399 downwards.
CCTCCTCCCGAGGCCTCCTGTCTCAGGCAGATTCCTGGCTGTGAGCTGGAGACAGGCCAGCCCAGAGCTCAGGATCCCTTCCCCGTGCTTTGTGGGACCCCGCCTGCTCTTGACGGTGGGGGCCTCCTCTGGACTTTGAGCCTCTGACCCTGGGCCCCGCCCCCCAAGAGCAGCCCCCCCGGCAGCACCTGCTTATACCCAAGCACTGATCAGAGGAGGCCTGCACGCGGGGACGCCCAGGTAAAAGTGCATCTCAGGCCGCAGCACACTGGGTAAGTGTGTGTATCCTCAACACTGCAGGGCTTGGTGGTTCTCACTTTCCTTCTAGCCTGGCAGCCCCTGTGAACGGTCACGAAGGGCAGAGTCAGGGCAGAGTCTGGCAGGGTGTCCGGTCCCAGCACCAAGCTCTGTGGGCAGAGTCCTCCCCGGCCAGGGTGCTGGCCCGTGGAGTGTTCCTTCCTACCGTCCAGCCTCTGCTCTGGGCTCGGGTCTCCCTGGGGTTCTTCCGCGGGAGGCTCAGAGCAGGGAGGACCCGAGTGCCAGCCTGGGCTCTTGACCTGGAGCTCTGTGCCTGCCACCAGCACCCCACCCCCACCCCTCGTCTGCAGAAACTTCCTTCCAGCTTCCACAGTCCGTGCTTCCTCTCAGAGAGGCAGGCAAAGCCCAGGGAGAGGCTATCGCTGCAAAATTTCTCTTTGCGAAGAGCAGAGATTCCATCCATCAGTCCCAGTGAAGGCTCTGACGAGTGGTCATGGCTCCCATACCTGCCAGCCACCCATTTTTCAAGATAAGGAAGGGGGAGCCTTTGCAGGGGAGATAAGGGAAGCTTCCCTAAGCAGTCGCATTTGTCCGTTACCAGCGCGGCCGGGACAGGACAGCATCCATCGCGGAGCCGTGGGCCCCAGGCAGGGCGACAACCTCCACGAGACCTAGTGGCCCATGAATCACTCAGCTGGGGACAGGCAGATGCTAGGAGCAGGGGGAGGGAAAAGCAGCAGATCCAGAGGGGCTGGAAGGAGAGCAAGGAGGCCTCAGGGATGGGCCCCAGCATCAGAGGAGCAGTGGGACGGGGCCCTGGGGGCTGGGCCAGGCAGGACCTGGGTGGGATTCGTATTTAATTGTCCTGTGCGCTGACCTCCGTCCTATGTACCAGCTCATGGAATCCTCACAAAAACTCTAAAAGGGATTTGCTTTAGGGTCACAAGATAGCTTATTGTCCAAACCGAGACTCTTCCGAAGTGAGTGGAGGTCTGACCGCTAGGGACCCCTAGGCGGCCCTGTGCCAGCTGACTCATGGGGTCACCACGGGAACCTGGGCTCGGAGACGTGGGGGCACTGGCCCAGGCTCAGCGACCCCTCACGCCAGGAAAGCGCACAAGTCGGCGGTGGCCACCTGGAGGGGCTTGGGCGCGAGGGTCCCGCTTCCCATGCTCCTGAGCCCCTCGTTCGCTGCAGCCCAGCCCAAGCTGGGATTGCGGGGTGGGCTCGTGGGAAATGGAGGTCATTGACAGCCCTCGGGTCTGGCCGGCACCGTCCTGCACGTCCTTTGAGGGTCAGTTTGCTCGTCTGACGTCTTTCTCCTTCAAGCCCGTGGCCTCTTCCCTCCCGGAATGCGGCTTCCTGAGTGACACGACAGTTCCTCCCGCTGGGCGCCCCCCACTCCCGACACGGTACCTGTGCGCATACGTGTGTGTGGACACACCCATGGCTGTGTCCCGGCAGCTCTACTGCAGACAGAGTGTGTTTTCCTGACCTGCTTTGCCGCAAAGGAGGGGGAAGGACAACGCACCTCCTTTCACCTCTTCCTTCCCCGTAGACACTATTTACTGAAAATCTACTAAACCTCAGACACCGTCATAGGCGTTGAGGATGCAGTAGTTTATAACAATTTCAAAACCTCTGTAACTCCAAGTCTGACATTTTACTGGGAAACGCGGCCAATAAATAACAGAAATATATTTAAAATATTAGGAGTTGATCGATGCTCTGAAGACGCCCGAATCCGGGTTAAGCGGGGAACCGGTTCAGGATCACAGGGTGTCCCCAGGACACAGGCTGGAGAATGAGGGGGGGGTCCAAGGCTGAGGGTGGCCTGACTGGGCACAGAGCGTCAGGCGCTTGAGGACGCTTGTGCATCTGTGCTCGTGACACAGAGGGCAAACCGCTCAGCTGCTGGTGAGCTAGCTGGTTGAGGGGTGGGAAACGGTACGAATTCCCAGAGAAAATGAGTTTCGGGAAGAGCAGTGGGGTGTCCCCCTGGACCCCGGGCGATCCTGGGAGCCGGCCAGGAAGGACGCGCCCTCTCAGGGTCCTGGGGGCTCATTCCTCCGACCCGACCCTCTCCGCCCGGCGCGCAGACCCTTTCCGAGCGCCCGGGCTCCACGGCCCCCTCTCAGAGGCAGCCCCAGGCCCCGCCCTCCAGCCTCTGAGCTCAGAGTCCGCGGCTGTCCCTCACCCTCACCTTGAGTTTCTTACTCCTCACATCCTGGCGGTCTGTGGGGGACAGCAAGCCGCGCCCCCCTGGAGTGAACAACACGCGCCCTGCTCCCTGAGGGGCCCCTGTGTGGCAGCAGCTGGGCCCACCCTCCGCCCCCGCCCACACCATTAGGACAGCTCTGCCCACAACACGGAGGGCCTGACCCCACGGGGTGTCCAGAGGGTGGGGGGAACCAGCAGGGTGCCCAGCACTCAGGAACTCTGTCACAGCTTAGCTGCTGTTGTGACTTCTTTTGTTAAGTCCCTGGCAAGTGTCTGATGCTGTGGTGAGTGTTTTAGCAAAGTCTGCCTGATTCAATCCTCACAAATATTACCTACTGTTCCATTTTGTAAACAAGAAAGATGAAGCTCAGAGAAGTTGGCTGAACATCGTGGGTCACACAGCAATTACGAGGAGGAGGCGGGACTCCGTGCCAGGTCTGTGGCACCTGGGGTGGCCTGAGGGGTGGGGGCTGGACCTGTGTCTCATCTTCCTGGGAGCTGGGGAGGGGCAGGCAGAGCGAGGCACATCCTGCAGTGTATTTTGGGATCGTGCTTTGCAGCCAACAGCAGTCAGAGAACAGTTGGATGTGATGGAGCAGTTTGTGTTGGAATCTATTACGGTCCCGACATAAATTAATTATAACGCTGCTGCTGGAGCAAGCGTCATGTGCAATTAACATTTGCTGGAGGGAGGAGGGGGAGGGGCTGGAGGAGCTGCCATCTTCACGAGGGGCCCAGCGAGGGGTGGAAGTAACCCTCTCTGCTGGGGTCAGGGCACAGGACCCTGACGCCAGCTGCTGGAGCCCCCGGGGCACTAGGTCCGCACATACACACTAGTTCAAGCTTCCAAGTAGCCTCGTGAGGCACCATCAGCCCCGTTTACAGGTGAGGAGACAGGTGGATAGACTTGCTTAAGGCGGCCCAACCAGCAAGGGCACCGGGTGACAGTCCACTGCCTGCCCCTCGACCTCGGAAGCTGCGGTCCACACTTGCGTTGTTTCTTGCCGGGTAATTGTGATCATCGAGTCACCTAGGCAGCTCCCCCAGTCCCAGCTCCCCACTCTGTGAAGGAGACCCGATTAGAGGGTCTGCCCCTCACAGCGAGGCTAGCAGAGTCTGAGGTGGGCACGCACTTTGCACCCCTCACCCACCGGTTTCCCACCGTAAACCCCAGCGGACCCGCCCAGGTGTGAGCTTTGGCAGCGGCGCTGGTGATGGGTGTGCGGGTGATTGGGAAGTGCTGACAGTTCGGAGATGGATGAGTGCAGAGCTGGGAGGCCCCTCAGGCTGGCACCGCCTGGGCCTGGGAGCTCCCAGGGTCCCCCCTGGGGCTGGGTGACGGGGGACATGTCTCAAGAGCTGTGCAGCCACACTGACCCAGTGCTTTCACTGCCGGGCTCTGCAGCAAGGGTTTTAGGAGCGGGGATTCTTCCAATTTTCTTGAGCAGCCCATGGGGGAGCGCCCCCATCTCTGAGCACAGAGACCTCGGCAGCTTCCCCAGATGCACAGCACATGCGCGGCGCAGCAGGGACCTGGGTGCAGGACTCCTAGCCCGAGGACCTACCGAGGCTTGTTGAGCTCCGGCCCCGTAGCCCCAGGGCCACCCCTCTGGGCTCTGGGTCCTGCGCTGCGGGGCCGTCACATTGTAGCCAGCACAGCGGGTGACCTCCCCTCCCTCTCAATCCTGGCTTCTCCGGGAGGAACGTGTGCTTCTCCTAACTGCTCTCTCGCTGGGTCCAGGGGCCACGTGCGAGTTACAGAAAGAACCTGGCCTGCCTGCTCCAGCCTAAACCTCAGGACTGTCCTGAGCGCGTCCTCCTCTGTGAAATGGGGACAAAGCTGCCCAGCCGACACACAGGAGGTGACGCACTGCAGCCGCCGGGCATCCTTATGGGCTGAGGGGCCTTGAAGGACCTGGTCACTGAGTGAAGGCTGCATGGGTGACCAGGAGGAGGCGGTCCAGGCGAGCGTGATCATGTGTGTGTGCAAGTGTGTGGATGTCTGCGTTCATGTGTGTCTGCACGTGTGAGTATGTGCGCGTGTGCGTGAATGTGCACTTGTGTGAGCATTGCATGTATGTGCATACATGTGAGTGTCTGCGTGTGTGCACACAGGAGGGAGCACTGTGAAGAGGCCGGGGTGTCGGGCGGTGAGGAGGTGCAGAAGGACCCCTGGGCTCGGAGCTGGGGGCCGGGGCAGGGCAGGGGCAAGGCCTGCTCACAGGGCCCAGAAGCCGAATCCCTGTCCGCACCCCATCCACTGACCGCTCTGCAGAAGGAAGCAGAAGCTGGCGCCTCACCAGGCCCTGCTGGAGGGACGTCGGCCTCCTCCCCGCCCTCCCCCGTCTTCCCTCGCTCCCCACCCCAGGGCTGCTCTGGTGCCCATGCACCAGGGTCGGGGGCCTATGGGTGTAGAAACCAGCAGGCCGGTTGTCCGCATCGCCCCACACGAGGCCCGGGAGCCTGGAAGCCGGATGACGAGGGCTTGGAGGACCGGGATCTGGAGGAGGAGCTGTGAGCTCAGGATTGAGAGATGACCCACTTCCTTCCAAGCCTCCTCACCACGCCCTCTGCTTCCCCCACCCAGAGCCTAGGCCACTCCGGCTACATTCCTCTCCAGCTGCGAGACCCCCTCTTCCTAAACATGACCTTCTCAGAAATGCAGAAACTCAGGCCCCGGGATTGTCCGATGGTCCCCAAGCAAACTGTCCAGATCTGCAGAGCTGCCCGATGCTGTCCAAAACCCGTATCACATAAAGACACGGGGAAACTGTGGTGTCTGACCCCAGGTGGAGCGAAGTCTGAGGAGAGCAGTCAGTGAGAGCAGCGCTGGACCAGCCTCAGCTCTGGTCCCTCTGCCTCCTGCCCCTGGCCGGCCCATGTCCCAGCCTCCGGGCTGTCGGCAGACAGGCTTTCCTGCCCCATCTTCCTAACTCCTGTCTCCTTCCAGCTCTTGGCTGCTCTGCTCTCACCACCACGGCCACCCGAGTTTATTCGGCTCCTGAGCACAAGGACCTGTTCTGCTTTGCTCTGCACCTGACGGCTCAGCTGAGCGTGGGGTCAGGCACACGGTGGACGCCAGACAAGTGTTTATGGAGTGAATGAGGGCACGTGGGCGCTCATAGGATCATTTTCCAGGGAAGACGAGCCATCCCCAGGCTGAGCCTGGCCAGGGGTGTCCACCGGGCTCTGAGCCTCACACACGGGAGCCTGGGCTCAGGTCCCCTCCAGGAGGTCCGGGCGGGGCTTGTTCTGGTCTCTGCAGCCTCGCCGACCTCACAGTCCTATTCTTCCCAGAGAGCCACCCTGGGGGTCACTAGTTTCTCTTTTAAATTCTCAGACACGCACAGCAACGACCGTGTCCAGACTTGAAGCCCACAGATGGACACGGCTGCTCTGGCAGAGGTCCAGGAGCGGCCACAGGAAGATTCCTCATGACCTGAGTGAGCATATCAGATGCAGAGGACAAAGAAAACGGGGCGCCAGGCTAAGCCTATAATGCACCCCACATCCTCTGCATGCTCTCAGGAGGACTTAGGAACTGGGTGGGTTCCCAGCCAAGCTCTCTGGCCAAAAGCTGGGATGACAGGGCCTGGTGACCAGACAGCCAAGCAAGGGAGACTCAGGCCTTCGGGGCCTCAAGGAAACCGTGAGTCACACCGGAGCCATCTCATCAGCTGCCTGGCTGGTTTGCAAAATGTTCAGTGAGCTTCCTGTTAGTGGACCTATTGTTCTGTTGTTATGAAACTAATGAGCTTTTAGTTTTTCCACCAAATGTACTTGGGAATGAACAGCTACACATTCAGTCAGAGGCTGGTGCAGGAACCCTGAGCATCTCCAGGTCCTGCTCCCTGCTAGCCAGCTGGAGTCGGGGAGGCCTGGGGAGGGGAGGGGAG